>NC_090371.1:113008470-113323887 GCF_036365525.1 Heterodontus francisci | reverse complement strand
AAAAGTTACATCTTTGAATGAATTGTAACTGGATTTTTAAAACTGTGCAATTTTCTTAATTATTTTCAATGAGGCTGTTGAACAAACATAACAAGCTTTTCTAAGCCAATGCCAAAAATTCCATAAACTCCAGTTAGTTTTTTCTTAGAAGTTGGATGTTCTAGTTTAACTTTAACCCCATGTGCACGCGACATTTATTTTGTGTGTAAAGTTATAAATTTTTTTTTTAAATGTTGAGGATTTTTTTTTTAACTTCCTGGTTTGCTGTCTGATTGGCTGCTTCTTGACATCACGGGTGCTGGATGCCTGGAAATCCCTTTGACTTGGTGCCAGACTCAAACATTGGGAAAAGAGCAATGAAAAGAGCTCTCTGCACAGTTTGGAGATCAGAGCGGCACAGTGGCGCAGTGGTTAGCACTGCAGCCTCACAGCTCCAGCAACCCAGGTTCAGTTCTGGGTACTGCCTGTGTGGAGTTTGCAAGTTCTCCCTGTGACAGTGTGGGTTTCCGCCAGGAGCTCCGGTTTCCTCCCACAGCCAAAGACTTGCTGGTTGATAGGTAAATTGGCCATTGTAAATTGTCCCTAGTGTAGGTAGGTGGGAGGAGAATTGAGGGAAGGTGGGGATGTGGTAGGGAATATGGGATTAATATAAATGGGTGGTTGATGGTCAGCACAGACTCGGTGGGCCGAAGGGCCTGTTTCAGTGCTGTATCTCTGACTCCATTTCTTGCAGCAGCAAACACTTGCTTTGCCATTGACCATGAAATCTCGCAGAAAATGTTTGGAATAAGCCTTCCCACCATTGCTAGATTTTCAATACTTCCTTCCCCATCTATTATCCTGCTGTAACTACTCACCCCTCTTCTGGACTCTACACTAGTCTCAAATAAATTTTGTCTTGCGCCATCCTAACCCATCAAATTATGTGTACTTTTCACAAATCTTTGGAACTATTTTGACAGGACAGTTTGAATCCTGCATTTGGAGAGCTTTACTTTGGCAAACTAAACACATGAAGTTTGAATAAAAACTGCTGACTGATCAAGCCAGCTTTTGCATCTGCATTTAATTCAAGTCCAGCACACCCAACCATAAAAGCTAAAAGGTAAACATCCAAGAAACTGAATTTTTGCAACCTCTTCAACTTTATACTATAAAGTGATACAAATAACAGCTCAATATTGAGCACAGCATTTTTAAAACAGCAGTAATTGAGTGGAAAAGTTGCTGGCTCAATACTTCCAAACGTGATCTTTTGGCTGAACACTATAATTGTTAGAAAATACAAGCGTTTTCATTAGTGGCCCGCTTAATATAGGAAGGTTTTTCTAAAATGAAGTTTCAACATCTCTAGAATGGTCAAGAAAACTAGATTAGCACTCTAGTGCAAAACATCTCAGGCCAAATAGCATTCCATTACAGCATGTTTTAAATGACAAGATTTTTCTTTTCTTCACGTCACAATAGTGAAAATAGCCTCTTAAAAGTTTTATCCTCTAGGTGAATTGGATCCCCATTTCCAACTAGAAACTTCCCTCCCAACCTTTAATGGGAATATTCAGCTTCACGTGGTAAGTCAAGCCAAAATCAAAACGTCACTTTCTCCGTGAAAGATCTTTACTTAACCCTCCCAATAAGAAGGAAGGTTGCCTTCACTAAACAGCTTACAATTCTTAGTAGCTTATTCTAAAAGAAAGTCCTTGTTGACAACGCCCACAGTTTGGAACTTTAAGTACTTATGCAAAATTCTACCTCCTCTACTGTACCATCGTTTATTTTACCAATAATTCAGTTAATTTATACATCTCCCAACATGTTTTACTTCTCCGCTATGCATTCCCAATTTTTTTCTCTGCCGCTCACCTTATTTTCTGCCATTCTCTGGCTCATTCCTTGATCAAACCTATGGTGCCTCCTTAACATTCAAGTTGATAAATGGCTAATTACTGCCTTATCCATTCAGACCTTTGACACTGTTGCCAACCATCAGCTAAGTGGATTATTCAATCAATATCAGCACAGTCAAAACATTATCAATTTTTCCTCCAACCCCCGCAACCCATTCAAAAAAGCCCAAATCAATTGGCAATTTTGACACGTATGCATTGTCACTGGGTCAACATCCTGGAATTGCCCATGTACTTAAGCCCCAAGGACTGCAGCACTTCAAGAAGGCAGCTCACGACCATCAAGGGCAATTAGGGATCGGCAATAAATGCTGGTCTAGCCAGCAACACACACACACACACACACACGTAGCTTGTTCATCTGTCAGTCATCACATGTTAACATGGTGTTTGGTCCAGGGGTCGGTAATGTGTCCGTACACGGACACAGTAGTAAATGTTTCACGCTCATGTTTGAGTAATTGGATTGTGCCAAGGATAAACATTTGGATTCAAATACAATTGGCTTGCCATCCTGCATCTAGCCTTTTGGAGCAACTTCCCAGGGCCGTCTTCTTCCTTGACTTGTCATACTGCAGGGTACAGGTTTCTGCTGATAGTGCTTGTTTGAGTCTCTCAAACATACACTGATGGTCCCTCCTGCCGTACAAATGATTCGTCTTTAACAGTGCTCTCAATGATGCTTTGTCTGAAAAATTTGGAATATATGATGCCAAGCAGTTGAAAAATCCAAGACATCGCTGGAGGTCTTCCTTGTCTTGTGGGATAGGCATATGCCTTACATCTTCAATCTTACCTGTGTCAGGACAGATTCCACAACTGGAATAGATGGAGCCGAAGATGTTGATCTGATTTACAGTCACCTGGCACTTCTGGTTAAAAACAAGCCCTTCACAACGATCTACTGCCATCGGAGATTTTGATCATGTTTTTTTCTGGTTTTGCCCATTACCACAATGTCATCGGCAATGCATATTCAGCCAGGCAAGTTTTCTGCAATTCTGTCAAAAAGCTGCTGAAACCGATCTTGACTGACAGATAAGACAAAAGGGTGGTCTCTCAAAGCAGCATCTTCCAAATGGTGTTCTCAAGGTGGTGATTTCTTGAGATTCTTTAGCTAGGCATACCAACCTATTATTCATATTTTGCATCCAACTTGAAGAATTTGACACTCGTGAACGCAATTCCTGTCGGAAATCTTGTGGGGGCATCTCTTTAGGGAGATGTTTAGATGCCTCAGATTGACATACCATGATTGCTACATCCACGTAATTGAGCTGCACCGTCTGTGCAATGCAAACGATGGATAATGTCATTGTGTATTCCAGGTCATCTAACTCAAGTTTTTCTTGTGCATGCACACTGCACTTTCTGGCAGGGTCAAATGACGGAATTGCATCCCAGAGGTGCAGTGCAGCACTGCCTTTGAAATCATCTATGGCATTGAACCTATCCGTGTACATTTGTTTTAAGTCGTAGTCTGACTCAATGTGGGAACCCTTGGTCTCTTCAACTGTAATTGGTACCTTGGTGATCTTATGGATAATTATGATTGAGGTCCTTACACACTGGTAGTCCTGCCACTGCTGGTCCGCTCATGTCTAACAGGAAGAATGTTAGTGGTTTCCAGGCTGACTCGTCACAGCTGCATTGCATTGGTAGTGCGCCACTGCAAGGGATGGGTGACCCATTGTTTTCCAAGTTATCTGCATACAATGATACAACTGACAACTGCCAATGACCCTGGCACATTCAGACTGCTAAGATATTTGCACTAGCTCCTGCGTCAATCTTAACCAAGTGCCTGCCAACTTTCCTTGGGCACATGTTAATGGTAGCAAAAGCTTCTAGTTTTTTTTTTGACTTCAACACAAGGAGTCAGGTCCACCATGTGAAATACCTGTGCATCTGGTTGAGAATCACTCCACTCAGTCTTCTCAGGCCTGTTTGCTGTGGACTTTGTATCGGCTTGCATTTACACAGGTCTCTGATGCTCTCCTTGCTGCTGTTGCCCTGTTGCTGCGCCTGTCGCGTGCGCGCCCTATGACTTCTGGTTGCGTCTTTGGAACCAGATTTCTTGCATAGGCAGGCCCAGTATCCTTGTGCACTGCATGCCTTGCACAGGTCTTGAAATACAGGACAGCTTTGCAGTGAGTGGGATAAACCACACAACTTGCTTGCTTTTTGCGAACTGGTTATCGTGCCGATACTGCTGGCAGATCCTGATGTCCAGCTACAATAAGCTTGGTATTTCCTGCCATCTTCTAGCAGCGCATCAATGCTGTGACCATGCTTCCTACCACCCCCGCCCCCCACAAGGAGATCCTTCTGAAACACTTCAATGGGTGTTGAGACAATCACCAGCTCCATTAGATGCTCCGACAGCTCAGTTTCTGAAAATATAAGATGCATTTGTTGCCTTTACCACAGCATCTACTAAAATTGATCTATTGCCTCCTGTGGCTGTTGCCTGTAGATCAATTCCAGGCAGTGAATTCTAAAATTAACTCTTACCAGAAGCTGATCTTCTAGCATTTACAACTTCTTTGCAGGATCTTTCTGGTCCTCTTCAGATAGCCAGGAGGTATTATTTCTGTATAATGTCATTTCCACCTATCAGTATTTTTAAGAACTTGCTTCTCTGGTTCTACAATCACTTGGTCTGTGAAGCATAACTGCATTCTTTGTTTGAAAAGTTTGAACTCAGATAGGAAAGCAATGGCTTTCCCGTTCATACTGGGAAATTTGATATCCATCTTTTTGCTGTTCTTTTGCTTAAAACTTACTTCAAGTCTTGTTCCATGACTGTGTGGTTTCCCCTTTAAGAAACGGTTATAGACTGGCTGCTTTGATTGGTGGTGGTGGTAGGGGTTTTGCAGTGTTTATTTTGCTTGCAGCACTTAAGCTTGCCTGTTTACACAGCTGCTCAATAGGCAGTTCAATTGCTTTTTTTTTTGCAAGAGTTTATGTTCTTCACACTCGAGTGGGTTAATTTTTTTTTTATATAAAACTTTGGCTGTGAATGGAAATTCTGTGGTGATCGGGTTTTTATGCACTTTTTGCTATTGGACGCCTCCTGTAATAGCACTGACCTTGATCGGCCTGAGAGGGGAACCCATTTTTTTTTCCTCGCGTGGAGCCTTTGGAAAAAAATTTCTTCAACATTTCAAAGCTCATTTTTCTTTCAAATTAGGATTCCTCAACCATCAGCAGAATGACTCACCTGATCCCAGGAATTAATTTGCAGCTGATCATTCTGTGCTCCATCTTCTACATCTGGAAGCAGTTTCTTTCTTTTTGGGCCAATATTTTTGAACTTGCTCTCTTTTGGCTGTAAGAAGGGTAGTTTTCAAAGCTGTTGTACCTGTGGTCTTGAATCTTACATCATGTTTTCACCACAGCTGCCACCATATAATGAGTTCTTTTTATCCAATGCAACATAAATGAGATGCATGGAGTCCAGTTCATTGAATATCTAACAGGTTTATTACAGCCAAGTTATATACAGTACAGAGCAAACTATTTATAGAACTTTTCTTAAGGTGTTACAGTTGGAGTGACTCTGGCTTTGAGTCAGATGATTATGTCCTGGTACTTGGCTCATTCGCATACTAAGATCTTAAAGGGACATCACTCAAAGGCAATCATACAACACTCACTTCAACCAAATTTTCTACTGATACCAAGCATTACCACTTGAGCAAGGTAACAGAGGGTTCCCAACACACATGGATCTGCACCCCTGCATAAGTCATCACATTTAAAAAGGCACTGCATTTTGGGGCAGGAACATGGAGTACTACGTTTAAAATCTCATTCCATAAAAGTCCTTTTAGATTTAAAAATATTAGACAAGACAGACATTTGTAGATTTCAACTTAGTTGAGCAGATGTGTTCTGGAGGTTCAGCCAACCAGCATTAACTGTTTAAAGTTAGTGGATTCAATTTCTGAAAACCAGTATCCCACACAAAAAGTTAAAAAGCAGAGGACACATCTAATTAAGTAAATTTTGTTTTCTACCACCAACTTTAACAAAAAGAATAAGCTGAGCCACACATCCCATTAGAGACTGAAGTAGAATGGATTTCTTTCAAAGCAAACATTAGAACACTTGACCTTCAGCAACTTAAAAGAAAAATAACTATTAGCATAATCATACATACTTTGTATAATGTTAATCACGACACACTGTGGTTGGAATATTAAGGGGGGGGGGGGGAGGGATTTATGTAGGTGACAGGGGTCTTGGCCACTGACTGAAGAACTGGCAAGAGCCCTGCATCACCTCCTCTGGGAAGGCCTGCTGCATTATGTCAGTTAGGCACTGAAGTGGACAGCGACGACAGGCCTTCCCCAGGATTAAGGACACCACCGATGCAAGTCCTGCCCACAGAGCTGTCAGCCAGAGGCCGGCAACTCTTACTGAGCAGCGCCACCACAGTGTCTTCTGCTAGTAATGCACCCAGCAGAGGCCCAGAATCATCACAGCACCCAAGCCACCAGGTGAGTCTGTCTGGAGGGGTCAGCAACAAGGGCGGGGCTCTGTGGGTCAAATTCCCCTTCCCAATGGTGGGTCTCTCGACGAGGCACCAAGTGCCTTTGAATGGTCGATTTCTCAGCGGAAATGGGAAGGTCGTGGGGTCACACCTCCCAAACTCCATCCCACCCCACTAAATGCTCTCCTCGCAGCGAGTTTAGAGGGGAGAGAATAAACCACCCCCACCACTTAATGAGTTCACAAACAGCAATACTAGACCACTGCAAATCTTAGGAATTTACTCCAAAAGCCCCACTTACTATTCATGGTCATGTATGCATTCACAATTTGAGCACAAGACACTCAATTTTCTTTCAAAATGTGATTTTCACTCTTGGTCTAGGTACAAGTTAGATTCATTCCCCAAATATCATTTTTCCAATCTCTTGTTCCTTTTCCCATCTAAAAGAATGAGGTTGAGAAATACTTTGCTCGAGATCCAGGAATAAAATTACATTATATTACTACATACAAAAACATTTGGCTGACACTGTTATTGCCATCCAAGCAATAAGTCATAATCCACGACTCTCAAATTCTGCAAAGATACTTATATCTTTGAAATCCACAAGAGTAGGCATGGCAACCCTCATGCGTCAATGAACTGCAGTTTGGGAATTTCACACAGGGCAGTTAAAATGTAGTTGACAACACAATCGATTTTATTGGAGACATTCAACTTCTATGGCAGAATGTAGCCTTAATTTGCTAACTTTTCCCCAATTGAAGCACATAAAACATTAACACAGCTGGCATGCAAGAACAGGATCCTATTTCTCTTTGGTTTTTCTAAAAGACCTCCCACCAGCCTTAGAGGAAGGAAACTGCATGGCCATATTTAGCATAGGCATCAGGTCAATGGTGCGTCATTACATATTTGGCTGTAATCCAACTTATCCCAGTAACCCAATTCAAATCCAGTTGGTCAGTCATTCAACTGGCTTGCAACTTCTAACTAACTAAAACCTTGACATGTGATATCTTCGTACAAGGCAGCCCATATTTCATTCTAATTAGTCTGCTTTATTGAGCAAATACTGAATAGAAAAAAAACTAAGAAAATTGAGAAATCAAACCAAACATTTTAAAAGCAGTCACCATCTTGCTTGGAAACATTTAATCTCAAATTTGTGCACACTTTCTTACCATTACCTTTGGACATTTTTTTTTAATACTATATCTACAGTTGTAATTAAAAAAGTCTTGACAGATTTCTCACTTTGTTGCATTATGTAAACATTTATTCCCTCTAACTACATATCAAAAATTAGGATTTAACCAAATTTTCAGAAACAGCATAGGGACATAGTTTTACATTTATTAAAGAGACAAAATTAGTCATCTTTAAAATGCATTAGAGTTTTTTCTTGCAGACCTCAACCACTTCCAAAAGCCTGGGTTTGGACTTCCTATTTTTACCCAGATGTGCAGAGATGAACATGAATTACATATCCATTGTGTGCCATGTACCCAATTACTAAGCATGCACCAATATCAGTTCGTTTTTTTTAATTGTTTGTTCATGAAATGTGGGCATCACGGGAAATGCCAAATGTTGCCCGCCCCTAATTTGGGATACCAAAGAACATTTCCTTGAACTTCTAGTAATTGCAGCTCAAACATTTTCAAATTTTGGAGTGAAGATAGTCAAGAATTTCAAAAGCCAACAGTAAAACTCAAGTTTTCAAAAAGAGTAAAAGACTTCTGATTACCACTTTTGTAGCATTTGCCTTGCTTTTTTTTTTTAAGCAAAATGTTAAATTTTAAAAAGCAGAAAGTCTGAGACAACAGGGAAGGGGAACGAAAGAAAGTTGTGTTATGAACACGGAGTTTAACAGGATTGTGTTTTAATTCTTAAAAAAAGAGCGCAGAAGGCCTGGTGACCTTACATCCACTCTGCTAAAGGACAAGAAAATCAGATTTTTCTTAAAATAAAAAAAAAAGATACTGCAGGGGTAACACTTGAACAATGGGTTTCGCCCTCCCAGACTTTTGGGTCATAATGTTGGGGAGAGTCAGTAATTCTGAAGATGCGAATGGACCAAGCAGCAGTTAAACACCCAGGAACAGTGACAGCCCCAGGTGGCTGTATGAAATTAGACTTCTGGACACTGCACATTGGAACAGGACAATAAGCTGTTGACTATAGAGTCCAGATACATTTAACAGATTTTCTGAAGGCAGACAGGCTGTAAAGAAGGGAGCCAGTGGTTGCGTGCGAACTTGCTCTCGGAAGCCTGATACAGCAAAAGGCTAAGACTTGAAGCTTGTGGAGAAAACGACCAGCAGAATCACCAGGAATCACCTTATTCACTGATGTCCAGTTTGAAAGTGCTTGAAGAAGTGAGCAAAGAGGACATGATTTCTGACGAGGTCTGGGAGATCCAAATCATTGCGGAGAGAAATTTGGGGCTTTTAACCACAAAGGTTTTGCCAAAGAGGACTGTGTAACAAGTAAAACCTTACACCACACTTGTATAAGTAAAGAAAACACCCCAAATTACAAAGAAAGGTATCAGCTGCTTTTAAAGTACTATTCAGCTAATGGGGATTTCTTTTAGTTTAATTGTTATACTAAGTCTTAAAACATGAAATTTTGTTGAGTAATTCTTCAACTTGGTCCAGGGTTCATCTTATTTTTCATGTCAACAGCCTCAAGCACATTGTAAAAAGTGACAGCAGAGCCAAGACCAGATTATAATGGTTGACTAATTTTCCATTACCTATTTTATCACCTTCCAAATTAGAAACACACCCTTTAAGTTCCAGCTATGTTCAGAAACAGTTATGTTTTATTGGTTGTGGATTACAAGACAAAAAGTAATATCAGTTTAAATGTTTAATGCTTACAGCCCCTTCCATTTTGCTACCAGCTTGCAACATCCTACCCCGAACCCTCCATACGTAATTTCCACTACCTTCCACCATGCAGAGATTTCCATTTCTTTCCCCCCCCCCACCCCCAACTTCCTGCTCCCTGACAGCATTCCCATTAAACTGACTACGCAGTACCCTTTCCCAGCCCTCAACTGACATTTAAACGACTCACTGTTATGCTCCCATTCAAAACTGCAGTCATCATGCCCCTCAAAACAAACTCAACCTTAACAGCTCCGTCCTTGCAAACTACTGCCCACATGTGCACCTTACCAAATCTGTGCCTTCAACACCTGCAACATTGTTTGAACCTTCCTATCCCTTCATAAAAATGGTGTCAAACAAGAAATCATGATCATTCTCAAAACATTACTGTGGTGCATTGATCACTCAGCAGCTTTTGACAGATGGCCACACAATTCTTGTTCATCTATCCTAGATTGTCAAGCTCAGCAAGGATTCAGCCCTTGCCCATAATCAGATTATAGCACCTAGATCTGTAGCAAAACCTTCTCTTCCCTATAACTCCACGCAGCCATCTTTGGTGTAACCTTAAAAAATTATCCTTGGCCCAGCCTTAGTCTAAATGCTACCCCCAAACATTATCCATCGATATAGGGCAAGCTTTCACATGTGCACTGACAACCAGCTCCACTCATCTCTCTACTCAGTACTGTCTAGAGTGCTGATTTGATATTCAGTTTTGGATAAGTCACAATTTCCACCAGCTAAACAATCAAGACCAAATGCATAGTCTTCAGCCACCACAAACTCTGGTACCTTCCTATCAACTTCAAGTCTCTACAGTCACTTCAGGCTAAACTAGACGGTTGACACCTTGCATCAACTGGACTCCTCCTGGCTCCACATTCTTATTTTCACCTGTGTGCCCCACTCTCTAGCACAGCACACCTGCTGTCAAACCCTCATCATCTCCAGATTCTACCATTCCAATGGTCTTTGGCAAGATTTCAATCTAAATTAAGCTAATCTAAATCACTGCTGCCTAAATCCTCACATCATCCCTTTCCTTACAAGCCTGCACATTTCATGTTACAATGCTACCATGATCTCAGCTTCATCAGTCACCAAACCCCAAATCTCTGGTACTGATTTTAGTGGCTTCCCTTGCCACCACTGGCAGCTGTGCCTTCAACCTCCTCGGCCCTAGACTTGAAATCACCCCAAAAACATTTGCCTGCCTCCCCTTTAAAAAAGGCCCTTCCTAAAACCCAACAGTTTGACCAAGCTTCTGTCAGTGACATTACTTTAAAAAGGAATATGTCCTTTCAATGCAAGGAAAAATAACTGAATACAAATTGCTTTAGTTTAAGCATTTAGATGCTGCAAGTGTCTTCCCATTAGGCAGTTAAATGAACCCAATATCCCATTTGTAACCAAGTTGAGCATTATTAGACAAGCACAATTGTTAGTTGATACAAGTTTGGAATTCTGCTAGTTCCTTTGAGATCATACCAAGTGCAGACTTTTTAAGAGATGGAATAGGTGAACTGGTAAAATACACTTACGATAATTACAAGTTTGTGAAATGAGGACAATGGCTCAAAGACTTTCTCCTTAGATATTTCTCAAGTAATGTGTGTGTTTTGGAAAGGGATTTGCTGGAGTTCTAAACCCAAAATCGACTAAATTCTAGTTAAAAATTTTGGTGAACAGGTTAATATTAATCTCAGTGAATGCCACAGGAGAACAGAATGATAGCATAGAAAATGCTACATTTTTAAAAAATCAGTTTTACACATTACTAAGTTCTAATAATCAACAGCAACTTGGTTGAAGCATAACTTTAAGGAAGTTAAAAAAACTTGCAATGATCAGGTTTAAACTCAAGGGTGAAATCAGTGTTTTAAAAGGGAATTGTACAAAAACTTGAAATTTTCAAGTTGCCATACAACTGCTTTGTTAGCAGTTTGGTAAGATTTAGTACATTTACTTGAAAGCTCAACCAACTTTTATGGCTTAAGTCAAAGGTAGAATAGAGATTTAACTCGAAGTAAACATTGCTTGTAGAAAATGTCTTTCTAAAAAGAGAACTAAACACTTCTTGGATTCGTAGGTTAAAACAAAAGCATGGACAAAAAAAAAAAAACTTAAAAAAAAAACTTTAATATGTAGTGTGGAGAAAATCCAGGCAAAGTTCTTTCCAGGCTTCATGTACTTTTGCCTGCATTTCCCACAGCAATGTGCTACTTGGGCTTTACTATTGAGTCTAGAAAAAAAGTTTCGCACCGAGACCTCCCCACCTTCAGAAAGAGTTGACGCAGGTGGACTCAATACATAACATGAAAAGGAATACTGTGGAATTATTTGAACTCACGGCCCTTCAAATTTAATAGTGTCACTGAACTACCAGAAATTATGTTTTGCCTTCGTGCCATTGAGACACGGTCCAAGAAAACTATATGGCATTATCTTCCTTAGACATCATCCCAACCAGGCACCTTTTCACAAGAAAAACAAATTCGCACTATTGATGTAATTACTGGAAATGGTGAGTGTTGTGGTTACTGGACCACAAATCTCAATAGTTCAACAAAAGACAAACGCACATGCTCAAGTCTCAATGTTGACAGTTGAGAATG
The DNA here is from genome assembly GCF_036365525.1 of Heterodontus francisci. Lineage (NCBI taxonomy): Eukaryota > Metazoa > Chordata > Chondrichthyes > Heterodontiformes > Heterodontidae > Heterodontus > Heterodontus francisci. The sequence goes on along the minus strand of NC_090371.1, from coordinate 113,311,961 downwards.
AGGTCAATTTAAAAAAATCTTAATCTGTTAACTAGATTGCAAAGATTCAATTGGCTCATTTCCCTTTAGTGAAAGGAAACCTATCATCCTTCACTTAGTTTGGCCTACGTGCAACCCCATTGCCCAATGGAGTTGACTCTCGAATAGCCTGCTCAGCTACTTCAACTGTAACCAACAGGCCTACCATTACTTTTGCAGAGAAACTAGGGATGGGCGATAAATGCTGGCCTTGCCCATGACATCCATATTTTAATAATGGATTAAGTTATATGTAGCACTATAATATAGATTAAAATCTTTGTCCCATCAAGCATACTCCTAGGCAGTTGTAAATTTCAGGATTGAGAAATTAAGACTCCTTGTTTAAGTCTAGTTTCAAAAAAAAAAACTGCAGCAGAGTTCTCAAAATGAGATTTACTGCATCAAAATCTGATTGTGTCAAGATGCAAGAGTACATGATTTTAGTATAAAAGTCACATTTTGAACTCAGTCTCAATTCCCCTGCATCAAATTCACATTTAGTCTGGAGATCAAAGCTCATGATAAAAACTCTCCTCTACCCAAAAGGACACTGTTGCAAAAGCCAAGACCATTTACAAAAGATTATTTGAAAGACCCAGTACATTTTGAACTAGTTGGGAAATTTAGCGGACAATTCTCGACCAGAATCAAGCCGGGAGTATAAAAGCTAATTGGGTCAAACGTACTCTTGTGCTGTAAATACAATATAATTTTATTATGAGTGATACAATGCTCATTTGTGCAACTAACAATCCTAAAGTTCATTTATAATTTAATGTAGTTGTCATTAAGTTTTGAAGATGAGCTTTGAGTAAGTTATGTTAAAACCGTGACTCAACTGCTGCACTCAAGGTAAAAACATCCACTCAGGCAATGGACATCAGGAGGCTTTCAATTCCTCAGAAGGAACAACTTTAAAAATCGATTAACAACCAGAGCTTGATGAAATGGTCTGGATAACTCGATGCTTTCATCGATCACTTAAACACAGCTTCATTCAGTATCGTACTGTTGCATATTGTTCACTGCACACAAGAATAAACTACAATAAAACCCATTACGTAGAATCATAGGAGGCAGCCATTTGTCTGCATCAGTGCTGGCTCTCTGCAACAACTCAGCTAGGTGCACTCACCTGCCCCTTCCCCATAGCCCTGCAAATCTCATCTTTAGATAATTATCTCAATTCCTTTTTAAAGCCACAATTGAACCTGCCTTCAACATACTCAGGCAGTGCATTCCAGATCCTAACCAGTTAGTTTTAAAAAAAAACCTTTGGCTTTGCCAGTTACCTTAAATTGGCATCCTCAGGTTCTTTTGTCCCTTCTGTCAACGGCAACAGTTTCAGTATCTGCTCTGTCCAGACCCCCTCAACATGTGCTCAATCTCCTCTCAATCTTCTCTGCGTAAATAGCCCCAGCTTCACCAATCTTCCATCATAACTGAATTCCCTCATCCCTGGAACCACTTATGCCTACACATATTTCCTAAAGTGTGGTATCCAGAACTGGGAACAATACTCAATTGGAGGCCAAACTTGTGTTTTATAAAAGTAACCACAAGTTCCTAGCATTTGCACTCCATGCCTCTATTAATGAAGCCCACAATCCTATATGCCTTATCGAACACTTTCTCAACCTGCCCTCTAATCTTCAATGATTTGTGCACATATACCCCCAGGTCCCTCTGCTCCTGTATCTCCTTTAGAATTGGAACATTTTATATGGCCTTTCCTCATTCTTCCTACCAAAATCACTTCACATTTCTCTGCATTAAATTTCAGCTGCCGCATATCTGCCCATTCCACCGGCCTATGTCCTCACAGTCTATTATCCTCCTCACAGTTCACAATGCTTCTATGTTTTTTTTTAAATCTGCAAATTATGAAATTCTAACCTGCATTCCCAATTCTGAATTGCAGATCAAAAGGAAAAAGTGGCAGTCCAAGTACAGACTCCTGGGAAACCCCACTTCCTCCAGTCTGGAAAACAACCTTCACCACTGCCTGTTTCCTATCACTCAGCCAACTTCATATCCATGCTGCCATGTCCAATTTATTCCAGGGGCTTAGAATTTGCTAACAAACGTGTTATGTGGTTCTTTACCATACACCTATTGGAAGTGCATAGTCACCACATCAACTGCATTACCCTCTAAAATCTCAAACTGAACACTATTTGCCTTTAACAAATCTATGCTGGCTTTCTCTAATTAAGCTGCACTTGTCCAAGCAACAAATGTTGTCCAGTTTATTGAAGCTTTCCCACCAAGGTTAAACTGGCTGGTCTGTAGTTGCTTGGTTTATCCTTACACCCTTTATGAACAAAGGTTGTAACATTTTCAATTAGAATCCTCTGGCACCACCCCTGCATCTAAAATTGGATGGCCAGTGCCTCCACAATTTCCACCCTTAACTTCACTCCGTATCCTCAGATGTATCTGACCTGGTCCTATTGACTAAGTACAGCCAGCCTAATAACTCAATCAATTTTTAGTCCAGTCCATCAACTATCTCTTGCACTATGACTTTACCAAGCAAGATGCTGCCAAAGACTGATGCAAAGTACTCATTTAGTACCTAGTCCCCCTGCCTCCCTTCGCAAATCCCTTTTTGTCCGTAATAAGCCCTACTCCTTTTACCACTCTATTGCCTAAAGACGACTTCTGGATTCTATGTTCACTGCCAGTCCCCTCTCTTACTCCCTTTGCCACACTCATTTCTTTTTGATGAATGTGCAAGGCTACGGGAAGGCAGCCAGGGAGTGGCACTAAGTAAATTGCTGAGAGCCAGTGCAGACACAAGCCAAACGGCTTCTATGCTGCAACAATTCTGAGACTTCCCCTCAGCTTTCTATATTCAGTCTGGTTCTCACTTGCATTAATCAACATGACGCTGGTTATGCACTCCTTTCTGTTGCTTCTTATTCTCATCTTCATAGATAATTCCAATTTAATGATAAAGGAAAGCTTTTTAGTGTGGGGGTCACAATGATTAATTTGAAAAATGTGTTTTTTGATTAACATGTTGGGCAGGCCAAGTTACTTCATCCTTGACTATTTTGCTTGAAAACGGTTATAGCAATTATGGAATCTACAGCATTTCTGCAACAGATTAAATTAAAACAATTCCTCTGAAGGTATGATTGCAATCTTGCTGTGTTCAGACCTTGACCAATCTTAACTAGGTCTACACAAGCTGGATTGCTAAATCACTGCCCTTTGTTTGTGTTAAAGATTGCAGCTTACCCAAAGCTCCAGCTAAAGTAACAGACCCAATCTTAGCATTTCATCAAGAACAAGGCCAACCATATTAAAAATGTTTCCAGATAGATCCTAGAGACCACCACATACAAGTTCCCATCCAAGTCACACAGCATTTTGACTTGGAAGTATATCACCATTCCTTCGTCACTGGGTCACAATCCTGGAACACGCTACCGAAGGCACTTGGTGTACTCACACTATGTGGACTGACAGTTCAACTAAGTGGTGCACCAATCAACTTCCAGAGCAATTGGGGATAGACAATAAATGCTCTTAAGTGACATTCCATGAATGAATGAATATATAATAAAAATCTACATAATTCCACTGGGACCTAGCAGTTGGCGGCACTGGACAAAACCACCTAACAAGGAGATTTTATTTCTCAATTATACCCCTATTCCTTGCTTTTACACAAATTTTAGCACCATTACTCCAGTGGAGTAACAAGAGCATATATGTTACCAAGCATCTGGCAACCATTAGAACAGTGATAATGCCATTTAGCATCCTGAAAGACAAAAAAAAACAAGGTCGCTGCAATTCATCCAAATCTAAATTCGCAATGAAAACTGAAGTTATTTAGTAAAATAACTTCCTAAAAATGAGAACATTGCCTGTGCAAAATGAGACCGCCTGCAAACTTAAAGCTGTAGTGAAAGTGTAGCAAGTCAACATTAACCATTAAAACAGGTTGCAGACCATCCTTGTTACAATTTATTTCACACATTTTGCTTGAATCTATAGCAAGGACAATGATTCCTAATCAGAATTTTCCTTGCCACTGCAAAAAACTGGTTTATCATTTTACTTTTGATAAATTGTTCAAGCTAAGTGCAATAAAAAAAAAACTAGAGATGAACTCTGAAACCACCCAAATTTATTTTAGGACACTGAAAAAAGGTCATTCAAATATGCTGCACTCAGTCTGGCACAAAAATGGTTGCCTTCAAATAGGTAAACAGCAAGAGACACTCACAGCTAAGCCCATCATTCATTTAATGCCGGGTTTCAGAAATTGTTTTCTAATTAAAGAGGGAGGAAAGAAACAGCCACAGAATTATAGTATTATAAATTAAACCTTTGGTTGGCTGGGGCTTTGCCCAAATTAATTTTTTTTACAAAACTAAAATCTAACCTCTTTCACCCTCAAGCTAGTTTTGTTTTAAATCCCAAAATATTTAAAACAATTTTGTCAAAAAACTTTGGTCATCGCATTACTACTTCAGGTATTCCTGCACTTAACTCAAAGATGCCACTCAAAAATATTTTATCGCAACTCACCATAAACAAGTTCTCTAGTTCGGATTGTAGTCTGGAAGCAGTTTGAAAAAAAAAAAAATTGCTGGAATGCACGCAGGATCAACACATCTAATAAAATTTACAACCAGGAGGAAATCAACACAGAATGAAAAGGCAACTTACCAAGAAACATGCATCATGTAAGAAGGGCAACAAGCTAAAAGGCAAGTCAATCATGAATGCTTCTTCTGCCTGCCAGTACTATACTCAATGCATTCATTATACTGCAGCTTTACTTTAGTAGTTCTGTTGATTGTGACATTCTAGGAGTTTTACTGCAAACCAAACCATCAGCTTGCATTAAGGGCTCTCCCTTGGGACTGCTCTTTTTTCCCGGATTAACTCAGCCATGCAGCAATAAAGGCAAGCATTCACTTTCTCAGACAGTGTGGAATTTACTAAGTCTTGGCAATACTTCATAACTAAAATCTGCAGACACCTCTCTGTAGAGCCCCTTTCTGCATGTACTAATATTCTTGTGCGGCAGTTCAAGGTCCAATCAAGCAACTGAGCCAAAATTCAGCAGCAGCAAGCAATGGCTGTTTTCGTCACCAAAATGGGAGTGACTGTTGGTCAGTCTTAGTTAGCATTAACTGTTGCATAGCAAATCTACTTTCCAGAACTACAATGGCAAGAATGCAGACTCCAGCAACTCTTTCCCTCCCCTTACCCAACCAACACCACCCAACCCCCCCCCCATGTGGATGCAAGAATTTTAGAAAAAATCCCACACAAGATTCTTCATACTTTGGTGCAACAATGCATTTGCAGATTTAACGAAGGCATAAAAAAAAAAAGAGGTAAAGTTTGTGTTTTGGATGCAAATGGTGCTGCTTAGGTTATGCACACCCGCAGTTGGCGAAAATTCATTTGCATTACCACAAATGTAAAATCTTCCATGAGCCAGCATCAACAACTTGTATTTATTTAGCACTTAAGTAAAACATCCCAAGTTGCTTCGCAGGAGCTTTACCAAAGTTTGATACCGAGCTACACAAAAGAGATATTAGGGCAGACAATCAAAAGCTTGGCTAAAGTAGCATAATTTTAAAAAGGAGCATCTTAAAAGGAGCAGAGGGGGAAATTCCGAAGCTTTGGGCTTCAACAGCTGAAGCCACAGTCGCTAATGGAGGAGTGGTCAAAACTGGGGATAGACAAGAGGTCAGAATTAGAAGAGCACAGATAGTTATCTGTGGATTGTGGGGCTGGAGATGAGATGGGTGAGGGGTGAGGCCATGGACGAATTTGAAACCAAAGACGAGAATTAAAAATGTGTTGCTTAACTGGGAGCCAATGTAGGTTAGCAAGCACAGGAGTGATGGGTAAATGGGATTTGGTGAGGACAAGGGATGCAGTCAGGGTTGGGGAAATAGAATCAGTTTGTTCCTTTGACATTTATTTGGAGCAAACTTCTACTCATTGCAGGTCAGAAAGGCATTCAGATAATTTAGACACAGTGGAGAGTCTGAGATAGGTGCCAGTGAGGTGGACTTGGTTGCTTGCCATTTCAACACCACCCCTACTCTCATGCCCACATTTCTGTCCTTGGCTTGCTGCATTGTTCGAGAACTTCAGCGTAAACTCAAGGAGCAGCACCTCATCTTTCGAATACGCATGCTACAGCCTTGCAGTTCAACAATTTCAAAGCATGACTGGCCTTTATTTCTTTTAATTGTATTTTTTTTTTAAAGCAGGTGCCTGTTTTTCATGTTATTTTGGACAGAGCTGCTCATTATTCTGCCATCAACCCAGCCTCTCGACTAATACTTTGTTGTTCACCACAACCATTAACACACTCTTAGCCTTTGTCCCATGACATCTTTGTTATGTTACAACCAGGGGAGAAAGGGGTCTCTGGGTTCCCTCTCAGCCTTTTCCTGGCCGTAACAGGGTTTAATTTTTTTTTTATATAAACACAGTTTTTAGCTTCCCTTCAGTGAATCCTTGGTCACTATTCTATCGTAATGGCAAAGAAATCAACCACAGGCTTTTAAAAATGGTGCAAGTTTATTAACCGCAACTCTAATTCAGTTAAAACTAATAAAAATACGCAACACGACCATGCTAGCATGAATACGCAACAAACATATGCAGATAGAGACAGAAAAGGAGAAAACAAACAAGAGGAAAGGTTTGAAGCAATAGCTGGAGTTCATTTGTTTTCAGAGTTTGATGTAGAGTCTTGGATTGCCCAGCAGTGTTTGGTGAATTCTTTCAATCTTGGTAGACATCCTCAGTGGGTGCTGAAATGCTGGCTTTCACACATCCAATGCCTTTTGATAAAAAGCTATTTGGTTAACTGAATCAGGGAGCAGATCCATTGTCTTCTCCAGGCAATTGTCTTTTAGAATACAAATGTTTCCAGCCACTGTCCTTTTAGAAGGCAGGTGCAGCCATGTTTTCAGTCCAGTAAGGAGTTTAAAATGAATGTCCCATATGATGAAATGAATGCATCTCATTCTTGGTAGGTGTGGTTTTCTTCACAATTATTTAATTTCTCCTGCTCTAATCACACATCTTCCCTACCACCACCCCCCTTCACGTGTTTAAAAGCTCTACTTTTCTTAGTTTTACCAGTTCTGATGAAAGGCCACAGACTTGAAACATTAACTCTGCTTCTCTCTCCACAGATGCTGCCTGACCTGCTGAGTATTTACAGCACTTTGTTTGCATTTTAGGTAGAGTTGGGTTTTGTGTGGAACCAGATCTGTTTTCAGGTGATTTCACTGAGGGGAAGCATGTTGAAAGGCATTGGAGGAAGAGGAAGGCAAAATCAATGTGTCTAAGGCTGTTGACAAGTAGAGAAGGATGAGGAGTGCTAGTTTACAACAGTCATGAGGATGCCATTGGTGACTTTAAAGAGTCATTTCACTACTGTGACAGGGGAATAAATCTGATCAGAGGGATTCAAATATGGAATTCCAGCAAAAATGGGTAGGGATTTGGGAGGTGACACGTTCAAGGATTTGAGAGGAAATTTCGTTCTTATAAGTAGCAAGTTTGATAGGCAAGGCTCGCTTTGGGCATGATTATTTTAAAACCAGATTTAGAGTTTGGAAGCTCAAATTAAGCTAGAGTTTCTGCACTGGTTCAGACAATTTCACTGATAAAACTGACAAACCATAGGAAATTCTGGGCTATTGTGTACTGCTGCTTCAATAAATCAACTACAATCCCACTTAACCTTTTTATTCTTTGAAAAGAGAACAGCAGCACGACTACATTGAATGAACAAAGAACAAAGAACAAAGAAAATTACAGCATAGGAACAGGCCTTTTGGCCCTCCAAGCCTGCGCCGATCCAGATCCTCTATCTAAACCTGTCGCCTATTTTCTAAGGGTCTGTATCGCTTTGCTTCCTGCCCATTCATGTATCTGTCTAGATACATCTTAAAAGACGCTATCGTGCCCGCATCTACCACCTCCGCTGGCAACGCGTTCCAGGCACCCACCACCCTCTGCGTAAAGAACTTTCCACGCATATCCCCCCTCAACTTTTCCCCTCTCACTTTGAACTCGTGACCCCTAGTAATTGAATCCCCCACTCTGGGAAAAACCTTCTTGCTATCCACCCTGTCTATACCTCTCAGGATTTTGTACACCTCAATCAGGTCCCCCCTCAACCTCCGTCTTTCTAATGAAAATAATCCTAATCTGCTCAACCTCTCTTCATAGCTAGTGCCCTCCATACCAGGCAACATCCTGGTGAACCTCCTCTGCACCCTCTCCAAAGCATCTACATCCTTTTGGTAATGTGGCGACCAGAACTGCACGCAGTATTCCAAATGTGGCCGAACCAAAGTCTTATACAACTGTAACATGACCTGCCAACTCTTGTACTCAATACCCCGTCCGATGAAGGAAAGCATGCCGTATGCCTTCTTGACCACTCCACTGACCTGCGTTGCCACCTTCAGGGAACAATGGACCTGAACACCCAAATCTCTCTGTACATCAATTTTCCCCAGGACTTTTCCATTTACTGTATAGTTTACTCTTGAATTGGATCTTCCAAAATGCATCACCTCGCATTTGCCCTGATTGAACTCCATCTGCCATTTCTCTGCCCAACTCTCCAATCTATCTATATTCTGCTGTATTCTCTGACAGTCCCCTTCACCATCTGCTACTCCACCAATCTTAGTGTCGTCTGCAAACTTGCTAATCGGACCACCTATACTTTCCTCCAAATCATTTATGTACATCACAAACAACAGTGGTCCCAGCACGGATCCCTGTGGAACACCACTGGTCACACGTCTCCATTTTGAGAAACTCCCTTCCACTGCTACTCTGTCTCCTGTTGCCCAGCCAGTTCTTTATCCATCTAGCTAGTACACCCTGGGCCCCATGCGACTTCACTTTCTCCATCAGCCTACCATGGGGAACCTTATCAAACGCCTTACTGAAGTCCATGTATATGACATCTACAGCCCTAGCCCTACAGCCTAGGATTATCCCAATAGTATCAAAATGTTAAAAAGTCAACTTGGACAAGTTGTGGAAATTTCAGCCACTTCTAGTGGAGTGGAACAAAAAGCCAATTGAGTAGACAAAGTCAAGGAGGATTTGGAGTCCATCCACTGGAACAAACTACCAACATGGCGAAGTTTGCACCATCTGTGGAAATAAGAATTGCCCATGAAGAAAGCTACCCACAAAGATCGATAAATCTCTGATGTAAAATTCACCTTTTGATGTTAATTTCAATCTGCCACCAAGGGGATCTCCATGCATCCAGCAACAGTGATATAATCCAGAGTTCGCACAGGCAGCAAGACAATAAGTAAAATACACAAATTTATTTTTAAAAAAGGTTGGGGCAGATAGTGTGAAATAGATTGGGACAGACACCTCAGAAGCTGAAGTTAAAGTTATAAACTAGAATTTATAGTGGAAACATTTGACATTACATAAATATAAAAGTTAGCTTACCAGGGCCAGAGAGCTATTCAGCAGCAGGTAACTTAGTATGCCATTAAAAATCCAAGTGTAGCAAAATGTAAGAAAACCTGCTATGCCAAATGAGGAATTTTAATTCATTGGTGGGAAACTTATATTGAACATGTAATAGAAAAAAATTATAGTTAACTTTTAAAAAAAGAGCAGAGATGGCTGCCACAATTTGCATCTGAAATACATTGCACATTCCAAGGCATCCAAGAGGAGACATATTTGATGACCCTGTACCCAAAACAATGGCTTGCTCTATTGAATTACCTCAGATTGCTTTCATTAGCAAGACATTCAAAGCCCTCCTGAAACATTACCATTGAAATGGCAATCTCTTCCAAGTGTAAACATTGGCATCCTGAGGCCTGAGATTGAAATTCCTGAACTTGAATCTCATTAGAAGGTACCAGAGAATACTGAGGCAGTCATGTGACCGTCTGTCCATCCCTGTGAAAGTTGGGAGTTTCCCCTTGGACAAAGCAAACAAGCCAGTGACTCAGCCTGTGCAGAAGGTCTCAGGCTTCGCACACTCCACCAGGAGACTAACTGCCCATTGATAGATCCAAAACAAAGACATCGGGGTAGGGGGGGGGGGGGGGGGTGGGGGGGGAAAAAGAGGAGGAGAACACCTCCAAGAATGCCCTGAGCCAGGTGGGCCAGCCACAGTCTTGGGCTGGCAAAAGTGCACTTTAACAACAACTTCGGCTGGCAAGCAACAGAATCACCCAACGCCACAGACTATATTATTTGTTCTGGACTCTAATCCAACCACGAATGTACTCCTCATTCTAATCTATTTGCATGTGCATGAATGTGTAAAGTATGATTTAATTTATTTAGATTGTTAAGTGTAATGAACTCCGCTCTTCCTTGTTTAAACTGAAAACCTGTCTAATTGGTTCTTTTACGATCACAACAAAGGTAAAAAAGTAAAATACTCTCTGAAGTGGTGAGCACATCCACTCTTTACAAAAGGAATAAACCCTATTTCAGTCAAATAAGAGGAAAGACAAGAGGGGGGCCTGTGATCCCTCCTCAACTGGCCAGAACGGGAACTTTTTAAAAACTGATATGACAGCTTAAGTGAAACTTATTTTCAGTTCAGTGATTTCTGAAGATTTACATCAAGAGGATTTCAACAGCACACCCTGTTGACGAGCAGAGAACCACTGACAGCATCCTTTGGATTTCCACATTTAAAATTGTGCAGGCTCCAGAAGTTAATGTCAGTTGCAGAGAATGCTGACATTTTCACCATTATTACAATCACAAAATCCATGCCACTAAATGAAAATTCCTGTGAAAAATACTTACGTGTGCAATTAGACTAGTGGTTAACACGGCAGCCTCACAGCTCCAGTGACCCGGGTTCGGTTCTGTGTGCGGAGTTTGCAAGTTCTCCCTGTGACTGCGTGGGTTTCCTCCCACATGCCAAAGACTTGCAGGTTGATAGGTAAATTGGCCATTGCAAAAATTGTCCCTAGTGTAGATAGGTGGTAGGAGAATTGAGGGAAGTTGGGGTTGTGAGGGGGAAATGGGATTCATGTAGGATTAGTATAATTGGGTGGTTGATGGCCGGCACAGACACTTTGGGCCAAATGGCCTGTTTCGGTGCTGTATCTGACTATTTGTTTTTATTTATTTTACTTTAGTTTGTTTCATCATTCATTTTTTTTTTCATGTTTGTGCTTCGGGCCAGGGCTGTTCATTTTTCTGTCAATTAACACCCTCTCTGCATGCAAGCTTGATCTTTCAGCACAACATTAACATACCGTTTGCCTTTGCTCCATGACCTTCTGGTCAGTTATTCTCTGTGCCCCTCTATCCTATCAGCACCTTGCCTTTTGTTATCTCTTGCCCCACCCCTGCTTTATTTGCTTAAAATCTATTACATTTCTAATATTTGCCAGTTCGGATGAAGGGTCATTGACCTGAAACGTTAACTCTGCTTCTTTTTGTTTTAGAGATACAGCACTGAAACAGGCCCTTCGGCCCACCGAGTCTGTGCCAACCAACAACCACCCATTTATACTAATCCTACATTAACCCCATATTCTCTACCACATCCCTACTATTCTCCTACCACCTACCTATACTAGGGGCAATTTACAAAGGCCAATTTGCCTATCAACCTGCAAGTCTTGGGCTTTGGGAGGAAACCGGAGCACCTGGTGGAAACAGATGCTGCCAGACCTGTGGAGTATTTCCAACATGTCTTGTTTTTATCTATGCTGTGTGTGCTTGACTACCATATGCACGGTCATGAATTTAAAGATCAAATCTTTAAGGACAGTGAAAGCTTGAAACCTTAGCAGTAAGGATCAGCCAAACATGTGAACATGTTCAAGGAACACCAAACACTTAGAATTTCACAACCTTATCACGAGTCCCAAAGGTGAAACAAAAGACCTTAGTAAAGGTACTAAAAAAATTAGTTGCAAGTTAATGTTCCAAAATTCATCCAAATGAAATATAATGCAGCAACACTAAATTAGGACTATATACACACACACAACACAGAATAGCTTGAATGTGCTTGAGTGTGAATTTGCAAATGCAGAAGCAATAGAACATTGTGAAAGATGGACAGCAAAGTGACAGTCGAAAATTAAATTTCCACAATCATAAAAATTTAGACTTAGTTAATTGAGTCAGGATACCCAAGAAGGGGGGAAAACCAAGACCAAACCTGAGAATGGATCATAAAAAAGGCCAAGAACCTCAAGACAATCCTTAAAGCCACCTATTGCAGATAGCCATCCTTTGCCAATTGAGGCTAACTCAACCTATAAAAGAGGAGGGGGGGGGGGGAAAACTAACCATGCTACACAAGAAGCCATGGAAGAAGAAATGGACAGCCATTCATTCCACAAGTTAAGCATCTCATCTGTTCAACCATCAATACACACTAATCTCCAAGAAGTGAATGGTTCCATACTATCGGCAGACATTAAACCCTGGCTAGCACTCTCCACTGACACCACCTCCATCTCCTACCAATACAACCAAGCAGGAGCCACATGCTAAGCATGACACTGCCAACTCATCCAGCCAGAGTTTAATGCTTGGCCAAACACATAAAGAACCCTTATCCCTTCTTCACACCACACAGTTAAACAGCAGCCATTTATCCAGTTCCCTTTTGAAAGCAGAGTTTGGAGGAGTTGGTGACATCAAAGTGCGTTTCACAGATTCGGAAAAGAAAAAGACCTGAGAGCTATTCTGACTTCAACATACTAATTTCAACTGCTGCTGGCTATACATTAGTTGATGTACAGCTATGGATCATATTTTCTCAACAAATGGAAATGACAATTCAGAGTAAGCGTCCTTTAGATCTAGTCCTCTCCATCAAATGGAAAAGTTAGAAATGTTTCAGTACGAGTTGACAATTAGCAAGTTTAGGGCTACAGCTGTTTTAACTTAAAACTGCCCATTGCATGATGCACAATGCCCTGTGTACATATCAACTTAACTCATCTTACTTAATAACCTGGATTTTTAAAAAAGTTTTTCCTGTCTTGGATATCAGAGGCATTCATCAGGCCAACTGGAAGGTATGAGTAGAGTTTGTCAGAACCAGCCACTACCTTCCTCCCACTGATAGCTGTAAGTGAATTAGGGAGGTGAAAAAGCTAAGGATTATAGTTGAAAAATGGAGCACATTTAGTGTCAGTCCACCATAAACTGCTGAAATGCAGCTTTAAGAAAAAGGAACTTCACATCTCTTGCTGCTGCTTTATGTAGAAGCTTTTAAGTCCTGTAGACACTCAAATGAGAAGATTCCTGGATGAATACATGTATTTTCTGATTGACCTATGCAGACTTGCCAAAGATTCCTAATAAAGTTTAGGGTTAGATTGGAAAGAAAGCAAGCCTGAAATTTTCTAGTGTTCATAGAATGATACAGCACAGGAGGAAGTTCCAAATCAGCTGTCTTGTGCTTCCAAAGATCTGATGGGTCCCACTCCCCTTGCCCTGCAATTCTTTTGTCCCCTTCAATTATTCATCAAGTCCCTTTTGAAATTTACTGAATTTGCATCCACCACCCTTTCAGACAGTGCATTCCAGATCATAGTTCACTGCATTAAAAAATTACCTGTAGTTCTTTTGCCCATTATCTTTAATTGGTGCTTGATTACCATTCCACTGTAACTGGAAACAGTTTATTATTTAATCAAAACCCAATATTTTGAACACTTCCAAACCTCTATTTGCTCTTCTCTTAAAAAGAGTAATCCCAACCTTGCCATGATACTGAAGTTCCTCATCACTGGTACATCAACTCTGTACCTTCGAAGGTCTTTACAGCATTGCGAAAGTGTGGTGTACTGAAACAGATCGTACTCCATCAGTGATCTAACCACTGCCTTCACTCAACTTTCTTGCTTTTGTACTCTAGTTTTCTCAATAAAACCAAAAAGACACCATATGCTTTAACAGCCTTCTCAACTTGTCCCACCACTTTCAAAGATTTGTAAAAATACACACTCCCTTGGTTTCTGTATTTAGTTTTAAATTGTACCATTGCGTTTATATTGTGTTTTGATAGGAAGATGGCAAAAGGTATTTTATATTTGTCTGGCTGTTTCACCAGTCTAAGTGCTCCTAAAGGCTATTACTAACCTCCTCACTGCTGATGACATTGCTATTTTATCAGTAATTCATGTCCTTGAAACAAATTACCACCAGGATTAAGATAATGCAACTTAGAAAATAAAAGCTGTAATTGATTTTTGAAAAAGTAAAGCTCTTAAACTTTATAGACTATTGGCCTGGTTGTGGCAAATTGTAATGCTCATTTAGGTTTTGTAATTAGGAATGTAGCATTCAGTTGTAATACTTGAGGAATTGGAAATTACTTTGAAAGTCTGGTTACAATGCAAAACAGTGTTCAAAAATTAAAATCAGGGATGTCAATAAAAGGCTGGCAAGCAAAACAACGCTACCTTCATAAAGAATGTTTAAAATAAAAACGGACTGGTACAGAATATACTTGAAATATGAATTAAGAAGCTGCAATTGAACATTTAAACTAGACAGGTGGATGGGAGTAGAGAGGGGGGAGGGAATGTGTCACAAGATAGTCATCAGGTGTGTTTGAACCCAGTAACAGACCTGTACAGGATTTGAGAAATGCTGGCACTGGCAAGACAAAAAAAAAATACATGATGCGTATACACAAATTCAAGCAGCATTAGAAATGACAGAACTAAAATAATTTTTAGTAGTAGGGATACATAAAGACGACTTGGATGTCCACCATGTCTTCAAAAAGTTACAAGTTACATTTATGTAGTGCCTTGAACATAAGTGTCTCAAGGCACTTCACAAGTGCAATCAGACAGAAGTTGAACTGAGCCAATGGCAATATTTGACAGAGTAATTAAGAGCTTGGTCAGAAAGGTAAGTTAAGAAATCCTTCAAAAAAGGTGGTGGTTTAGAAAAGGAATCCAGATCGACGGGCCTAGTCATCTGTAGGCACAGCTGCCAATGGTGGAGTAAAGGGAATTGGGGATGCTGAAGTTCATCCCTAGATCATAAAAGGTTAGGTGGTCATAAATCAAAGCAAATGGAGGCCTTTAGTAACTGAACATATATTAAATTGGGCTACTGTAGTTTAGAAATAAATTGGCCAAATTCCTGTCATCTTGATTAGAAATTCTTGGTTGCAACTCCCACTCCAGGGTTTGAGCACAATCTGGGCTGACACTTCAGTGCAATAGAGAAGGAATGTTGCACTGCCAGAACTGCTGTCTTTCCAAAGAGATTTTGAATCAAGTCCTCGTATACCTATTCCAGGTGGGTGTAAAAGATTCCATGGCACTAATCAAAAGGATAGTTATCCTTCAATACCAATAAAACCCACAAACTGCTGTTGGTGAGATTGGAGAATTTACTGCCACATTTCCCTAGTGAGTACATTTCATAAGTACTTAATTGGCTTTAAAGTGCTTTGGTATGTGCCAAGGAGGGGAAGATGCTGCATGAAAGTAAATACTTCCTTCTTCATCAATATAAAACCCACAAAGAATGAAAATCTTCAAAAACAAACTTGTATCCTCATAACTAGGGTTTAAACTAAGCATAATTAAAGTCAATTTTTAACTCCTGTGAAACAGTTGAGATAAATTCTGATAAAACTGTAGTGTTGACTGCAAAAATCCAAATTTGCCAACTTACTAGTTAATCTTCAAATTATACCAATTCAATCCAAAAACTAACCCTCAATCTTCAAAGTAATACAAAAAGTATATCCCAATAAAAAGTTGTATCTGTTCTACAATGTGAAATGTTGTTCACAAGAAATATGCAGCAAGATACCATGTGCATTAGTCACTACCAATTACCATTAATTTTCTCCTGTTTATTGAAACCACCCATGCTCAAATTCATTCAGGTCAGCAAATAGTTCTAAATAAATAAACCATGACCCAAACTAATTACATTCAACTGCAATAGAATGAGAAAAAATAGCATTAAGACAGCAATGGTCAGCTGCAATTCGAGGGAAAGCAATATTCTATTAAAAAAAGCAGTAAGGACAGTGAGCATGGCAAAGCTTTCAATCAAGCCACCTAACCCAACTACTCCAGATGTGTTATTCCACTACAATTTTTAAAAAAGTATTATGTGATCTTTTATATTCTCCACTTATTCCCCATATCCTTAAAATATTCTGAATTCTTCAGCCAACTACCAGACTCTCCTTTTGAAAGAATTTGTTGATTCTTTCAAAAGGTGTAGCAAAGAATTCACTGATAGTGCTGGGCAGCAATTGTATTAGCCTTTCATGACCTCAAGATATCCCAAAAGTTTTATTTTTTACACTCAATTTAGTACTTTTTGAAATAACAGAAAATGCTAGAAATACTCAGGTCTTTGACTTTTCACCAGAAACTAAAATACTTTTTATAGTCTGACCATCCTGAAATGTACAAAATACAGCAGCCAAATTTACACAACTCCCACAAACAGAAATGTGATAATGATCACAAAGTTGCTTTGTTGAGTTAAATGTTGGCCAGAACATTGGGGAGATCATCCCTACTCTTTGGAAAAAGGGCCATAGAATCTTTTACATTCATCACTGCAAATTGGCATATAGTTTAACACAATAAAAAGGAGAAATGCTGGAACCACTCAGCAGGTCTGACAGCACGTGAACAAAGAAGCAGAGTTAACGTTTCGGGTCAGTAACCCTTCTTCGGACCCTTCGTCAGTTCCGAAGGGTCACTGACCCGAAACGTTAACTCTGCTTCTCTTTCCACAGATGCTGCCAGACCTGCTGAGTGGTTCCAGCATTTCTTGTTTTTATTTCAGATTTCCAGCATCTGCAGTATTTTGCTTTTATATAATACATTACATCCGAAAAGCAGCACCTCCCAACCAGTGCAATACACACTCAGTACTGCCTTGGCATATCAGCCTGGACATTTAGCTCAAGTCTCTCTCTCGAGAGATAAACCCACAATCTTCAATCTCAGGAGGAGGACAGACTTGTACCAACAAAACCAAAGTTAATAAAGCCGAAGTTCGACTCACAGGCCGACTTACCATTACTACATTATATTAGTATGCCACTACAAGGGATAGATGACCCATTGTATGCAGAAGTTATTCATTGACTAACTCAGTGCTGGTAGGTTCTATTTCTCCTCCCCCTAATTCACATCAAGATTTAAAAACGTCCCCTTTCACCTTCAAGCTATTCCTCCTACTTTCAAACTATAAATGTCTCTACATCTACTATCAATAACTTAAAAGCAGTAAACCAAAAAGTGATTGAAAGCATACCAAGAAAGAACACTGTTTACTCCGCACATCTGAACAATTCTATAAATCGACAACTTGTCAGGTCAAATCAACCCCTCCAAAAAGAAAATTATGCTCTTAGTCTGCACACGGTTTACCTCGGCTGTGGTGGTGGGGGAGAAGGTGAAGTAATAATTTTCAGGTAGCAAATTTTACGCGCGCGAACAAGCAATTTTTAAAAACATGAAACATAACTATTGCAAAATCTACTCTACGATGTAAACATAAATCAGTTAACACAGTAATGAACTGATAAAATCTTACATTATGTGACTATGATGTAGATCGCTTACTTAACAAACCAAATAAAGTTCAGTTGTCGTGTAACAACTGGACCTTAACCTGGAGGAATTTAAGCAGCTGTTAGGAAATCAATCCTTTCTAATACGTAAGCACCTCGTAGAAATGTGATCCAAAGCAATTAACATTTTTTAAACCGATAATTAACCACCAGGCGTTCATTAATCTTTTTCTTCGGAAAGGCGTGCTCCATAATCTATTAATAAAACAAAAACTCACAATTCGGTTCACCTTTTCAAACCGGACTTGGTGTTTCACCTTCGTTAAGCAAAAGCAATCTATAAATACGTATTGTCACTCTTATTGCCAAGTGAAATTTCACTCAGTATCAGCGGATTCATTACATGCTTGTTTAACGAAGTGAAGAATTTGGGAGGAGGCGATAAAGCTGATTAACAGACATTTAAATTGATTGGGCGATTAAACGCAACAGTTTAAAATTAGATCATTCTTAAAATACACTCAATGTATACGGGGTTGGAGAGGACAGAGAGGGGTAAAGTTCACTGAGTAGATGACATTGGAATATTCAAAAGTTTTTTCACTGCGATATTGCACGTGTCTATACAATACACTGATTTCTACTCTAGATACATTTGTTATCAAGGAATTCAATCCAAGGAAATATCATCACCACTTTATAACCGCTTCAGCGTAAAGGCTACTTTGCTGAGAACAGTTGGAAGAGGTTACCCTGGGCCAGTAGCCGCCTGGACAATTGCAGTTAGTAGCAGCAGGGCCAACACCTGGTGATGGTGTTTTAGTTACCGGGGTCCGCAGTGATCTCCGGGAGTTGTAGTACTTCAATCGGTTAATGCGCTCTCTATCTGACAGGGACCGAAACTACATCATCCACAAGGTCTCACGGCACACCACAACTCAACATTACAATTTGAACCTGGGGGTGGGGAACTGCAGTGACAGTGTTGATGCTGGGTGTTTAAATGCCTACTGGGAAATGCAAGAGCAAGATTTCACAAATAATATTTAAAACATATTGGAAAGTGCATTTAAAAATGTACTCACACTAACTCAAACTTTTCATGCTCCAAATCCAGGTAACACGTAAACACACCTCTCTACTTCCTTTCACACCCCCAGTGAAGTCCGACTGAGAGCGCCTGTTAAAGGCTGAGTCGCTTTACCCGCGGTCTGATAAATGCTGCAGCCTGTGTCTGCCCCAACACCTTGTTATTTCCGTGGCTACTTTTTTTTATATAGCTTCACTCTAGTGGCTACCTTGAGTTATCCAACGCGATAATTCTGCCTTGCTCATGGTACTAAAGTGGTCAGACAATGCAATAAAAAAACAAAAAATTATTGGGCAAAATCTAAACTTTTCTGAATGGTAAATTTAGCAACAACGTTTTGTTCAGATGACTGCGTATTTGTTGACAATATTTCAGAAACCTTCTGAGGTCAGACTTAATACAATCAGAATAAGTGACAATCATTTATTTTGCTGTATGTCACTCTTAAAAATAAATGCAGTTCCATATGGTTTGCAAACCCTTGATGATAAAGGCCACCGACATTCCCCGTTGCTGGCAGGTGTGTTATCACATGAAAGACAAACATAGTTACAAGTATTGCGATAAAAGTTAAGGAAGTAAGCAAGACACTAACTCAAACACAACGCTCCGCGCCTTTATATCAGTTCAGTGGTCACAGCTTTGAATTGCATTCTCGCACGTTTTCTTCTCTTTACAATTGTAATTCAACATTTTCATAAAGCTCGTCTCAAAATAAAATCATATAAACAAACACCTATTTCAAAGACAACTATGCCTGTGCCCAAAACTACATTTACCATGTTCTCTCAGGTCTAACCCCAACATGGTCATCAAACCTGCAGACAAGGGTGGTGCTGTTGTTGTATGGCGTACTGACCTCTACCTTGCAGAAGCTCAACGCCAACTCACGGACACTTCTTCCCACCTCCCTCTGGACCATGACCCCACCACCGAACATCAAGCCACCGTCCAAAGGACTGTCACTGACCTTATCTCCTCTGGAGATCTTCCCTCTACAGCTTCCAACCTCATAGTCCCACAACCCCGGACAGCCAGCTTCTACCTCCGTCCCAAAATCCACAAACGGGACTGTCCCGGCAGACCCATTGTGTCAGCCTGCTCCTGCCCCACTGAACTTATTTCTTCCTATCTAGACTCTATCTTTTCTCCGCTGGTCCAGTCTCTTACCACCTACATCCGTGACTGTTCTGACGCCCTACGTCATTTTGACAATTTCCAGTTTCCTGGTCCCAACCGACTCCTCTTCACTATGGACATCCAATCGCTCTACACCTCCATCCCCCACCAGGATGGTTTGAGGGCTCTCCGCTTCTTCCTGGAACAGAGGCCAAACCAGTCCCCATCCACCACCACCCTCCTCCGCCTGGCTGAACTTGTTCTCACATTGAATAACTTCTCCTTCAACTCCATGCACTTCCTTCAAGTAAAAGCTGTTGCTATGGGTACCCGCATGGGTCCTAGTTATGCCTGTCTTTTTGTGGGATATGTCGAGCATTCTTTGTTCCAGTCCTACTCAGGCCCCCTCCCCAACTCTTTTTCCGGTACATTGATGACTGTATTGGTGCCGTTTCCTGCTCCCGCCCCGAACTGGAAAACTTTATCAACTTTGCTTCCAATTTCCACCCTTCTCTCACCTTTACATGGTCCATCTCTGACACTTCCCTTCCCTTCCTCGACTTCTCTGTCTCCATCTCTGGGGATAGGTTGTCTACTAATATCCATTATAAGCCCACCAACTCCCACAGCTACCTCGACTATACTTCTTCACACCCTACCTCCTGTAAGGACTCTATTCCATTCTCCCAGTTTCTCCGTCTCCGACGCATCTGCTCTGATGATGCTACCTTCCATGACGGTGCTTCTGATATGACCTCCTTTTTCCTCAACCGAGGATTTCCCCCCACTGTGGTTGACAGGGCCCTCAACCGTGTCTGGCCCATTCCCTGCACCTCTACCCTCACCCCTTCCCCTCCCTCCCAGAACCGTGACAGGGTTCCCCTTGTCCTCACTTTTCATCCCACCAGCCTCCATATCCAAAGGATCATCCTCCGCCATTTCCGCCACCTCCAGTGTGATGCCACTACCAGTCGCATCTTCCCCTCCCTTCCCCTGTCAGCATTCCGAAGGGATCGTTCCCTCCGCGACACCCTGGTCCACTCCTCCATTACCCCCACCACCTCGTCCCCGTCCCATGGCACCTTCCCCTGCAATCGCAGGAGGTGTAATACCTGCCCATTTACCTCCTCTCTCCTCACTATCCCAGGCCCCAAACACTCCTTTCAGGTGAAGCAGCGATTTACTTGTACTTCTTTCAATGTAGTATACTGTATTCGCTGCTCACAGTGTGGTCTCCTCTACATTGGGGAGACCAAGCGCAGACTGGGTGACCGCTTTGTGGAACATCTCCGCTCAGTCCGCAAGCAGGACCCTGAGCTTCCGGTTGCTTGCCATTTCAACACTCCCCCCTGCTCTCATGCTCACATCTCTGTCCTGGGATTGCAGCAGTGTTCCAGTGAACATCAACGCAAGCTCGAGGAACAGCATCTCATCTGATTAGGCACACTACAACCTGCCGGACTGAACATTGAGTTCAATAATTTCAGAGCATGACAGCCCCCCATTTTACTTTCATTTTTAGTTATTTTTTTCTTCCTTTTTTTTTTACATTCTTTTTTTACATTTTTTACAATCTTTTTTTTTGCATTTATTTCATTTCATCTTAGTTTGTTCAGTTTGCTTACCCACTGTTTTTTTTCAGGTTTGCACTTGCTGCTGTTCAATATTCAGTGTATTTACACCTAATCTGTACTAATGCTTTGTCTTTCAACACACCATTAACATATGGTTTGCCTTTGCTCCGTGACCTTTTGGTCAGCTATGTGGCCTGGTCCAATCTAGACCTCCTTTGTTATCTCTTGCCCCACCCCCACCTCACTTGCTTATAACCTGTGACTTTTCTAATATTTGTCAGTTCCGATGAAGGGTCACTGACCCGAAACGTTAACTCTGCTTCTCTTTCCACAGATGCTGCCAGACCTGCTGAGTGGTTCCAGCATTTCTTGTTTTTATTTACCATGCACTGTCGTATATTAATTAAACAGTTCCTTCTTCCTCATGATTGTTTCTGGAGCTTTAAGCTTCAGGAATTTTCTCCGCTAATTATCGCTCAGTTTCATTCAAACACCATGAAGATCAAAAGAAAAACTGTGAAGCTGGAAATACACAGCAGGTCAGGCGGCGATTGTGGAAAGAGAAGTAGATTTAACATTTCAGGTCAGTGACCTATCATCAGAACTGGCACTTTCTGTGGCTGTTTCTCACAGGTAGGTAGGCCAGGATCTGGAATATGGGCTGAATTTTCCTGGCCCTTTGGAAGGGGTGGCATAATGGCAGGGGAAGGCGTCAGGAGGGAAGCTCGTGTCTTCCCGCCTCCATGCCATATTGTCAGCAGCAGAAAATGGTGGCTCGGACGTCCACCGGATGGCCAATTTGAGCCACTTAAATGGCCAGCTAAGTGTCAAATTCCAACTCTGTGGGCATTTGGCCCGCGTTGTGAGGGCCCACTGCTGCATGGGGAGATTACCCAATGAAACCTGGCAGCCTCCCAGCTGTCTTCGAGGGGTGGGGAGGACCTTTTTTAGGGGCACTCCATGGCCCACTGAGGGGCCCACTGGTGGCAATAGCTGCCCTTGTGGCAACAGTGCTGCTTGTGCTCTGCAACCATCCCATATCCCCCGTCACCGGGACCTGGCTGCTGGGGCCACAGCTTCTCTCAACCTGCCTCAACTCTCTTTGAGGGCACTCCACTGTTGAGGCGCCCTCTCCCTGGATCTGTGGCCTCAGCAATGGCCACTGCTAGCAGTGGTGCTGCTGAGCTGCCAGCCCTCTGATTGAGCCAGCAGCTCTTGGGGCAGGCCACTGTCCTTAATTAGATGGCGGCCCTGGCGGCGGCCTCTTAATTGGCCGCCACTGACAATATACTGCCCATTGAAGCAGGGTCACCTCCTGCCTTCAGCCCCAGTGGTGGGACTTACCGGTACGTGCCAGAATTCAGCCCATGGTTTCTGATGTTTACTATCCTGCTACAGGGGTTCATCCATTACTGTGAATACATCACATTTACTGAGTAATATTTCATACAACTGACTAAATGTTAAAAATAGTATACACACTTTCTGGATACTGAAGATATCTCACCACTTTTGAGATGTGACAGATTTGAGGCCAAATTTTCATTTTGAATGCCTTTGAAGGATGTGACGTCATGGTTAGAGTGCCTGAAAATCCACAGGATGTGATTCTGATAGTTACAGTATGATGCTGCTGCCACCGCCCCACCCTCACCACCACCCTACTGGTGCACCTTTACACTGGCCCTGCTGGTTTATGCTGGATGAGTGGGAGGCCACCTCATTAACATTGGGCCAGCTTGCACCTAAGTCACTAATGGCACATCTCCAAGACCTGTCTCAGACAGAAGAAAATCCAACATCAGCTGCCCATCAGAAACCCGCCCTCACACCCAGAAACCCCACAAAGTTTCCCCTTAGTCCCTTGTATAAAGGGGCTGATAGAGAATTTAAAAAAACTTACCTTATTGTTCGGGTCGAGTCTACCTCCCTAGTGGGGCCCACTTGCACCCCTCTTGGATGGAAATGCAGGAAGTCACAGCATAGGGTGTCACTATCCCGAGAGCTGCCCTGGCTGAAGTACCTTTGCATGATTGACTTTATAGGAAACAGGCGGAAGTTCTGCTCTTTACCATGCTGCAGCGACCCAGTAGAACTCGCATGGAAATTGAGACCAAGTTACAGAGTTAAGTGACACGAGGCGAGTTCTAATAAAATATCCTTACCTGAAACAGTATCTTGCCATTCTTTGTCAGATTCGTGAACAGCTATGTTTTCCAAGTTGCTTTGTTTTTATTTCATATGATACCTTGTTTTCCATCCAACAAGCTCTTTAAGGCTCTCTGATTGTCTGTACAATCTCATACAACCTTTCAAATCTGACACTATAAGCTATGAACATGTAGCCATTAATACAGGGCAATTAGGGATGGGCAATAAATGCTGACATAGCCAGCGAAGCCCACATCCCATAAACGAATAAAAAAAAATTCTGGAATATCAGGTGACCTCCAAAGACTAACAAGCATGCAAGCGGAGGGTTATGACAAGAAGACCATCTTCAAGTACTATTCCCCTGCCTTGTTGTCATTAATTGCAGGCAACATTAATTTTCTTCTATCATTTTCTGCAGGGATTTTTTTAATGGTTTATTGTCTAGGACGGTGATGTTCTGGTCACTGATCCAAGCAAGATATTGTGCACTTGGTATCTTGAAAGAAAATATGTTAATTACTGGTTTATAATCTTAACATTGTTTGAACTAAGATATTGCAATATGTTGCCAGTCTTTATTTTAATAACATATATATTATTTTTAATCCCCAATAGTGGTATAATTATGTCGTTTTTGAACAAACTTGGTAGCTATTTTAAAAAAGTTAAATAAATACTTCATCCCGAGAATATTTGTTGCATTAACAAATACAGTGTTACGACCAGGTGAGAAAGGTGTTGAG
Source organism: Heterodontus francisci (assembly GCF_036365525.1). Classification (NCBI taxonomy): domain Eukaryota; kingdom Metazoa; phylum Chordata; class Chondrichthyes; order Heterodontiformes; family Heterodontidae; genus Heterodontus; species Heterodontus francisci. Next base: position 113,287,685 of record NC_090371.1, on the reverse strand, counting down.
GGGTCTGTTACTGTTTTCATCTGGTCTTATTGTAATAGGTTTTTATCTTAAACACACTATGTTTTGAGCTCCCCCCTTGTGAAAACTTGTTCAAAATTTTCCAATTATAAGGCAAATAAATGAGCATAAACAGGCTTTATTCAGTTTAAAAAAGAAAAATGAAATTTATTAAACTTACTTAAACTCTAATATGGTTTACGCCTATGGATATATGGCACGCCCACGTGCTAGCGTGCACACGCGATATACACATGCAAATAGGGACAGAAAAGAGAAGGGGAAAATATAGTAGAGAGGGGTTTGAGGCAATTTCAGAAGAGTTTCTTGTTTACTGTGCTTCAAGCTCACTTGATTGCAGGTAGTCTTGCTTTTCGTTGGGGCTCAGTATTCTTAAACCTTGATCGTGTAGGACACTTTTTTCTCTGAGGTTCACATGTTTTCACAAAATTCAGTTCCCTGAGAGATGAGCAGGCAGGAGAGAGGCCTTCTGAAACCAGGAGCCAGGAGCTTTCTGTGTTCAAATCCTTCGTTGGAAGTTCAAATCTCAATAGCCAGCTAGTCATGTGACTAAAACTAGTCTGATCACTTCTTCTGTGTTTGTGGATTCTGTTACCTTAGCAGTCAGCCTGGAATGCTAGCTCCCCCCACCTTCAATGTCTGGTAATCAAAAGTCCATTGTTGGTTGAATGGGTCAGGGCGTGGTCCTTTGTCCCTTGTTCCAACTCTGCTCGTTACTATGCAAATGTATTTCCAGTCAGGGGCTTGCATTTTTAAGTTTTAATGTTCATGTGGTGAAATCATGTGTGCCTCAGTCTTGGCAGGTGGTGGTTTGCCTGACAACAGTGTATTGTGGTTTGCTTTAATGACAGTTATAATATTACAATAACACAGTTATATATGCAGTAGCAGACGAGGAAAAGTACCTCTGTTACATAGAAAAGAAGGAAGCCTATCTATCATTTACTGAGAACAAATAATTTGTATATGAGGCAGTCTGAACAAATTCGCCTGGTAGACATTGAAGTTTACAAATTGTTACTATCAGCTGCTATATTAAAATTAGTTGGAAACATGACAAGACAAACATTTAGTATGTTTTCATGGCATTTGTCTGACCTCTATTTTCAGTTAGGCACTAACCCATTTATTTGAAATATGCTAATACCTCTGCTCACAGATCAGAAAAAAAGGTAGAATATTATAGATGGAAGCAGTGTCTTACATTTTTCCAATGTAGTCCTGCATAGAGGTGAACAGTGAGGAGCTCCCGAGGGAGCTGACTGCCTAGGAGCTACCTAAGTTGTGCAAGATCAACAATAACAGACACTACCTCTTGAGCTTTGTGCCCTGAATGAACTCTACATCACCAACACCTTCCTCCAGGGCAAATATCACCGACAGGTATCATGGCATCACCCAAGTTTTGAACATTGGCACCAACTAGACCTAATCATTACACAGAGGTGCGATCTGCCCTGTGTTCTTCACACCCGCACCTACCAGAGTGCAATTGCAACACCGACCACTTTTTTATCAGCATCAGAGTGAAGTTGCACCCCGATAGTTCCACAGCTCCAAATGTGATGGTGCGTCACATATCAACATCCCTTGCACAAGCAATGATACCAAATACCAGCACATTGCGCTGTCGCTAGAACGCTAGCGAACCCACCAAAGACTTAACGGGAAGCACCAAAGCCGGCATTGATGAAGCTTGGAGTGACTAAGCTCAATCATCTATGAAGCAGCAGAAGCATCATTTGGTAAAGGCAGAACCCACAACAAGGGCTGGTTTGAGACCTACTCAGCTGAAATGACATCTGTCATTGATGCAGAAAACAAAGGCAACATGATGCACAACATAAACCCAACAGCTAAGACACTGCACAACCTGAAAGTAGCCAAGACAGCTGTGCAAAGGAGAGGGAGATAGGGTAAAAACAAACACTGGATCAGCTAATGTCAAGCAATCTAAACTACATGTGACAAAGGAAATCTACAAGCTATGTACAAATTGATCAAGAGGGCACTTGGTCCTGCCAACACCAAATTTGCTCCCCTGAAGTCAGCACTTGGTAAGGTACTCACCGACAGAATTAAACAGATGTCCTGTTGGGCTGAACACTACTGTGAGTTGTACTCCTGTGAGTCGGACATCTCCCAGTCTGCGCTTGATGCTCTTCTGCAACTTCCTGTCATGGATGAGTTAGATGAAGAACCCTCATCACTGGAGATCGAGAAGGCAATAGACCACCAAGGGAACAGAAGGGCACCCTGCAAGGTCAGATTCATAACCGAACTGCACAAGCTGGGAAAGTCCCATTCAATGCCACACCTCTATGATCTTCTCATTCTCTGCTGGAAAATAGGCACTGTTTCACAGGAGGTGTGTGACACCAAAATCATCAAAATCATCACACTATCATAAGACAAGAATTTCACATGAGCAAGTTAAGTATTCATCCACTAATATCACCAATAGTAATTTCTAAGCTTGTGGCTGAGATTTTAACATTCAGGTTCAAGGTCTTTCTAGTTGAGAATAGCATATTGTCAATGAAATGCAGGGCACAAAAAAATAAAGTGTGGAAAATTTCAGTTGTCAGGTAAAAACATAAGAAAGTATGAAAGATGCAAAATCTTTTCAGCTCATCAGGCATTGCCCCTAGAACCCATGTTCAATTTGATCATGGACATATTAAACCCATTCAGCCAAATGAAGGGAAACTTCAGGAGTTCAGCACTTAGCTGACACCACACTTCATCGGGAAAGAATTCTTATTGAAGACCATCAGAAGGCTTGGTTAAATATGTTGAAAGGATAAGGCTTAATTATTAAACTTCTAACAGGAAAAGCAGACCGGACATATTTAGGATGAGGAAAAATAAGGCTTGGGCATAACATTAGGTAATTAAACCTTGATTTTGATTTATGGACCCTTGATCCCAAACAGGTTTAAAGATTGTAGTGTAGCAGGTAATCTTTAAAAAGCAGTATTCGTGAGCAGGGAGTTTAAAAGGTTCAGAGTTCAGCAGCCTTGTCTTCATAGTAATGATCCTATACATTGGTGAAACTGGGATGTTTTACTCCATTAAAGATGCAGTATAAATGCAAGCTTTTTTGTAGTCTATTTCTGCTTAAAACTATTCACTATATTTTGAAATCTGCACATTTCTCGGGAAATCTGCACATTTCACCTGTTATGACCAGGTGAGGAAGGGGTCTCAGGCTCCCCTCTTGCCCCTTTCCTGGTTTGGCTGTAACAGGGTTTACCTTTTAAAACACAGTGATTTTTAGCTGACCACCTCAGTGAGCCCTTGCTCACTGCACTCTAATTGTAATTGCAAATGAACTAATCAGACAGGTTTTCTTTGGTTTAAACAAGTAAGATTTATGTTTATTAGCCTTATCACTCTAACTCAGTTAAAAGTACTAAAATACGTGACACAACCATGCTCGCATGCATATGAGAGAGACACACACAAATAGATAGAGGGGAAGAAAGAGTTGGGGGGGGTTGAAGTAGAGTTGGCAATAAATGGAATACAGGTACTGCCTTTTGTGTCTTTAATGATTCGAGTTAAGGTCTGGGGATCCTCGCTGGGGCCACGTGCACAATCCCAGACTTGTTTCTCTAGTTCCAGAAGGCCGAAGGGAGATTTCAATTGTCTTCTTGGTGGTCACCTGTAAAATTCTGAAGTCTTGAGGCTTAAGCTGCCACCCTGGTTTCCCTGGGACTTTGCTAGAGAGAGAGAGAAGAGAGAGAGAGAGACTTCTGTCAGTCCAGTTGCAGTCTTTTTCCTTTAGTTCAAATTGCAGTCTGATTCCTTTCTGTGAAGCACAATTCAAAAAAGCTCCAGTCTTACCAGCAGGTAGGTCATGTGTTTTGAAACAGCAGCTTCTGGGAAGGTTGTTGATTTCAAAGCTGTCCAGACACACTTGGTGGGGTGGAGGTGGGAGGGAGGGTGGAGTTTTGGCTCTTACACAGTCAAAGGATGTTGATCATCACTATTGTCCAGACCAATCTTGGTAATTGAATCAGGAGCACCCCCATTGTTTCTCCATTCATATCTCTCGGAATGCAAATGTGCAATCATGTTTTCAGCCGCTCAGCTCTGCTGTTTTTTAAAACAAATTTGTTGCAATATTCAGTAAAAAAAGTTTCAAGCAGTGTCTCATATGACAAAATTAATAGGTTCCCATTTGGCAGGTGTGATTTCCGTCACAATACCAAATAAATTCATTGCCTTGAACAGTTTGAATACATGCCATACCTAGAAATTTGAGCATGCTGTTTTGAAATGCAAGCACCTGGTTTTCAGATGGCAATTCGAGCTTCTAGAATAATAGAATCATAGAAAGTTTAAGGCACAGAAAGAGCCCACTTGGCCCATCATGCCTGTGCTGGCCGAAAAATTATCCACCTATTCTAATCCCACCTTCAAGCATTTGGTCCATAGCCCTGCAGCTTACGGCACTTGAGGTGCATATCCAAACTCTTTTTGAATGAGTTGAGGGTCTCTGCCTCAACTACCCTTTCAGGCAGTGAGTTCCAGACCATCACCACTCTCTGGGTGAGAAAGGTTTCCCCATCTCCCCTCTAATTTTTCTACCAATCACTTTAAATCTATGCCCTCTCATCACTGACCTCTCTGCTAAGGTAAATAGACCCTTCAACTCCACTCTATCCAGGCCCCTCAAATTTTTGGACATTTCAATCTGATCTCCCCTCAGTCTTCTCTGTTCCAAGGAGAATAAAGCCAGCCTATCCAATCTTTCCTCATAGCTGTATTTTTCCAGTCCTGGCAACATCCTTGTAAATCTCCTCTGTACCCTCTCTCATGCAATTACATCCTTTCTGTAATGAGGTGACCAGAACTGCACACAGTACTCAAGTTGTGGCCAAACTAATAAGTTATACAGTTCCAGCATAACCTCCCTGCTCTTGTATTCTATACCTCAACTAATAAAGGAAAGGATTCCAGATGCCTTCTTAACCACCTTATCGACCTGTCCTGCTACCTTCAGGGATCTGTGGACATTCATTCCAAGGTCCCTTACCTCCTCTACATTTCTCAGTATTTTCCTATTAATCATGTATTCCTTTGCCTTGTTTGACCTCCCCAAATGCATCACCTCACACTTCTCCAAGTTGAATTCCATTTGCCACTTTTCTGCACATCTGACCAGACCATCAATATCTTCCTGCAGCCTACAGGTATCCTGCTCGCTATCTACCACACAGCCAATCTTTGTGTTGTCCGCAAAATTCTTGATCATGCCCCCTATATTTACGTCCAAATGGTTTATATACACCACCAAAAACAAGGGACCCAGTACTGAGCCCTGCGGAACGCCACTGGAAACAGCCCTCCAGTCGCTAAAACAGCCATCAACAATTACTCTTTTTTCCCTGCCACTGAGGCAATTTTGTATCCACCTTGCTGCATTTCCCTGAATCCCATGGGCTTTTATTTTTTTAACCAGTCTGCCATGTGGGACCTTGTCAAAAGCCTTGCAAAAATCCATGTAGACCACATCAACTGCACTACCCTAATTTTTCTTCCTTGTTACTACTTCAAAAAATTCGATCAAGTTGGTCAAACAAGATCTTCCCTTAACAAATCCATGATAACTATCCTTGATTAACCCATGTCTTTCTAAGTGACAGTTTATCTTGTCTCTCAGAATAGATTCCAATAATTTGCCCACTACTGTGGATAGACTGACTGGCCTGTAATTATTCGATCTATCCTTTGCTCCCTTTTTAAACAGAGGTACAACATTAACAATTCTCCAATCCTCCGGCACCACACCTGTATTTAGTGAGGATGGGAAAATGATGGTCAGACCCTCTGCTATTTCCTCTCCTGCTTCTTTTAACAGCCTGGGATACATTTCATCTGGCCCTGGTGATTTATCAACTTTCAAGGAGGCTAATCCCATTAATACTCCCTCTCTTCCTATGTTTATCACATCCAATACATCACACTCTTCCTCCTTAACTACAATATCTGCATTGTCCCCCTCTTTTGTGAAGACAGACGCAAACTATTCATTAAGAAACATAGCAATATCTTCCGCTCCTACACATAGGTTACCTTTTTGGTCTTTTATGGGCCCTACTCTCTCCTTAGTTATCCTCTTACTCTTAATGTATTGCTAAAACATCTTTGGGTTCACTTTGATTTTGCTTGCCAATATTCTTTCATGCCCTCTCTTTGCTTTCCTAATTTTCTTTTTGATTTCACCTCTCCACTTTCTATACTCCTCGCGGCTTTCTGTAGTATTGAGTTCTCTGTGTCGGACATAAGCTTTCCTTTACTGCCTTATCTTACCCTCTAGGCTCTTTGACATCCATGGCGCTCTAGATTTGGCCGCCTCACCCTTTTTCTTTGTGGGAACATGTTTACCCTGAATCCCTTGAATCTCCCCTTTGAATGCCTCCCACTGCTGTGACACTGATTTACCTTACAGTAGCTGTTTCCAATCCACTTTCGCTAAATCACTCCTCAGTTTAGTAAAATTGGCCTTGCCCCAGTTGAGAACTCTAACTCCTGTTCTATCTCTATCCTTTTCCATAATTATGTTAAAACTGACTGAATTATGACCACTACCACCAAAATGCTCTCCCACTGCCACTTCCCCATCTTCATTTCCTAAAACGAAGTCTTAAACTGTGCTCTCTCTTGTTGGATTGCTACATACTGGGCAAAAAAGTTCTCCTGAATGCACCTCAAGAATTCTGTTTCCTCAATTCCTTTCATACTAAAACTATCCCAGTTAATATTAGGGGATTTAAAATCCCCTACTATTACTGCCCTATTGTTCTTGTTCTTCTCAGAGATTTGCCTACATATCTGCTCTTCTATCTCCCTCTGACTGTTTGGGGGTCTATAGTACACTCCCAACAGTGTGATTGCCCCTTTTTTGTTCCTTAGCTCAATCTATATGACCTCATTTGACAAACCTTCCTACATATCATCCCTCCTCACAGCTGTAATTGTTTCATTGACCAAAATTACCACTCCCCTCCTTTCTTATCCCCCTCCCTATCATGTCTGAAAACCCTGTAATCAGGAACGTTGAGCTGCCATCCCTGTCCCTCCTTAAGCCATGTTTCTGTAGTAACTATGATATCATACTGCCACGTGTCTATCTGTGCCCTCAGCTCATCTGCTTTATTTGCTATACTCCTTGCATTGAAATAGATGCCCTTGAGCACTGCCAAACTCTTTTTTTTATTTTCTAACCCTCGTTTCCTCTGTCTTCCAGACTCTCCATTAATTTTCCACCTTCCATTTTAATTTCTAATTTTGTTCCAACTGAGTCTACCCTCAGGTCCCCACCCCCCCTTCCAAACTAGTTTAAACCCTCCCCAACAGCACTAGCAAAACGTCCCGCAAGGAACTCAGTCCCGGCTCTGTTCAGGTGCAACCCGTCCAGCCTGTACAGGCTCCATCTCCCCCAGAGCCAGTCCCAATGACCCAGGAATCTGAAGCCATCCTCCCTGTACCATCTTTCCAGCCATGCATTTATCTGTCTTATCCTTCTATTTCTATACTCAATTGCGCATGACACTGGGAGTAATCTGGAGATTACTACCTTTGAGGTCCTGCTTGCCAATTCCTTACCTAGCTCCCTAAATTCTGACTGCAAGACCACATCCCTCTTTCTACCTATGTCGTTGGTTCCGATGTGGATCACAACGGCTGGCTGTTCACCCTCCCCCTTCAGGATGTTCTGCAGCCATTCAGTGACATCCTTGACCCTGACACCAGGGAGGCAACACACCATCCTTGATTCATGTCTGTGGCCACAGAAACACCTGTCTGTTCCCCTGACAATTGAATCACCCATCACTATGGCTCTTCCAGTCTTCCCTACCCACTGTGCAGTTGAGCCACCCGTGGTGCCATGGATTTGGCTCTGGCTGCACTCCCCAGGTGAAGCATCATTTCCCTCAGTATTCAGAACTGAATACCTGTTGGAGAGTGAGATGCACTCAGGGGTATCCTGCACTACCTGTCTGATTTTTTTTTTGACTTTCTGATGGTCACCCATTCCCTCTCTCCCTGCATACTCTTAAGCTGTGGTGTGACCACATCTATAAACGTGTTATCCATGTAGCTCTCATCCTCATGAATGCACCGCAGTGTCGCCAGCTGCCACTCAAGTTCCAAAACCCGGAGCTTAAGCTGCTTCTATCGACAACACCTCCCACACAAACATTCTTCTGGATGCGGGGAGCATCCTGGAGCTCCCACATTGCACAGGCAGTGCACTCTCAAGGTTGAAGCAACCCTGCAATTCCTTTATTTATTAGTTGACCCCTGGCTACTGCTAAAAAAAGCCTTACCAATACTACAACAGCTTAGAATTATTAATAAAACTTTACCAGTACTGTTAAATCCTACTACAAATCAATACAGTTCACTAGTTAAAATAAACTTTACTCAAAAAAAAGCAGCTACTCACTTGTTCCTTATTATTAAGCTAACAGTAGTGTACTAACTCAGCTATTTAGAGTTATTCCCTAACAGCATTTATTCGCCAACCAATCACCTTGCAGATTTCCTGTGACGTCACTTTTCACTTTGTTTTCAAGCTCTGGCGTGCCTGGACCTCCCTCCACTGTTCTCCTGGAAGGTAAGTGCTCTAAGCCATGATCTTCGGGCTCTATTTATCTGCTCCCCATTCCATGTTCTTCCTGTAGGTCCGCTCCTCTCCACTGCTCTCCCAGAATGTAAGTGCCTTCTGTTCTACCTCTGACAATTTTTAATGGAAATCTTAATTAAAGTACTGGTATGATGGATAGTTTATTTCACAAAAATACTCAAAGTTATAGCTTTCAATTTTTCATGAACTTGCATTGGACTACAATGCCCGAATTTTATGGTGGGTGGTTGGGGGCGGTGGGGGGTGGGTGCGGGGGGAATCTGTCCACCAGCCGAAAAGTCGGTGGCGAGGCCCTCTCTGCGGGCCTGGGAATCCAGACCAGATTTTACGCTCCCCAGGCCCTTAATTGGTCTTGGGCAGAACTTGCACCTCACTGAGGTAGGAAGTCCCATCTAATGGAGCTGCTGGCCAATCAGCTGCAGGAAGAAGATGACGGACGACCCTGGAAAAAAGGTAAGTTTTGGGGCTTTGCCAGGGCCAACACGGACGGGCGTGTTGCGCATTGGGTGCGGTTTGGGCTTTGGGGGAAGCCCTCTGTGGGGCACAGCGGCGCCCGATCAGGAGGGCCCCCTCCCAGCCCACCAGAACACTGCCTAGTTTTATCAGGCTTTTTTTCTGAGGCCTCAGCCGCCTGACAGCCAAAGGTAAAATATCTGTGGCGGCAGTCAGAGGCCCTTAAGAAGCAGATAATTGGCCACTTAAGGACCTTGATTTGCCTGGGGTAGGTGGGCCCTTTCTTGCCACCACCACCCTGTGTAAATTGACAACGGAGGCGGGAGCGGGTCGAGAAGGGGTTCCCCAGCCTCTCACTCCATTTTACCCCCACCCCCGCCACCAGCCCGCTTTTTTGGCGGGTGGGGGGGTGGGGGGGGGGGCGGTAAAATTCAGGCCCATAAAACCATTCTCAGTTTACTTTTCATTGTTGCTGAAGTTTTTTACCAAAAGGATAAAGTTAGGTTTACTTATAACAATCAATGTAAATTATTTTCACGAAATAGTTACTCCTTAAGTTGAATATCCTTATAGCTAAGCCCTGATTATCCAAATTTTCAAAAATGGGATTATATTGGCCCATGGTTTTGAACTTTGTGATAGCACAGGTAAAGCTTCCCTAAAGAACTTGATGCACAGCACAGTTAGTTGGGGTGCACAAAATCCAATGTCACCCTTTGGATATTCCTATTAGAAATATTGTGAGCAAATAATGACCTTTTATACACATTCTTAGCCTCAGCATCCTCAGAAAATACCATTCCTAATTGTTATCTGCAGTTTGTTGGACAGTAGATGATACAAGTCTGTGACAAGCTATCTTGTGAAGCAGAGGCTGTGAAGGCGGGTCTCTTCTGATATATCAAATTATGTGTGGAGGAGTCTATAAATGCAGATCCTGAGGTGGTGATGGGTTTGTTCAAAATCATGTCAGGTAGCTTTGTATCTGCATTTATTGGCCTCCTTGAAAATTCCTCTTCATCTCAATAATGTGATAGATTGGAATCCCCAAAGGAATTCCCATCCTCACTACGTTGTAATGCACAACATCAAAGCTAGCAGCAACCAAAAATAATAAAGCAAAAGTCTTGACAAGGAAAAAAATAAAAATGTAACAATGGATGACTACTGAGCAAAGCCAACTTACATGTGCAGCAAAATGAAGCAAGATGTGTATATTGGCAAAAAACACTCAAAGAATTGCCAGTGGCTGGAAATTTTTGTCTCTCCTAAGAGGCCAACTTGACGAAGTCAGCACCTTGCACTGCCCTGCATTCAATTTTTCTGGTGAAATTTGCATGGTGGGTAGAGTCTTGTCCAAATTCAGCAAGGGATCATTCATTAATCAGTAGATGTTACTGTTAAAATGAGGCTGCACATCTCTAAAATGCCCCCTCCGTTCTGCCTGTTACCTAGTTTCTGCTGATTCTCTCCACAGCACTATTGTTGTCTTTGTGAGATCAGCACAATCTTTCTTCCCAATTAAGTTATTTCTCATTCAATGCTACTGTCTTTTTTCCAAAGGCTATTGCTAACCTCTGATGTAAAAAAAAGTGTCAAAAACTTATTCAGACATAATTCTTGAGCTTTCTATGTGGTCAATAACTATGAAACCTGGGGTGGAATCTTCACTCTGGACCTTTGCTGTTTTTGTTTCAGATGCCTATTAATCACATTTTTGCTTTTTATCACAACCTAAATTTATATTTGGTGTTAATAGTACAAGAAAGTCCACATTTCCAGACATGCTATTTTCCCCATTTTCCAAGCACAGTCAACGAGAAGCAATATCTTGAGTCTGAGTAACTGGAGGTAGGTGTGCCTGATTCACAAGGGATCAGGGAGTAGGTACAAATACTGACCCACGATTTGCATTTACCTTTTATTGTGCACCAATATCGGTGTTAGAGACAGGAAAGTCGAAGCCACTATTGGCCATATCTGTCATAGAAGATCATGTCTGATCCCAGACTGTGATTATTAGATGACAGAACAGAATTCAAGCCTTCATTCCAAAATGTTTGCAAAATGTCGTGACAGCTGCCAATGGGAAAACTTCATCCAAGTTTTCATAGTATTTGACTGCACAACAGTCTCAAGAATAACATCCAAATAAGTTTCAAAAGCAAGTTGGAGCGACAGAAAAGAAGGGGAAGAAGAAGTCAATGCCTATTGTAAGGCTGGTCAAACTGCTCTACAAACACTCGGAGCCAGTGAGGGAGACAAATGGAAACCTCATGAATAAAGCCTGCATATTTAAATATTTAAATAAGTATTTCCACTTTGAATTTTCAGGTAGGAAACATCAGCTGTATTTCACTCATTTCATTTTTGTGCAACATCCCTAGCAACTTCACCCTGGAAATTAATCTCGTAAACCAGCACTGCCCTGCAGGAATTCAAATGCCTAATTTTCACAAACAGCAGATGGCACTGCTGTCTTAGGATCACAGGGGAATAATTTGATAACCCCTGAAAACAGGCCAAGGGATCATAATATGCAATTAACTCTGCAAGAATTGCTAACAATGCAAGCAGCACACTAACTTTGTGCTGCCTCCTAATATGCATGATTGCTGTGTGCAGCCGGTGCTAAATATGATGCTGGGTGGCTGCACGCCTCAGGAGGGGGCCCAAGTTTGCGTGAGGTGAGCCCCACTTAAAGTTAGCTTGCACTACTAAAAGCCAGCCTGCATCTCTTAAAGGAGAGGTGCATTCTGGCTGAAGTAGGAGCTGGAACTGTTAATGAAGAGAGTCTGAGCAGAAAGAAGAGAGTGAATTGTGTTGCAACAGGGGGTGAGAGCATACTCCAAGTTTCTCTGAGACTGCACTGGAGGCCTTGGGGGAGGAGGTGGAGAGGAAGAGGCAGGTCCTCTATCCACAGGAGGCCAGAAGATTCTACAGACAAACTGTGCAAAGGCAGTGGGACCAAACAGCTGTGGTGGTCAATGGCAGGGGTCTAGCCCCAAGGATCTGGATGAAATGCCGCAAGAAGTCAGTCAATGTATCTTCAAATGCCATATTCCACTAACTACACCACTGGTCTCACATACTGCTTAATGCATCAGACCCCCTTCGCTCACCTGCCAACAGTCTCTACCAATCACAACTCATACCTAACATGCATAGCTTCGCATCACCCTCCCACACTTTGCACAGCCTCACATTTCACAGTTTTTACACATTGCCAGCTATTCAACCATAATAGCCACATCACCCAAACATACTACACAACATTCACTGACACACCTCCCCCTCTCTTGCAGGACAGGATAGCACATAACCAGAGGCAGCAGCACCTAACTGGCAGGGGCCAATGCGGCTGCATGTCCTTATCCCCATGGAGGAGACAGGTGGACTCTAAGAAGAGAGAATAGTATCATGAAGAGGGATTTGAGCTGTGCGAATTGATTTGGATCCTGGATGTTCGTGCCTCTCAGCTGTCCTCTCAGTTACATAGTGTCAGTATCTGAGTGAAGGTGAAATTGAGTAACAGTGTTTCCCCTTTATCACTGTCTTCCTGCTCTTTCACCACTGCTTTGAGCCATAGGAGTGCCCATCGCTGAGGCCACGGCCAGTGTTGGGGCTGAAACCATTGAAATGACACATCCTCATACCTAATCCTCCTTCTCACATCCCACTTTCCCCCTCATCTCACAACCTCTTCTGATTTACAAGGTGCAGATGGTGTAAGAATGCAGCTGTTGCTTTTCCCCACCCGCTCCCCTCACCATAACTCTACCCTTGTGCCTTTCTCCTTTCAGCTACTGAGGAACTGCAATCTGGCCAGACAGTGGTGGAAAAACAAGAGTTGGAAGAGCAGGAACACAGTGATAAAGGAGAAACACTCTTTCTTGATTTTACATGGACAACCACCAGTTCAGATATTGACACTGTGTAATTGAGAGGACAGCTGAGAGGCACTCAGATCCAGGATCCAACGCAAATCACATAGCTAGAGTCCCCATTCATAGCACTATCCTCTCTAATTAGAGTCTACCTTCATTACACTAATCTCCCTCCAATGACGACTCATGTGAGCTTTCTAGCCAGTCCTTCCAATGCCTGATCTGATGGATCTGATGGATGGGGAGGTGGTGGCATGGTGGTAATGCCACTGGATTAATAAACCAGTGACCTAGACTAAATGCTAGGGGCATGGGTTCATATTCCACCACAGCAGATGGTGAAATTTGAATTCAATTAATAAAAAAAAAATCTGGAATTAAAAGCTAGTCTAATGGTGACCGTGAAACTACCATCAATTGTTGTAAAATCTGTTCACAGAAATGGCTTAGCAAGACACTCAGTTGTATCAAACCACTACAAAGCCTAAAAAAAGGAATGAAACTGGACTGACCACCTGGCATCGACCTAGGCATTGGACATGGCAAACCCAGCCCTATCGACCCTGTGCAGTCCTCCTTACTAACATCTGGGGGCTTGTGCCAAAATTAGGAGAGCTGTCCCACAGACTTGTCAAGTAACAGCCTGATATAGTCATACCCACGGAACCATACCTTACAGACAATGGCTCAGAATTCCCCATCCCGGGGTATGTCCTGTCTCAGTGGCAGCACAATGGTATACAGTCGGGAGGTGGCTGCCCTGGAAGTCCTCAACATTGACTCCAGACCCCCTGAGGTCTCATGGCATCAGGCCAAATAAGGGCAAGGAAGCCTCCTGCTGATTATTACCTATTGACACGCCCCACCATCAATGTGAAGACAGGACTTCATCTCCACAAGGACTGTGCAGTGGTCACTCCTACCAATACTGTCATAGATACAGCTGTGACAGGTGGATTGATGAATCCACCAATTGGAAGAACATGGAGAAGCACTGAGGGTAGCAAAGACACAGAATGTACTCTAGGTGGGGGACTTCAATGTCCATCACCAAGAGTGGCTTGGTAGCACAACTACTGGCTGTGTCCTAAAGGACATAGCTGATAAACTGGGTCTGCAGCAGGTGGTGAGGGAAAAACCTATTTGACCTCATCCTCCCAATCCACCTGTGGCAGATATATCTGTTCATGACAGTAGTGGTAGGATTGACCACAGCACAATCCTTGTAGAGTCAAAGTCCCAGTCTTCACATTGACGGTACCCACCATTGTGTTGTATGGTACTACCACTGTGCTAAATGGGATAGATTTGGAACAGATCTAGCAACTGAAAACTGGGCCTCCATGTGGGCCATCAGCAGCAGCAGAATTGTATTCAACCACAATCTGTAACCACGTGGCCCGGCATATCCCCCACTCTACCATTACCATCAAGATGGGGGATCAACCATGGTTCAATCATGAGTGCAGAAACTGCACCAGGCATACCTCAAAATGAGGTGTCAGCCTGGTGAAACTACAACACAGGACTACTTGCATGCCAAACAGCAGAAGCAGCATGCAATAGACAGGGCTAAGCGATCCCACAACCAACGGATCTGATCTAAGCTCTGCAGTCTTGCCAAATCCAGTTGTGAATGGTGGTGGACAATTAAACAGCTAACAGGAGGAGGCTCCACAAATATCCCCATCCTCAATGATGGGGGAGCCCAGCACATCAGTGCAAAAGTCAAGGCTGAAGCATTTGCATCCATCTTCAGCCAGAAGTGCTGATGGATGATCCATCTCAGCCTCCTCCTGAGGTACCCAGCATCACAGATGTTCAGCCAATCTGATTCACTCCACTTGATATTAAGAAGTGGCTGAAGGCACAGGATACTGCAAAGGCTATGGGCCCTGACAACATTCCAGCAATAGTGGTGAAGACTTGTGCTCCAGAACTAGTTGCACCCCTTGCCAAGCGGTTCTAGTACAGCGACTACACTAGCAATGTGGAAAATTTCCCAAGTATGTCCTATCAACAAAAAGTAGGACAAATCGAACATGACCAATTACCGTCCTATCAGCCTACCCTCAATCATCAGCAATGTGATGGAAGGGGTCGTCGATTGCGCTGTCAAGCGGCACTTGCTTAAGCAATAACCTGCTTAATTTGTGTTCTGCCGGGACCACTCAGTTCCTGACCTCATTACAGCCTTGGTCCAAACGTGGAAAAAAGAGCTGAACTCCAGAGGTGAGGTGAAAGTGACTGCCCTTTACATCAAGGCAGCATTTGACCGAGTGTGGCATCAAGGAGCCCTAGCAAAACTGGTGTCAATGGGAATCAGGGGGAAAACTCTCTGCTGGTTGGAGTCATACCTAGCACAAAGGAAGATGGTTGTGGTTGTTGGAGGTCAATCATCTCAGTCCCAGGACATCACTGCAGGAGATCCTCAGGGTGGTGTCTTAGGCCCAACCATCTTCAGCTGCTTCATTGATGACCTTCCCTCCATCATAAGGTCAGAAGTGGGGATGTTCGCTGATGATTGCACAATGTTCAGTACCATTCACAACTCCTCAGATACTGAGGAATTCCATGCAGAAATGCCACAAGACCTGGACAACATCCAGGCTTGGGCTGATAAGTGGCAAGTAACATTCATGCCACACAAGTGCCAGGCAATGACCATCTCAAACAAGAGAGAATCTAATCATCTCCCCTTGATGTTCAATGGCATTACCATCGCTGAATCCCCCACTATCAGCATCCTGAGGTTTACCGTTGACCAGAAACTGAACTGGACCAGCCACATAAATACTGTGGTGTCAAGAGCAGGTCAGAGGCTGTTAATTCTGCAGTGAGTAACCCACCTCCTGACTCCCCAAAGCCTGTCAACCATCTACAAGGCACAAGTCAGAAGTGTGATGGAATACTCTCCACTTGCCTGGATGGGTGCAGCTCCAACAACACTCAAGAAGCTCAACACTATCCAGGACAAAGCAGCCCGCTTGATTGGCACCCCATCCACCACCTTCAACATTCACTCTCTTCACTACCGATGCACAGTGGCAGCAGTGTGTACCATCTACAAAATGCACTGCAGCAACTCAGCAAGGCTTCATCGACAGCACCTTCCAAACCCGTGACCTCTACCACCTAGAAGGACAATGCATGGGAACACCACCACCTACAAGTTCCCCTCCAAGCCACACACCATCCTGACTTGGAACTATATTGCCATTCCTTCACTGTCGCTGGGTCAAAATCTTGTAATTCCCTTCCTAACAGCACTGTTGGTGTACTTACACCCCAAGGACTGCAGCGGTTCAAGAAGGCAGCTCACCACCACCTTCTCAAGGGCAATTAGGGATGGGCAGTAAATGCTGGCCCAGCCAGCGATGCCCACATCCCATGAATGAATAAAAAAAATGTTAGTGGCAGGATACAGGACCAGGATGCCCAATCACTTGCATTGATGTTGCAGCCTGTTGAAGAGGCCTCAGAAACCTTTGACATGAAGGCCATCTCAGTCCCAAGAAGCTCATGATACCGCAGCACTGCCAAGCATCACAAATGTTTCCAGTGCTCATATATCACCTCACTGCAGTTTTAAAGACAACACAGAGAGGCAAAGTGGAAAAAAGAAGCGCCCATAAATGCAAAGAATCAAGCTACATTGTCATGTGAAGTCCAGGGTTCTAAAGTTTGTGTGAAGGTCGATTTGCATTGTCATAGAGACATTGTGGCACTGAAGGAGGCCATTTGGTCCATCGAGTCCATGCTAGCTCTCTGTAGAGCAATTCAGTCTATCCCATTTCCAAACTTTATCCCCGTAGCCATGTAAGTTTATTTCCCTTAAGTGCCCACACAATTTTCTTTTGAAATCATTCATCATCTCTGCTTCCACCACCCTCATAGGCAGCAAATACCAGGTCATAACTACACATTGCGTAAAAAAATTTGACCTCACACTCCCTCTGCATCTCTTGGCCCAAAAACTTACATTTGTGTCCCCTAGGCCTTGCATGATCAGCTAATGGGAACAGCTTTTCTTTGTCCACCTCATCTAAACATGTCATAAGCTTGTACACCTCTATCAAATCTCCCCTCAATCTCCTTTGCTCCAAGGAGAACCGCCCAGCTTCTCCAACCTAACCTTGTAGCTAAAATTCCTCATTCCTGGAACCATTCTGGTAAATCTCCTCTGCACCGTCTCAAGGACCCTCACATCCTTCCTGAAGTGTGGTGACCAAAAATGGACGCAATGCTCCAGTTGTGGCCTAACCGGAGCATTATAAAAGTTCAGCATAACTTCCCTGCTTTGTACTCAATACCTTTATTTATGAAGCCCAAGATCCCATATGCTTTGCTTACCACTCTCTCAATATGTCCTGCCACCTTCAAAGATCTATGCACATGAAACCCCAGGTCTCTCTGTTCCTGCACACGTATTAGAACTGTGCCATTATGAAGTATTTCCTCTGCCTATCCCTTCTGCCGAATGCATCACCTCACACTTCTCTGTATTAAATTCCATCTGCTATTTGTCTGCCCGTTGTGCTTCTTTATGTCCTGTTGCAGTCGATTGGTATCATCCTCACTGTTGGTCATACCTCCAAGTTTGGCATCATCAGCAAATTTTGAAATTTTACTCTGTATTCCAATATCCAAGTTAGCTATATATACGTATGAAAAAAGCAGTCGTTTCAGCAGTGACCCTTGGGGAACACCAACATTCAATCATCCTCCAGTCTGAAAAAGAACCATTTACCACAACTCGTTGGAAGACAGAGTTCCTTCTATGCCTTCTTAGTGAACTGATGTCTTCTGAAACAGGCCTCGTCTGAGGCATCATTGAGGGGACAGCAAGGCCTCTAAACTCCATTGGAAGGAACACATCAGATTAAAGAAATTTTGACCTGCAGTTCAGGAAGTCTGGTTGCTTATAATCTGTTTTATTATAGGCATACAGTGATGGCATTGCACTATGGAAGCAAACCACCAGAAAATGCAGGACAGGATGACCCTGCCTTAATTTTCATAAAATGTTCAATTTTAAAGAACCTTGAGCCCAAAGTAGCAAAAGCCTCCTGTTTCTCCACTGCTGCCCAGTATGAAGATATCAGACAGTGTACTGCAATTTATTACTCTGTTGAGACTCTACGTCTTGCAATCTTACAGAGATCTTGGAGGTGGAGTAAACATACTGGATAAAATCCAAGGGCCAAATTTTCTGTTTCTGTGCTCACCAGTCTGTAAATTTCTGTGATCCATTAAAATGAATGGAAGAAAATTGTGGTATAGCCGATGCAGAAATGGAAAATCCTGAACAAGATTTGGTTGTGTATTTCCATAGCTTCCAGCTTCTTCATGATGCATGCATGACGATACAAATATCACCAAAGCCAATTGCAGTACCAATGGGTTTCCTCTGAGCCAAACGATATTACATTATCTTGTAAAAAGTTAGATTCAGCTCGATACATTCCGTGTGAAAGTGAAATTCAGCCTGTTCCTTCCAATTACTCTGCAGACTTCCAAAGCTTGTTTGCTCTGATTTTTCTTTAAGTATTTGACCCAAAACGATATTTGGAGTTTTCCTGGCTGATGGCTGAAATATTTTTTAAAGCAAAAATTTCTGCCAATTATGACTTATACCATCAACTTTTAACTGGAATCATCTACAGTATCTTACTTACCTTGTGCATGCGATGTATCACACACTGATTTAACACCATGGAAAACAGTGGGAAAAACCCTTGCCTCTTGCCAAACCAGTAAATTAAAAAGCAGAACCACAAAGGTAATAATCTCTGGATTACTACCTGAGCGAGGAGCAAATTGGCATAGGGTAAATAAGATCAGACAGTTCAATGTTTGGCTCAAAGAGTGGTGTGGGAGAAATGGATTTTGCTTCATGGGGCACTGGTACCAGTACTGGGGAAAGAGGGAGCTATACTGTTGGGATGACCTTCACCTGAACTGCTCTGGGACCAGTGTCCTGGCGAATCGTACAATTAGGGCTCAAGAGAGGGCTTTAAACCAAATAGTGTTGGGGAGGACTCAGGTGAGGGGAAATTTAGAAAGTTAACAAGAAAGGACAAGGCAATATTCTGGGTTGCAATATGGGTAACGATAGCCAGAGTGTGACAGGAATGGATAGAGAATACAAATGTGAGTCCACCAGTAAATAAGGTCAGAGTAGGGAAACATGGTAAAAAGACAGAATTAAATGCTCTTTATCTGGATGCA
This sequence comes from Heterodontus francisci, assembly GCF_036365525.1. NCBI lineage: Eukaryota > Metazoa > Chordata > Chondrichthyes > Heterodontiformes > Heterodontidae > Heterodontus > Heterodontus francisci. Next base: position 113,268,434 of record NC_090371.1, on the reverse strand, counting down.
CACCACATTTGTAGTAAGATGGATGAATTGATAGCACAAATGGAAATAAGTGAGTATGATATGGTAGTTGTTACACAGACGTAGTTGCAAGGTGACCAAGGCTGGGAAATAAATATTCAAGGGCATTTTGGAAAGATAGGAAGAAAGGAAAAGGAGGTGGGGCAGCTCTCTTAATAAAAGATGAGATCAGTACTGTAGTGAGAAATGATGTTGGCTCAAAGGAATCAGTTTGGGTGGAGATGAGAAATGTCAAAGGAAAGTCACTGGTGGGAATAGTTAATAGGCCCCCTAACAATAGTTACACTGTAGGACAGAGTATAGATCAAGAAATAATGGGGGCTTGTAGGAAAGGTATTGCAATAATTGTGGACGATTTTAATCTTCATGTCGATTGGATGAATCAAATTGGCAAAGGTAGTCTGGAGGATGAGTTCATAAAGTGTATTAGGGACAGCTGCTGAAAACAATACATTCTTGAACCAACCAGGGAGCAGGCTATTTTAGACCTGGCAATGTGTAATGAGACAGGATTAATTAATGACCTCATAGTAAAGGATCCTCTAGGCAAGAGTATTCTTAACATGGTAGAATCTCATATTCAATTTGAGGGCGAGAAATTTGGGTCTGAAACTAGTGTCTTAAACTTAAATAAAGGCAATTACAAGGGTATGAAGACAGAGTTGGCTAAAGTGGACTGGGAAAACAGGTTAAAAGGTAAGATGGTAGAGAAGCAGTGGCAGACATTTTAGGAAATATTTCATAACTCTCAATAAAGATACATTCCATTGAGAAAGAAAGACTCTGAGAAGGATGCACCATCCATGACGAACTAAGGAAGTTAAAGGTGATATCAAATTGGAAGAAAAGATGTACAAGGCTACAAATATCAGTGGTAGGCCAGAAGATTAGGAAAATTTTAGAAAGGATGGCTAAAAAAGGTAGAAATTAGAATATTGAGAGTAAACCAGCAATAAATATAAAAACAGACAGTAAAAGCTTCTACAAATGTATAACAAGGAAAAGAGTTGCTAAAGTATTGGTCCCTTAGAGGATGAGACTGGGAAATTAATAATGGACAACAAGGAAATGGCAGAGACTTTGAACAAATATTTTGTGCCTGTCTTCACAGATGAAGACACAAAAAACATACCAAAAATAGTAGAAAATCAACAGGCCAAAAGGAGGGAGGACCTTAAAACAATCACTATCATTAGAGAAAATGTACCAGAAAAACTAATGGGACAAAAGGCTGACAAGTCCCCTAGACCTGATGGCCTTCATCCTAGGGTCTTAAAAGAAGTGCTTGCAGAGATAGTAGAATGCATTGGTTATAATCTTCCAAAATTTCCTCGATTTTGCAAAGGTCCCAGCAATTGGGAAACCACAAATGTAACACCTCTATTCAAGAAAGGAGGGAGGCAGAACACAGGAAACTGTAGGCCAGTTATCTTAACACCTGTCATTGGGAAAATATTAGAAACCATTATTAAGGAAGTAATGGTAGGACATTTAGAAAATCATAATACAATCAGGCAGACTCACCATGGTTTTAAGAAAGGGAAATTGTGTTTGACAAATTTATTAGAGTTCTTTGAGGATGCAACAAGCAGGGTGAATAAAGGGGAACCAGTAGATGTAGTGTGTTTGGATTTCCAAAAGGCATTTGATAAGGTACCAAAAGGTTTCTACACAAGATTAGAGCTCATGGTGTTGGGGGTAATATATTAGCAAGGATAGAGGATTGGCTAACTAACAGGAAACAGAGAGTGGTGATAAATGGGGAATTTTCAGGTTGGCAAATGTAACTAGTGGAGAGCTACGGAGATCAGTCCTGGGGACCCAACTATTTACAATCTATATTAATGATTTGGATGAAGGGACTGAAAGTATTGGAGCCAAATTTGTGGACAATACAAAGATAAGTAGGAAAGCAAGTTGTGAGGAGGATATAAGGAGTTTGCAAAGGGATTTAGATAGGTTAAGTGAGTGGGTAAAAAATTTGGCAGATGTAGTATAATGTGGGAAAATATGAGGTTGTTTGCTTTGTTGGGAAGAATAGAAAAGCAGAATATTATTTAAATGGACAGAGAGGATGCTGCAGTACAACGGGATCTGGGTGTCTTTGTATTTGAATTACATAAAGTTAGCATGAAAATCAGCAAGTAATTAGGAAGGAAAATGAAATGTTGGTCTTTATTGCAAGGGCCATGGAGTATAAAAGTAGGGAAGTCTTGCTTCAACTACAAGGGGTGTTGTTGAGACCGCACCTAGAGTAATGTGTACAGTTTTGGTTTCCTTACTTAAGGAGGGATGTACTTGCATTGGAAGCAGTTCAGAGAAGTTTGGCTGATTCCTGGGATGAAGGAGTTCTCTTATGAAGAAATGTTAAGAAAGGGGAACTAGCAAGAAGAGGCAGCTTTGACACACATTGGGCACTTCTTTCATAATTTCTGAAAATTACAGTAAGTCAGGAAATAAACCATTCCATTTCTTACAGCTGAGGGAGTGGTAATGTCACTGGACTAATAATACAGAGGCCTAGGCTAATGCCCTGGTTGCATGGGTTGAAATCCCCTGATTTAAAAATGTTAAAAGGGTTAAAAATGAGTTCATTAAACATCTGTAATTGGTAAATGAAGTTGGTAGCCTCATCAGCATCTCACTTAGAAGTGCTATTCGAGGCAGAAAACTATCATGTGCTTGAACAGTGTAGCATTACAAATGAGCCCGGAGTGGCTTTAATGGGTGGAAATTTGCAGTGTTAAAACTGTTGAGGAAATTTGCATTTAACTTAACAACAGTACATAAGGAGCATAATGTGCTAACATTTCCTCAATCTTTATGGCAAAATAATGACATAATTATTGACCCTAAGCGCCGAGAACAAAATTAATCTCCAGTTTAAATAACAAAAAGGCACCGACTGTTTTGTCTTCAAATGTAATTAAGAAAATGTTTTTCAGATAAATTGTGATAATATACCATTTACATTCTACTACAGAATAATGTAACATGTATTGTCAGCCCCCAAAATCAATCATATTATCGGGGTAGTGAGCCACCTTCATCTTGTGATACAATCCAAACATTATATACAGTTGCTAATGTAAAAGAGCTAATGGATGCATTATTTGTTACCAAATAATGTTCGCTCCAGAAATATGGCAGAGGCACAACTGTGCAGTACAGTGAGAGGAATAGAATTCTGTACGATGGTGACCTACTGCAATAGACATTGCTTAGAGGAAGCATAGTAGTACAATAATACAAATTTTTCCTAAATTCATGAAGGATTGGAACACTTATTCTGTGCTCGGTACAAATTCGGCAGGTCTGATCTTCATGATTGTGGATTTTAGTGAATACCACCATCCATGCCACGTGTACCAAACAATTCCATTATCTGTCCTTGAACTGAAAGGTCCTCTATTGTAATAATGCCCATTCAGGTTAGCAGAATGACATCTGAAAAAAATCAACAAGTTATTTGTTTAAAAAGAATATTAAAAAATAATGAATGACCATTTCATGCAGTTAACTTGCATTAAGAATCTGTAAGTACAGTACAAGATTACATATCAAACAGCTTTTATTTTGCTGACTAATGCTATTGCAGACAGTTTGTATCTCAGAGTAACATAGAGTAGTCTATCTGTGACGTAGCCTTAAAAACTAATCTCCCAGAAATTACTGTTTGCAATAATAGTGTAAGAATGCTTAACACAAGTTGTCATTGTGTCTTGCTCTGTTTTCTGCTGGTATCTGTGTCATCACTTGGTTATCTCTTTGTGTTATGTAGTTCTTTCTGTGTTGTGTTATTCTTTTGACTCTTTTCATTTTTTGTTCTTGTGTCATTTGAAATTGTGGATACTGATTGAATGGAGTATGGGGTGGTTTTTAAGCAGTTGGAGGGAGGAATTTGACTTGGGACACAAGACAATTTTTGACGATGGGTGGTGATATTACATGGCCACAAAGTAGTCAAATTTTTAACAAAGGAAGCAGAAGTCTGATAAGCTGGGCTCCACGTTCACCATTGGGAACATGTGTAACCAAGTTCAACGCAGCATGCAGGGTGCTTGCTGATAGGGACCCCAAGGCTGAGGAAAATCCTGGTGTGAAAATTCATTCCCCCCTCCAACACCATAGGCCATGTTTAGAACAGTCAAAGGATCTGCCCAAAACAGATCCCAATGGAAACTTGAGGCTGAGGTAATGGCTTGATGTATCTGAACCAGTTAATTTCCTACCCGCTCCGTTGCACTTGCAATCAACTTACGCCAGGAATATGACTTGTGAATATCCAAGGCCACTATCTTGTTTTTAGTGATCTGCTTAAATGAAATTTTAAAAAAAATGTTCTCCAGATGTGGATGACACTGGCGAATTAGTATTTATTGTTAATCCTTAGTTGCCCTGACAGCAGTAAGAGTCAACCACATTTTATATGACTGGAATCACAGGTAGGCCAGACTACTAGATGTTACAGGTATACTTCCCTGAGAGGCATTATTGAACAAATTTATTTTTTTTAACAATCCAGCAGCTTTCCTGGTCATTTTCTGGTGCTAGTTCACAGATTTATTAAATTCAATTGCACAGCTTGCAATGGGGGAATTTACACTCATTGGACAGAAATAAAATGGGAATGTCAAGGCCCAATTTAAGTGATCAATGTTCAGTGGCCCAAGGATGCCTAAAAAAGGTCTGACCCAAAATTGAGTCAGACCATTTTTTAGGCATCTGGAGCAGTTGCCTAAAACAGATGTTAAACACCTTGGGGGGAAATTATGGAGGCGACAGGGGTCTTGGCCATCAGCTGGAGAGTTGGCGAGAGCCTCCTTTGGGGAAGGCCCGCTGTATCATGACCCAAACAGGCACTTGAGAGGCCTTCCTCGAGATCAGGACCCCGGGGAAGGGGAAGTCCCGCCCACCAAGATCTGCTGGCCAATCAGAGGTCGGCAGCTCTTTTGCTTGGCAGCGCCACCAGGGAACAGAACCCAGCAGAGGCTCAAGATTGTGCAGCAACTCAGGCCACAGGTAAGTGATGGTGGGAGGGATTTTATGGGGTAGGGTTGTCAGGGATGGGGTTGTAGGTAGGTCGACAGCAAGGGCAGAGGGGTGGCCCTCAGTGGCATGCCTCCCTTCCCGATGCCGGGTCCTTTGATCAGGCACTAAGTACCTCTGAACGAGGGTTTCCCCCCTCACCAGGAGAGCACAAGCAACCCACATGGGTCTGCATATCATGCTCCCCACATGCCGACAGGCCCAGCTACCGCTGGGTTGGACATTAATTGGGTCTTCCCACCATGGACTTAGTTTAATACATGTGAAGCTAGGAGGAGGAGCTCCTGGCTTCAGACCACCCCTGTTGGCTACTGACAATCCTGATCAGCACTCCTCCTGTTGTCCTCTCCACTCCCTCCACACTGCCCCCACCCCACTCTCCTGGTACTTACCTGAGGGTCACTGCATCAAAGCAAGTGGGCTAAAATTTGTTCTTGAAATTGGACGAACTACCTGTAGAGGCACAACAAATGCCAGCAGCTCATCCAAGTTATTGAAATGAGGTGCAAGGCCCAACCTGGGGCCAGCCTCAGGCCTCCTGGTTAACGAACCCACTGCCCTCGCAATGCAAAATGATTAATTTTTACTCCATGATCTCTGGGTTGCTTGTCCAGTACCATAACCACAGGTTACTGTACCTGCCAAATACCCACATCCTTTCTGCCCTGCTGGTGATATTTTCATAGATTGCAACTGAGAAGAACAGTAGAAAGCAAAATTTTTGCTCATGAATGTCTGAATATTTTTTATTTCAATGGCTCTGTGACGAAAACCACACCTGCCAAAATGAGACATATTAATTTCATTACATGGAACATTATTTTTGAACAGTGACTAGACTTGAAATAACTTGTTTAAAAAGACCAGAACAATAGTTGAAAACATGGCTGCACATTTGCATTCTAAAAGACAGTTGCCTGAAGAAGACAATGGGAGTGCCTCCCTGATTCAATTAGCCAGATGGTTTTTGATCAAGAGACATTGACTGTGCAAGAGGCAGCATTTCACCTCCCCACTGAGAGTGTCTAGTAAGCTCGGGGGAAATCCACAAACCTCGCTGAAGAAGTTGTTCCAAATAAGGAGCTGGTCACATGACTAACCTGCTGACAACCTGGGGGTTTTCTGAATTGTGCCACACAGAAAGGAAAAAAACTGCAATTTGAAGACAAAAGAGAAGAAAGGTCTTTCTCTATCTCTCTCTCTCTCAAGCTAAGTTCCAGGGACCCACGGAAGTAACTTAAGCCTCAAGACAGAGGACCAGTGAAACAAGTTTGAAAGTGTGCACTGGGCCACAATGGGAACTGCAAGACTTAACTTAAATTAAAGACTTAAAGAATTAAAGGGGTAGGCGGTGGCGTAGTGGTATTATCACTGGATTAGTAACCCAGAGACCCAGGGTATTTCTCTGAGGACATGGGTTTGAATCCCACCACAGCCGAAGGTGGAATTTGAATTTAATTAATAAATCTGGAATTAAAAGCTAGTCTAATGATGGCCATGAAACCATTGTCGATTGTTGTAAAAACCCATCTGGTTCACTAATGTCCTTTAGGGAAGGAAATCTGCTGTCCTTACCTGGTCTGGCCTACATATGACTCCAGACCCACAGCAATGTGGTTAATTCTTACATGCCCTCTGAAATGGCCTAGCAAGCCACTCAGTTGTACCTAACCACTACAAAGTCAATAAAAAGGAATGAAACCGGACGGACCACCCGGCATCGACCTAGGCACCGGAAACGACAACGGCAAACCCAGCCCTGTCGACCCTGCAAAGTCCTCCTTACTAACATCTGGAGGCTTGTGCCAAAGTTGGGAGAGCTGTCCCACCAGACTAGTCAAGCAACAGCCTGACATAGTCATACTCACAGAATCATACCTTACAGATAATGTCCCAGACACTGCCATCACCATCCCTGGTTATGTCCTGTCCCACCGGCAGGACAGACCCAGCAGAGGTGGCGGCACAGTGGTATACAGTAGGGAGGGAGTTGCCCTGGGAGTCCTCAACATCGACTCCAGACCCCATTGAAGTCTCATGGCATCAGGTCAAACATGGGCAAGGTAACCTCCTACTGATTACCACCTACCGCCCTCCCTCAGCTGATGACTCAGTACTCCTCCATGTTGAACACCACTTGGAGGAAGCACTGAGGGTGGCAAGGGCACAAAATGTACTCTGGGTGGAGGATTTCAATGTCCATCACCAAGAGTGGCTCGGTAGCACCACTACTGACTGAGCTGGCCGAGTCCTAAAGGACATAGCTGCAAGACTGGGACTGCAGCAGGTGGTGGGGGAACCAACACGAGGGAAGAACATACGTGACCTCGTCCTCACCAATCTGCCTGCCGCGGATGCTTCTGTCCATGACAGTATTGATAGGAGTGACCACCGCACAGTCCTTGTGGAGACGAAGTCCTGCCTTCACATTGAGGATACCGTCCATCGTGTTGTGTGGCACTATCACTGTACTAAATGCGATAGATTTCAAACAGATCTAGCAATGCAAAACTGGGCATCCATGAGATGCTGTGGGCCATCAGGAGCAGCAGAATTGTATTCAACCACAATCTGTAACCTCATAGCCCGGCATATCCCCCACTCTACCATTACCATCAAGCCAGGAGACCAACCCTGGTTCAATGAAGAGTGCAGGAGGGCATGCCAGGAGCAGCACCAGGCATACCTCAAAATGAGGTGTCAACCTGGTGAAGCTACAACACAGGACTACTTGCATGCCAAACTGCGTAAGCAGCATGCAATAGACAGAGCTAAGCGATCCCATAACCAACGGATCAGATCTAAGCTCCGCAGTCCTGCCACATCCAGCCGTGAATGGTGGTGGACAATTAAACAACTAACTGGAGGAGGTGGCTCCACAAATATCCCCATTCTCAATGATGGGGGAGCCCAGCACATCAGTGCGAAAGATAAGGCTAAAGCATTTGCAACAATCTTCAGCCAGAAGTGCCGAATTGATGATCCATCTCGGCCTCCTCCTTAAGTCCCCAGCATCACAGATGCCAGACTTCAGCCAATTCGATTCACTCCGCGTGATATCAAGAAACGACTGAAGGCACTGGCTACTGCAAAAGCTATGGGCCCTGACAATATTCCGGCAACAGTACTGAATACCTGTGCTCCAGAACTTGCCGCGCCCTTAGCCAAGCTGTTCCAGTACAGCTACAACACTGGCATCTACCCTGCAATGTGGAAAATTGCCCAGGTATGTCCTGTACACAAAAAGCAGGATAAGTCCAACCCAGCCAACTACTGCCCCATCAGCCGACTCTCAATCATCAGTAAAGTGATGGAAGGTGTCATCAACAGTGCATTCAAGCGGCACTTGCTTAGCAATAACCTGCTCAGTGATGCTCAGTTTGGGTTCCACCTGGGCCATTCAGCTCCTGACCTCATTACAGCCTTGGTTCAAACATGGACAAAAGAGCTGAACTCAGAGGTGAGGTGAGAGTGACTGCCCTTGACATCAAGGCAGCATTTGACCGAGTATGGCATCAAGGAGCCCAAGCAAAACTGAGGTCAATGGGAATCAGGGGGAAAACCCTCCGCTGGCTGGAGTCATACCTAGCACAAAGGAAGATGGTTGTGGTTGTTGGAGGTCAATCATCTGAGCTCCAGGACATCACTGCAGGAGTTCCTCAGGGTAGTGTCCTAGGCCCAACCATCTTCAGCTGCTTCATCAATGACCTTCCTTCAATCATAAGGTCAGAAGTGGGGATGTTCGCTGATGATTGCACAATGTTCAACACCATTCGTGACTCCTCAGATACTGAAGCAGTCCGTGTAGAAATGCAGCAAGACCTGGACAATATCCAGGCTTGGGCTGATAACTGGCAAGTAACATTCGCGCCACACAAGTGCCAGGCAATGACCATCTCCAACAAGAGAGAATCTAACCATCTCCCCTTGACATTCAACGGCATTACCATCGCTGAATCCCCCACTATCAACATCCTAGGGGCTACCATTGACCAGAAACTGAACTGGAGTAGTCATATAAATACCGTGGCTACAAGAGCAGGTCAGAGGCTAGGAATCCTGAGGCGAGTAACTCACCTCCTGGCTCCCCAAAGCCTGTCCACCATCTACAAGGCACAAGTCAGGAGTGCGATGGAATACTCTCCACTTGCCTGGATGGGTGCAGCTCCAACAACACTCAAGAAGCTCGACACCATCCAGGACAAAGCAGCCTGCTTGATTGGCACCCCATCTACAAACATTCACTCCCTCCACCACTGACGCACAGTGGAAGCAGTGTGTACCATCTACAAGATGCACTGTAGCAACGCACCAAGGCTGCTTAGACAGCACCTTCCAAACCCGCAACCTCTACCAACTAGAAGGACAAGGGCAGCAAATACATGGGAACACCACCACCTGCAAGTTCCCCTCCAAGTCACACACCATCCTGACTTGGAACTATATCACCGTTCCTTTACTGTCGCTGGGTCAAAATCCTGGAACTCCCTTCCTAAGAGCACCTACCCCAAATGGACTGCAGCGGTTCAAGAAGGCAGCTCACCACCACCTTCTCAAGGGAAATTAGGGATGGACAATAAATGCTCGCCTTTCCAGCAACGCCCACATTCCATGAATTTAAAAAAAAATTACAACAAACTCAAAGCCAGTAACTGAACTCCAGTTATTACTTGAAACCTTTCCCCTTCTTTCTCCTCCTGTCTCTATTTGCATGTGTGTTTATCGCGTATGCATGCTCGCATAGTTGTGTCGCATATTTTTAATAGTTTTAACTGAATTAGAGTTTTAAGGTTAATAAACTTACACCTTTCTTGTTTAAATATGAGAAAATCTGTCCGGTTGATTTCTTGGTCATTACAATTAGACAGCAGTGAGCAAGGCCTCATTGAGAGGGAAGCTAAAACACGGTGTTTTAAAAATTAAACCCTGTTATGGCCAAACCAGTAAAAGGCTGAGAGGGGAGTCCTAGACCCCTGCCTCACCTGGTTGTAACAGCTCCTTTGTTTAAAAAGGTCGTGCATGTAGTGCATGTAGTGCTCAGCCCTGTCCAATTAAGGATGGGATTCGAAGTTTTTATCATGGTTTTATCACTGAAAAATAATTGAATTTGCAATGGCAACAGAGTCAATTTGTGTCTGGTCTGGCTTTATTTCCATCAGCAATAACTATTGTGCAACCAGTCAATAATTGGCCCTTCTAATTGTTTCCATGGGCCTTGCTGATTTTTCCTTTCTCAAAGATGAGAAATAATAGGAATGGGTAGTAGTTCAGGGGTTGTTGAATGACAGTTCGGAAAATAAGCAACATAAATTGTGCCAGTGCCTGAAATACTGCCGACACCATCACCCAGAGGAGTATCTCAGGTATCATTTCCAGTGAAAAATTACATTTATTTTCTTGCAGTTTATACAGTAAGGGAGCAAAATGGAGGAATAATCCTTCAGTTTACAAGCAGATTTGCAACTCCCCAGTGCAAGCGTAAAGTGTGGGTTAGAGTGGCTCCAGTATTTGTCTATTGCAAAATTAACTTTCATTGTTTCATAGACATTGGTGTGTGCTGTGGTGTAATGGATGGAAATCATCCCCTTAAAAAGCAACGACTGCAAAACCTGGACAATTCTGGTCTAGCACTCATGCCGGTAATATATGAACTATAGGCCATTGTACTTTAGCAAGAAAAATGATTAATTCATCTTTCACAAACCTGTTAAACCACCATCCAGCACTATCTTCTTTTGCACAGTTGCCCTCATAACGGTCATTGTCCCTGTCCTTTGTGCTGAACTTCATACCATTGTGATTGGCCCACCATGCAACCTCTGGGTGATATGTACCACCCAGTGCGTCTCCTGCAGTTCCAGAATACTCCCCAAAGTTTAACTGGTACAAATTCTGTGAAAGAAAAATACACAAAGCACAGACTGGTTTGTTTTTATTGATGTGCTCCTCCAAAGCAATGTCCATGAGGAAGAATGGTACAAAAGCTGGTTGAACCCAAGCTTAACCCAATGCCATGTGAAAACACTGCATTGTGCTGTGTCACAGACAGTTAACTCATGTATCAGACCCAGGATTCTTTGGATGGTAACTTCTTGATCTGACCTAGATTGTCAGATATGCTGCTTCTCAGGACATGGAAGACAAGTCAACAAGGGCAGCTTTGGTACACCATGCTGCAAATCGCAGAATTCTATCAGTAAGGTCTAGCTATAGGCTTTTAACCAGATCTCCTGACCAAGCAATAATGGTGTTCACAGGCTAGCAGGAACGGGATGCAGAGATGGATCCCTGTACCTTAAAGAGTAGGCCCAAGGCTCACCTGCTATTCAGCTTCATTTAATTTATATCTGCAATTTGCAGACACCTAGGTGTCCCCAGGCAACTCATTGATGCAGAGGAATGAAAGATCGTGTTGACGGGCTCTCAGGTAAGTAGTAAAGAAGATTGGGAAGGGGTGCGATTGGGCTGGGAGGGAGCATAGTGGTGGTCTGGAGGGAGGGCAATTGGATTGTCAGGTAAAGCCTGGCTACCCAACCCGAACCTGACTAGGCCCGACGATATGTGTCGGGTTTGGGTATGGTCAGATCTCTCTTCCAAGTCCAGCATTCGGGCTCGGGTCGGGCCGGGTTGGACCGTGCTGCCTCCGGGAAGTAATCTTCAATTCAACATTAAGGTCAAGGGGGGAAACGTGCAGTCTGGACTCGGCATTCTGCAGTGAGCAAGTGAGCATCTCGATGACGTCATCGCGCTCATGCTGTCGCTTCCATGCATCCAAAGGTGATTCTACACTACAGTACACTGTGGATGTAAAACAAATGCTGTCTACTGGAGAATGTTTAGCAGTGGAAAGTCCTGTAGCCAGAAAAGGTAAATCTTCTGTTTGGAAACATTTCAATGCTTTGTTTTCCACAATAGTAGAAGTTCAAGTGGATTTCTACTATGCAAATCTTGCAAACTTCTACGAAAATATGACAGCAAAAAGATGGGAAATTCATCTTTGCAGCAGCACACTGAAACAGGTTGTACTCAACCCGCAGCAGGGCCAAGTCAATCGTACCTAACTTAGTTTGTACAGACGAGCGAGAAAAACGTACCCGCTCACAAGAAATCAGAAATTACAGACAAATGCGTGAGTCTCTATTGCAAGGATATTCAACCTTTCCAAACTATCTCTGGTGAAGGGTTTGTTGAGCTAGCACAAAATTATGAGGGGCATAGATAGGGTAGATAGGAAGAAATGTTTTCCCTTAGCAGAGGGGTCAATAACCAGGGGGCATAGATTTAAGGTAAGGGACAGGAGGTTTAGAGGGGATTTGAGGAAAGATTTTTCACTCAGAGGGTGGTTGGAATCTGGAACACAGTGCCTGAAGGGGTGGTAGAGGCAGGAACCCTCACAACATTTGAGAAGTATTTAGATGAGCACTTGAAACGCCGTAGCATACAAGGCTACGGGCCAAGTGCTGGAAAATGGGATTAGAATAGATTAATGCTTATGGCTGTCAGGGACACGATGGGCTGAAGTGCCTGTTTCTGTGCTGTATACTCTATGACTCTATGACAAGAGCTTATCAATGTGGGTGCTACATATGGTCGAGTATCATAGAATCATAGAAACGTAGGAAATAGGAGCAGGAGTAGGCCATTCGGCCCTTCGAGCCTGCTCCGCCATTCATTATGATCATGGCTGATCATCCAACTCAGTAACCTGTTCCCGCTTTCTCCCCATACCCTTTGATCCCTTTAGACCCAAGAGCTATATCTAACTCCTTCTTGGAAACATACAATGTTTTGGCCTCAATTGCTTTCTGTGGTAGTGAATTCCACAGGCTCACCACTCTCTTGGTGAAGAAATTTCTCCTCATCTCAGTCCTGAAAGGGTTACCCCGTATCCTTAGACTATGACCCCTGGTTCTGGACTCCCCCACCATCGGGAACATCCTTCCTGCGTCTACCCTGTCAAGTCCTGTTAGAATTTTAGAGGTTTCTATGAGATCCCCCCTCACTCTTCTGAACTCCAGCAAATATAAAGAACAAACAAAGAACAAAGAACAGTACAGCACAGGAACAGGCCATTCGGCCCTGCAAGCCTGCGCCGATCTTGGTGCCTGCCTAAACTAAAACCTTCTGCACTTCCGGGGACCATATTCCTCTATTCCCATCCTATTCATGTACTTGTCAGGATGCCTCTTAAACGTCGCTATCGTACCTGCTTCCACCACCTCCCCCGGCAGCAAGTTCCAGGCACTCACCACCCTCTGTGTAAAGAAGTTGCCTCGCACATCCCCTCTAAACTTTGCCCCTCTCACCTTAAACCTATGTCCCCTAGTAACTGACTCTTCCACCCTGGGAAAAAGCTTCTGACTATCCACTCTGTCCATGCCACTCATAACTTTGTCAACCTCTATCATGTCGCCCCTCCACCTCCGTCGTTCCAGTGAAAACAATCCGAGTTTATCCAACCTCTCCTCATAGCTAATGCCCTCCAGACCAGGCAACATCCTGCTAAACCTCTTCTGTACCCTCTCCAAAGCCTCCACATCCTTCTGGTAGTGTGGCAACCAGAATTGCACGCAATATTCTAAATGTGACCTAAATAAAGTTCTGTACAGCTGCAGCATGACTTGCCAATTTTTATACTCTATGCCCCGACCGATGAAGGCAAGCATGCCGTATGCCTTCTTGACTACCTTATCCACCTGCGTTGACACTTTCAGTGACCTGTGGACCTGTACGCCCAGATCTCTCTGCCTGTCAATACTCCTAAGGGTTCTGCCATTTACTGTATACTTCCCACCTGCATTAGACCTTCCAAAATGCATTACCTCACATTTGTCCGGATTAAACTCCATCTGCCATTTCTCTGCCCAAGTCTCCAACCGGTCTATATCCTGCTGTATCCTCTGACAATCCTCATCACTATCCGCAACTCCACCAACCTTTGTGTCGTCCGCAAACTTACTAATCAGACCAGCTACATTTTCCTCCAAATCATTTATATATACTACAGACAGCAAAGGTCCCAGCACTTATCCCTGCGGAACACCATTAGACACAGCCCTCCATTCAGAAAAGTACCCTTCCACTGCTACCCTCTGTCTTCTATGACAGAGCCAGTTCTGTATCCATCTTGCCAGCTCACCTCTGATCCCGTGTGACTTCACCTTTTGTACCAGTCTGCCATAAGGTTAACCGACTCAATCTCTCCTCATACCCCAGTTCTGCCATCCCAGCTGCAATCCCTCTGCAGCAAGAACATCCTTCCTCGGATAACTATCAACATCAAGTGTTACCAAATCAAGTATAGTTTCAAGAAGGTCTCGTGATGTGGCCGGAGAAAAGAGAAAACAACTAATTACTAAAGGATGTGAGTGTGGGAATGACAACTGACCTGTGGATGGATGACTACCGTAAAATCCATTATATGTCGATAACTTGTCATTACATCGCAGGAGATTTTAGACTTCATGGCAAAGTTTTAACATAGCAATGTTTCCACTGGAGGATGCCAAAACTGGCGAAAACATCAGATTGTAAAGCTGCTAGTGAATACTTTTGGATTCAACCCAGCAAATTTAAATAGATTGGTCTGGGTGACAGATCAAGGTGCTAACACAGTGCTTGCTCTTAAACCATATCAATGTCTGGATTGTCAGGACCACGTATATAATGACATTCGCTTGATCATAAGGAATTAGCTTCTGAAGAAAGAAACTGTACATCATGCCAAAGCCTTGGTGACATAGTTAAACAGTCTGATCTTGCTGCACAGTTGTCTAAAACTTTAAATCCAATGGGAGAAATGAGGTACAGTACTGTGTATTTGACACTGAATTCAATTCAGGATATTTATCATGAGCTGCACGAGAAACTGGAACAGCGTGGGGAAAACTACAGGCTGGAAAACATTTCCCCCGACATCTTGCAGTTTTTAGTTAATTTCCTCGGACCATTTTATGAAGCTTAGAGGGAATGCGAGGGAGACCGGTATCCTACATTGACCCTGGTAATTCCATGGTTTGAGAAACTTAAACGACTCTGCATGCCACTTTCTTCAGATACTCCAATGCAAGCAGTTGTCAGGCAATGGCACAGAGAGTGGCTTCTGCAGAAAGTTGAAGTAAATGACATGCACAAGATAGCAACATTTCTCTGGCCTAAATTTAATCAGCTGTGAATGTTGTCCAGCCATGATAGGGAAGAAGTTTATTCTGAAGTGCACTGACTTATCAACAACTTTAAAACAGAAGACCCTGTAAAGGAAACAAAAGTGGTTGGTGTTGAACCTACAGCTGCCAAAAAAACAGTGACCAAATTTGCTGAATGGGAGAATGTTCATGAAGAAGTGGACACAAATGATGAAGTGCAGCAGTACACAGCGCAGAGGCCTGCTGTGTTGGCAAACGTGCGTGATCTGTTGGGCTGGTGGAAGGAACACAGTGTTGCATACCCTAAATTGGCCAGGCTGGCTAGAAGTATACTTTGCATTCCGGCGAGCAGTAACAGCAGTGAGAGGAACTTCAGCGTAGCTGGAAGGACAATCAACCAGCGGAGGACTGCCCTTAAGCCTTCCACTGTTGACTCTATTCTTTTTTACATGACAATTTATAAAACTTTTTGTTCTTTTCTATTTTTTTGCTATGTCTGTAACTGAGACTACTTACTTGCTATGTCTCTAACTGACACTACTTAGTTGCTATGTCTCTAACTGAAACTACTAAATCAAATGATCACCTAACTGCCTATTGGGTGCTTTGTTGGAGTAGGCTATTTGTGTTCTTTTCAATCTACGTTTTGACATGATTTGTTTCTGTTTTATCTGGTTATGATCACAGTGCTGTTTGTGGGAGCTTGCTGTGGGCAATGGCTGCTGTGTTTCCTACTTTACGACAGTGACTACAATTCAAAAAGACCTTCATTGGGTGGAAAGTGGTTTGGGACTCCCTGAGGTTGTGAAAGGTGCTAGAGAAAAGCAAGTCTTTCTTTGTAGAGAGAAAATGGATAATCTCATGAGAAGACTGCTTAAAAATCATGAGGGAGTCAAGACGTTGTTTGAAAGTCTCGGAAGAGACAGGCTGATATTTCTGACAGAAAAGAGAAATACTGTGTGTCTTTGAAAGTTATCTACAAAAACTTAGTTTGCCTTCTAGAGTAATTTAATCTATTCAAGGAGTTGGAAGAAAGATGTTCAATAAATACATAACTGTATTTGATCGCTGTTAGATTATTTGTTTTTGCATTTTAATACTTCAAATCAGGACTTCTGGGATGCTTTATCTCTTCTGAGACTGAACTGTAAACTTATAGAGGAACAAGACAGTCCAGTGTGTAAAAGCAATTAACAAGCAGCGCTTGCTGATTGTTTATCTGCAGTGCTACAAAAACTTACAAAGATCTCAAAGGATAGATGGACACTCTGAAAGCTTTGGAGGGTTGAGATTCACCCATGAAATCAAATAATCTAGGGTAAGAATTTTTTTTTAAAAGTTATTCGAACCTTTATGTAAAATTGTTTTAAATGTTAATGCTATAAATTGTTCAACTTACTTTGTCAACATTAATATATCTGTTTTTATTTTGTTTTGTAGGCTATTTGAGTGCTGGCCATAATGTGTATGCTGATCAACCAGAAGACTTCAATCAAACAGTACTGCAGATCTGCAATACTGTAAACTAATAATCAGACAGCACCAGGAATCTGCAGTACTGTACATTAACAATCCGACAGCACTGGGAAAGCCTGCTATTTGATCTGCCATTTTTCCAATCAATCAATCTTTCCTTTCACTGAAATTCAGCTTCCAGTCCAATCTCTCTGAATTGATTTCACGGAGCTTAGGAATAGCAATAAGAAAATGATAATTGGTTTCTGTGTTGCTCATGTTCAAATCTTCATGGCTTAGCACACCTCCCCCCCCCACCACCACCACTCCAAATCTCGACAGCCCTACATCCCTCCGAAAACTGTGTTGACTAAAAAAGGGGAGGGGGTAAGGAAACCATTAGGTTTCAACCCCTGATCACTGTCCAATGAACCAGGCCACAAAATGCTCGTGTGTGAAAGTTAATGGTGGTGGGGGGTGGGGGGCATTGGTTCCAGGTGACGGGATCTGGATCAAATTCCCCACAATTCCATCTGCAGGAATAACCTGCTGCTGGAACGGATGAACCGCATCACAACATTTGGACAAGTTGGAGCACAATAACCTGTTTGATATCATTAACTTTATTATAATTGTCGGGTTGGGTCAGGTCAGGTCTGGCGCGAAAGAAAATGAAAGGACTCGGGCCCGGGTCAGCGTCGGGTTGGATGTGGTCGGGTCAGGCCCGGGTCAGGTTTCAATTTTATACCCGAGCAGGCCTTTATTGTAAGGGAGTTTTTCTATATTAACGGCATTATATGAATGCAAGTTGTTGTTCTCCCTTTGTCTTTAACCATTACATGAATGGCCCATTAGCTTGGGTAATACATTTGGATTCATCCAATCCATGAAAAAAATGATAGATTTTTGACAAGGTTGCCGTTTAGATCACTTAACATCACTTGCTCCTTCTCAAAACCTGTAAAAAGATTGTCAGGGAAACACATCCCAATCTAAAAGTATGTGTGCTAGGTAAGCTGGTATAATATTACAGATTACAACAATGAAAAGAGCAAAAGGCACAATAGTAAATTTGCTCATCCCAATTATTTACTCATCCTCACCTGCTCATTTTGAACTTTGAAATTTCTGTACTGAGCGTAGCGTTTTACACCTTCCCAGTCAATGAGATCAAATTTCACAGTGTAGTCTCCTGATTGAAAGAAAAAATGAGAAGTTTAATTTTCCCTCTATCCTTCCAGAATCGGTCAGAGAATCCTGGATTAACTTGTCGGTCATCTACTTCAGTCTCAACCGAATACAGTGTTTATATTATTTTTGAGCCACGATTTTCCATGTGTAATACCTAATCCATAGTTAGTAGTTTTATCTAAATTGCAAAGTTTACAATGAAAACTTTGGCAAAATGTATTTAAATGAGTCTAGTTTGTCCTCATATGATAGAGTTCTGTCCAAGACATCTTTGCAACTATTGAATCATTGAATTTTTACAGCACAGAAGGTGGTCATTTGGACCACCATGCTGTTGTGTCTCTTTGAAATAGCGATTCACTAACCCTATTCCCTTGCCCTGTCCCCATACCCTTCAACATTTTTCTTTTTCAAATAACCGCTGGTTAGGCTACAGCTGGAGTATTGTGTACAGTTCTGGTCACCACATTACAGGAAGGACATAATTGCTCTGTAGAGAGTACAGAGAAGATTTACAAGAATGTTGCCAGAACTTGAAAATTGCAGCTATGAGGAAAGAGTGGATAGGCTAGAGTTGCTTTCCTTAGAACAGATGAGGCTGAGGGGTGACTTAATTGATGTGTACAAAATTATGAGGGGCCTAGATAGAGTAGACAGGAAGGACCTATTTGCCACAGCAGAGAGGTCAATTAGGGGACACAGATTTCAGGTGATTGGTAGAAGGATCAGAGGCTATATGAGGAAAAACATTTTCACCTAGAGGGTGATGGGTGTCTGGAATTCACTGCTCGGATCAGTGGTGGAGGCAGAAACCCTCAACTCATTTAAAAGATACCTGGACCTGCACCTGAAGTGCTGTAACCTGCAAGGCTATGGACCAGGTGCTGGAAGGTGGGATTAGATTGGGTGGCTAGATTTTTCAGCCGATGCAGATACGATGGGCTCAATGGCCTCTTTCTGTGTCATAACTTTTCTATGGTACTATCATTCTCTATATCTTTAATATCGAGAAATCTATCGATCTCTGTCTTGAATATACTCAATGACTGTGCACTCCCTCTATGGCAAATTTATCCTTCCTTAGATGAAGAGACCAAAACTGTACACAATACTCCAGGTGCGGTCTCACCAAGGCGTGATACAATTGCAGCAAAACTTGTTTACTCCCGTACTCAAATCCTCTCATAATCCTTGAAAATCTCACAGCTTCAATAGTTTATTAAGTTGTGAGATCCTGAAATTAAAAAAGCTGTAAATTTAGTTCCAGCATTCTGTTTTTATTTCACATTTTTAGCATTTTGGCAGAGCAATTGAATAAAGCCCAAAAACGGAATTGGGGATTGCGATGCGTGATTTATCCATGCCTGTTCCTTCCGATGCAGGAAGTACCCAAAATTCATGCAGTCTGATAATTCAAATGGTAGTAGCATTGCAGCACAGCTCTAAGCACGCTGTTGAATTGTTGCACGCTTCAGCAAGGGACCCAAGTTTGTGCATTCCATCGGTGCCTGTCTTGTGAGTTCCTTTGCCTGTCCCAGTGCTCCTGCGTGGCTCCCAGTGGCTGCAGTATGGCTGGTGGAAGTCTGCTGACTTGCAGTGGGAAAGACTGCGGATGGACTTGAAGAACACCCTCAAGCAGCTCTGACCTAGAATGCTCGGCTTTGAACAATACCACCTTGGCATGGGTGGCAGCAATGTGGATTGGAAAAGCAGAACATTTTTTAAAAGGTGAGAGACTAGTAAATGTTGATATTCAGAGGGATTTTACATGAATCACAGAAAGTTAGCATGCAGGTGCAACAAGTAATTAGGAAGGCAAATGATATTGCCTTTATTGCAACGGGATTGGAGTGTAAGAGTAAGAAAGTCTCACTGTCATGATATAGGGATTTGGAGAAACCACATCTGGAGTATTGTGTACAATTTTGGTCTTGTCAAGAAACACTATATGCCAAATGCGAAATATGAATTCATCGGTTGGAAACTTACATTAGACTTTTAATGGAGAGAATCCTACAGTTAACATTAAAAAAACCGGCAGCCAAGATGGCCACTGCAATTTGCATCTGAAACGCCTTTGCACATTCCAAGGCCCAACCAGAGCCAGAAGTCTGAGAAGCCCTGGACACAGAACAATGGCTTGCTTTAAGTAATTGAATTAACCAGGATTGCTTCATTAGCACGGCGGTCAAGGCAATCCTGACACATTAGCCAGAATTTTATGACTCCCAAATGAGCGGGTTGTTGACAGGGGTGGGCGTTAAATTGCGTGGGAGGTGGGGGCGGGGGGGCTGGGGGCATTCCCGACTCCCTCCTGCTCTGCGCAGTGGCGTCGAGAAATGCCACCCCCCCACTCAGGCAAATCAAGGCCCTTAAGTGGCTAATTAACTTGCACTTAAGGGCCTCCTCCTTGCACTGTGGGTATTTTACCCTTGGCAGCTAGATGGCAGAAGCCTTAAGAACCCCGTCTGGTAAAACCTTCTTGCCTTCTTGCAGGCAAGGAGGGGAATCCCTCATGCTTGGGCACCCTGTTCCCCACAGAGGGCCAACCCCAAAGATCCAACTGCCGCCAATGCACAGCACTCCCCCACCCTCCTAACTAACCCCCCTTGCCTCACCGTGGCTGGCCAATTATCCCTGGCGAGGCCTTAAAAACTTACCTGTCTTCCGGGGCCATCCTTTACCTTGTGATGGCTGGGTGTAGTCCCAGTAGTGACCACCACGCCCGGTGGTGCTGCTGGGTCTAAGAGCTGCCAGCCCGCTGATTGGCTGGCAGCTCATTAGGCGGGACTTACTGCCTCAATGAGGTTGAAGTCCCGCCCAAGACCAATTAAGGGCCTGGGGAGAGAGAAATACTGGCCTGGCTTGCCAGGCCTGGTGGAGACGGGCTTGCCACCGACTTTTTGGCCACTGGGCAGGGCCTCCCACCCAACGAAAAATTCTGGACATTGACTTTGAAAGAGCAAATCCCTCCGAGTGTAAATTGTGGTATCCTGGGGCCTGTGGAGCCAATTCTGAACCTTGTATATCATTAGAAAGTTCTAGAGAATACCCAGAGGCAGTCATGTGAACGTTTGTCCATCTCTGAAAAAAACTGGGAGTTTTGTTACACAAACAAGAGACAAGCAGTAACTGAAACTGAGCAACTGCAGAAGGCTTTCTGCTTCCTTTCTCTCTCTCTCTAGAAAACAGTCTAGAGTTTAAAAACCGTCTGAGACTGTGGACCCTCCAAGCCGATAGCCTGCTACAGCAAGCGATGAGTGGCAGAAAGCCTATGACAATTCTGCCTTCAAGAAAACCCTGAGCAAAGCTGGCCAGCCACAAAATGCACTTTGGCCAGCCAAGACTTCAAGAATACACCTGAGGGCAATGCCTTGACCAACCAGAGTCAAGCTGCCTGGTTGAAATTTCAAACAAAGCTTGGCACCTTACTGTCAGTCACCGTAAACTGGTGCATTCTCCATGGCAACGCATCTACCAATCAGAGTCCACTTGCCAACCAATCAGCACTCTCTTCTCATACATTATAAATTTGATGCTTTCCTTTACATTGGTATTCTTGCATATTTGTTCTGATGAGTGCAAGACAAAAAGCTTCGATAAAATGTCTCTGTTTTCAGCAATACTGAAATGTATAAAATTCTTCGAGGGCTCACAAGGTGGTCGGTGAGAATGTTTTCCCTGGCTGGAGAGTCCAGAACTCGTGGTCATCGACACAGAATAAGAAGTCAGCCATTTAGGACTGAGATAAGGAGGAATCTCTTCACTCAAGGGGTTGATGAATCTTTGGAATACTCTACCCCAGAGAGTTGTGGATGCTAATTTGGTGGGTATATTCAAGACTGAGATAGATAGATTTTTGGGCACGAAGGGAATCAGAGGATGGCGGGTTGGGCAGGAAAGTGGAATTGATGTAAAGGTTCAGCCATGATCTCATGGAAAGGCAGAGCAGGCTCGATGGGTTTTATGGGCTACTCTTGAACAGATTTCTTGTGTGCAGGCTGTATTGCTGAGCTTCAACATTTAGGTTGTGTTATTCAAGTTGTGCTGCCAATTTTTGAGATTCATAATATCATAGAATATTTAAATATAGAAATATTTGCCCCATTAAGTCGGCACCAATATTTTTTTCAAATGAACCAACTTATCAAAACCCAATTTTCTGTTTTCTTGGCAGGCTAGATTTTCCCCAGTACTGCTTAAAACCGCACTTCCATCTATCATATAACTGCCAGGAACCAGCCAAATGTTCCTCAGTGCACCTTCACTGAATAGAACAGTAAAACCTTACTGTACAGAAGGAGTTCATTGGGCTCCATCGTGTTTGGGCCAGCTTTTATCCACTGTCCCACACTTCCGATAGTTTTTCGTATCTTCCTTTGTTTCAAATATTTATTTCATTTTCCCTGAAAGATGTCTCTGCTTCAAACAGTCCATGCTCCAAAATGCAAAGAAATTTTTCCTAACCTCTCTTCTAGTAATAACATTAAATTGATCTATCATCACTGGCTTTCCCAATTAGAGAGAGTAGTCTTTCTGTATTTACTTCAGGAAAATCCTGAATAATTATAAAACCTCTAATAATTCTCTGCTTCAGTGGAAATAGTCTGAAGCCACGAAACAGCGAATCACGCAGGTCAATGCCCAGATTCCTGACAGCAGTCATGATGCCTTCATTCGACAGCAGTCTGCTGTGCCAGCTGCATTTGAGCCGCCATGACAAACCAGAGGGTGGTTATTGGGCAACAAGACTTGGCATGCAACCCACGTACATGTGGAAAGCATGCATACAATGAAAGCCATGCTGCCACATGAAATGTGATAAAGCAGATCATTGGCATGCTGAAACAATTCTTCCGCTGTCTGGAGTGCTCTGGAGAGGCCCTACAATACTGGGCAGAGCGGGTGTCAAGACTCATAGTGATCTGCTGCATGCCGCACAGTCTCGCTATCATGTGGGCACAGTCTTTACCAACAGCTGTACAGTGAGTAGCTGATGAGCAGGAGGATGAGCAGCAGGAGGAAGAGGAGGAGGAAGAGGCAGGGAGGAGGCAACCAACACAGCCCCTTTCTGGCCAGGCAGCCCATGAACGACGTCTGTGACTGTGATACCAGTAAATGCACCCCAATTCCCAACGATCTGACACTTTACCTTCCCTCTGTTACTGACCATTACAGTGTCTACTTGGCCACACTACTTGAGTGTGCCGCAAATCTTGGTGGCATGCTCTGATCTCAGGGGTCTTCGGGTACGGATGCGGGGGCGCATTTAAATGGATGGGGCAGAGTGGCCACCTCCGTTGATGTAGAGGGAGCAGCTGCTCCATCCTCGGCAACGGCGCTGGCGCCATTTTTAAAGGGCTTCAAGCCCGTCAGGTAAATTTAAATGTTTAAAGGTCTCGCCGCACTAATATTAGAGTTAAAATTTCATTCAAACTTTGCATCCCCTCTCCCAAACCCCAATGAGTTCTCAATAAATAAAATTACCTATACTCCTGGCAAAACAATTTTTAAAATGACAGACTTTAACCTCCCCCCCCCCTTCAGAACATTTGACCCTCAACCCCTTCCTACCATCCCCACAACCAAATGGAGCGGTTTCCCCGCTCCCACAGCCCTCCCGACCTGAAGATTCCACTGCACCCCCTCCCCACCAGTGTTACGCCTCAGAATTCCAAACGGAGTTCCGAAGGTATGTGACTTCCGGCCAGCAGGCGGAATATCAGTGTGGGATGGCCGCTGGGACAAGGTTGGTTCATTTGAATGCTTTTAACATAATTTTAATATTGCAATTAAGGCCCCACTGCTGAGCAGCAGTGGGGTGGGCCGCACCAAGGCCTTGTCGCCGCCGGTAAAATGCAACGGGGCCTTTTCGGCATTGGGGTTCATGATGGGCCTCTCCAGGAAGAATTTTCCGGGCCCCCACCCCCCAATGACCCTTGACACTGGAGGCCTCACAAAATTCAGCGCGTTTACTCCAAACCCCTTGAATCACTCCTTTGAATGCCTCTCGCTACTCTGACACTGATTTATCTTCAAGTAGCTGTTTCCAGTCCACTTTTGCTAAATCACTCCTCAGCTTAGTAAAATTGGCCTTGCCCCAATTGAGAACTCTAACTCCTGCTCTATCGCTGTCCTTTTCCATAATTATGTTAAAACTGATTGAATTATAATCACTATCACCAAAATGCTCTCCCACTGCCACTCCTTCCACCTGCCCAGCTTCATTTCCTAAAACTAAGTCCAGAACTGAGCCCTCTCTTGTTGGACCTTGGCCACTTGTGTGAAGTTATTGAAGTATTTCATGGCACTGCATCCAGGTCCTCAGGTCTTGACTCCTGACATTGACTGACACCGCTATTTGGTCCCACTGCCTTCTGAGAGTTTGTCTGGTTGGCCTCCTGGGCCCCTGAGGGAAGAAGGCCTCTTTCTTCCTCTCTACCTCCTCCATTAAGGTCTCCAGTGTAGTCTCAGTAAATCTTGGAGCATGCTCTCTCTCCCCTGTTACACGATAATTCACTCTTTCTCCTGCTCAGACTCTCTTCCAACACCTGCTCCAGTCAGCAAGCATCTCCCCTTTAATTAGTGCAAGCAAGCTTTAATGGGTGGCAGTGTTGCACAAACATGAACCCCTTGTTGAGGCGTGTATCCACTCAACAGCATGTTTAGCACTAGCTGCACGCAGCAGTCATAAAAATTAGCAGGCACCACAAAGTTGGCGTGCTGCCTGCATCTAAAGCCCTGGGCGCAGATTAATCACGCATCGTGATCCTTGCGCCCACTTTTAGCCACCATCAGATTTTGCCTCCTGAATATCTCCAGCCCCCTCTTATAAATATAGTTTCCTATATCTGGCCCCTTTGTTGTGTATCTACATTGCACCTTCATTATGAATTATATTTTTAAATTATTAAATATAATTTTAATACTGAGAGTGATAGATTTTTGCTAGCCAAGGGTATTAAGGAATATGGAAACAAAATGGGTGGCCAGAGTTAGGATAAAGATCAGCCATGACCTCAATGGCAGACCAGGATCGAGGGGCTGAATGGCCGACACTTGTTCCTACATTCCTGTAATTAAAATT
Source organism: Heterodontus francisci (assembly GCF_036365525.1). Classification (NCBI taxonomy): domain Eukaryota; kingdom Metazoa; phylum Chordata; class Chondrichthyes; order Heterodontiformes; family Heterodontidae; genus Heterodontus; species Heterodontus francisci. Next base: position 113,243,489 of record NC_090371.1, on the reverse strand, counting down.
ACTTAAAAAGCTTTCAATATGACCTGGAAGAAAACTTCAAAGAAAAACTTTAATTCTTCTTCTTCTTTGGCCTCCTTGTCTCGGGAGACAATGGGTAAGCGCCTGGAGGTGGTCAGTGGTTTGTGGAGCAGCGCCTGGAGTGGCTAAAAAGGCCAATTCTAGAGTGACAGGCTCTTCCACAGGTGCTGCAGATAAAATTGGTTGTCGGGGCTGTTACACAGTTGGCTCTCCCCTTGCGCTTCTGTCTTTTTTCCTGCCAACTGCTAAGTCTCTTCGACTAGCCACACTTTAGCCCCGCCTTTATGGCTGTCCGCCAGCTCTGGTGTACGCTGGCAATTGACTCCCACGACTTGTGATCAATGTCACAGGAATTCATGTCGCGTTTGCAGACATCTTTAAAGCGGAGACATGGACGGCTGGTGGGTCTGATACCAGTGGCGAGCTCGTTGTACAATGTGTCCTTGGGGATCCTGCCATCTTCCATGCGGCTCACGTGGCCAAGCCATCTCAAGCGCTGCTGACTCAGTAGTGTGGAGAAGCTGGGGATGTTGGCTGCCTCAAGGACTTCTGTGCTGGAGATACGGTCCTGCCACCTGATGCCAAGGATTCTCCGGAGGCAGCGAAGTTGGAATGAATTGAGACGTCGCTCTTGGCTGACATACGTTGTCCAGGCCTCACTGTCGTAGAGCAAGGTACTGAGGACACAGGCCTGATACATGCGGACTTTAGTGTTCCATGTCAGTGCGCCATTTTCCCACACTCTCTTGGCCAGTCTGGACATAGCAGAGGAAATCTTTCCCATGCGCTTGTTGATTTCTGCATGGAGAGACAGGTCACTGGTGATAGTTGAGCCTAGGTAGGTGAACTCTTGAACCACTTCCAGAACGTGGTCGCCTCTATTGATGGATGGAGAATTTCTGACGTCCTGTCCCATGAAGTTCGTTTTCTTGAGGCTGATGGTTAGGCCAAATTCGTTACAGGCAGCCGCAAACCTATCGATGAGATTCTGCAGACACTCTTCAGTGTGAGATATTAATACAGCATCGTCAGCAAAGAGGAGTTCCCTGATGAGGACTTTCCGTACTTTGGTCTTCGCTCTTAGACGGGCAAGGTTGAACAACCTGCCACCTGATCTTGCATGGAGGAAAATTCCTTCTTCTGAAGACTTGAACGCATGTGAGAGCAGCAGGGAGAAGAAAATCCCAAGCAGTGTAGGTGCGAGAATACAGCCCTGTTTCACACCACTCAGGATAGGAAAGGGGTCTGATGAGGCGCCGCTATGCTGAATTGTGCCTTTCATATTGTCATGGAATGAGGTGATGATACTTAGTAGCTTTGGTGGACATCCGATCTTTTCTAGTAGTCTGAAGAGACCACGTCTGCTGACGAGATCAAAGGCTTTGGTGAGATCAATGAAAGCAACGTAGAGGGGCATCTGTTGTTCGCGGCATTTCTCCTGTATCTGACGAAGGGAGAACAGCATGTCAATGGTGGATCTCTCTGCTCGAAAGTCACACTGTGCCTCAGGGTAGACACGCTCGGCCAGCTTCTGGAGCCTGTTTAAAGCGACTCGAGCAAAGACTTTCCCCACTATGCTGAGCAGGGAGATTCCACGGTAATTGTTGCAGTCACTGCGGTGATGATATTGGCATCGCGCATGTCCTGTGGTACTGCTCCCTCATCCCAGCACAGGCAAAGCAGTTCATAGAGTGCTGAGAGTATAGCAGGCTTAGCACTCTTAATTATTTCAGGGGTAATGCTGTCCTTCCCAGGGTCTTTTCCGCTGGCTAGAGAATCAATGGCATTACTGAGTTCTGATTTTTTTGGCTGTATGTCCAGCTCATCCATGACTGGCAGAGGCTGGGCTGCATTGAGGGCGGTCTCAGTGACAACATTCCCCCTGGAGTACAGTTCTAGGTAGTGCTCAACCCAGCGGTCCATTTGCTTGCGTTGGTCAGTGATTGTGTCCCCTGATTTAGATTTGAGGGGGGCGATCTTCTTGATGGTTGGCCCAAAAGCTCTCTTAATGCCATCATACATTCCTCTGATGTTTCCAGTGTCTGAGGCCAGCTGAATATGACTGCATCGGTGTTGCCAGTCGTCATTATACCTTTAAAATTCTGACATATATACTTAAAGTACACTTTTTATTAAATTGCTTACAGCTTGCTTTAGGCTCCTTGTGTTCTGCAAGTCTGGCCAGGTCAGTCCAGGCCTCAGTGTCTGTTCCAATAAGGGGTCCTTTTCACTAGATGAGCCATGGGGGTGGGGAGGGTCATGCGTCAAATTGTCCCACTAATTCTATCACAAGTTACTGTCGCAAGTCACAAACCCCCCTCACGTACGCCCATTATTATTTGCATGTAATGGCATGAGGATATGGTGTTTGAAAAAGTCTACGTTCAGTGGAGGCAAAGGAAAATCTCGAAAGCAGTTTTTGGGCTCGAGATTTGGTGAAAGAAATCAGTTTGTTTCCAGAGGAAAATCCAACCCACAGTAAACAATAGGCATTCAACAGAATGATTAAAAAAAATATTTTGAGTAATCCTGGTAACTCAGTATCAGTCCTGTATGTTTTATTTTATCTACATTCAAACGATCTTTTTCATCATGTTTCTCCATATGTTCCCATTCGCAATACCATGTTGAAATACGCATATTGAAAATATTGAAAGACTTCAAATGAATTGAAAATCGAGAGAGATGTAAAACAAGTTGACAACTTGCTATCGCCCATTTTATATGATTGCACAAAGTCTGGATCTAACCCATTACTCCTTCAACAATCAGATAAGAATGATATAAGCCAGCTTGGCTCATAAAGGTAATAAAAACAAGAAATGCTGGAATCACTCAGCAGGTCTGGCAGCATCTGTGGAAAGAGAAGCAGAGTTAACGTTTCGGGTCAGTGACCCTTCTTCGGAACTCATGGCTCATAAAGGTGACTGATTGAACAACACTTACCACCTATAGACACAATGACATGAGGATGACTGCACAAGACCAATCTTCCTGTTTAGTTACGCTGTAACAGCAAGCGGAGGAAAATTGGGTTGAGAGCTGTCCCACCAGTCCCCTACCACCCCATGTCACTTCCACCAAATATGACAATGAATACATAATAAGGAGAAATTTATCTTCCTCTGTCTGGCGTAAACAGAGCAGATTGGGAGTTAAAGCCAGGTACCTGAATTTGCTGCTCCACTCCTGCCCTGCAGCAGAATTAACACCTCTGTTTTCTGTTTTTGCCCATTTGGCTCAAGCAAGAGCCTCATGAATACATGCAAACTTGAATCCTGTGGTGTACATCAGACCACAAAACCATTTTTGTGGCGTGCTGAGTGGCATACCCAATAAAACTTGTTGGTGAAGAAGCAGAGGCCCGAAAGGATAAGTTTCAAACTTTTCTTTCTGGGGTCAGGAACAGCAGGGCCCACAAGGGATGTCTTGGCCTCTGCCATTCTTGATTCCCCTCTCGCTGCCCAACCATGAACCATGCCAAACTAACTTTGCTGAGTGCTGACGGGAGGCCTCTGGGCTCTTTATGCTTTTTCTAGTGGGCAGCTGCCTGGTGGGATGTCAATGAAGCCTACCAGTTAATATCAACCAGGCCACCCACAAAGACTCCTGGGCTGGTGATCAATGCATCTTACTGGTTTCATGCCCAAGGAGTAAAATTGCCTCTGACATGTCTATCCAGTTATGGGTGGGTGTATTATAGTGGGAGGCAAAAGCTGGGATTACATCATGCAACATATTTTCTGTCATTTGTGCCCCAATAATGCTGTGAATAAGAGATGCCTGTGCACCCTGGTGCCCAATATTGTTATGGACTTCAGGCGAAATAGTGGTGATTTATGACTTTAACCCCTTGTAGGGACTAACCCGAATCAGGAGTACATCTCCATGAATCTCCTTTAATTAAGTTCAAAGCAGACAAACTCTTATAGACACTTATTTTGGATCCAAAGAATTTCTTTCCCGCAAAGAAAGAAAACCCATAGAGAATATTACTATCTTTTGGATAGCCTATTTTTGAAATAATTATGCCTATGTCATAAATATCTCAGATATTATAAGGGTCTGGGAAACTCTCTTCAATACATATTTCACCACTTAAAGAGACACAGAGAGGGGGTTCTTGTAGTTGCATACAGAATGCTACATGAGACGATTTATTAACTTTTATATATTTATTAAAGAATTTAACATGCAATTTACTTTTAAGTGGATAAGTATACTAGAATATCAAAGATTACCAAGAGATGTAAAACATAATCTTATTTTAAAATAGAATCCAAAAGTTCAACCTTGGCAATGTTACAGCAAAATATCTTCGAATAGCCATCAAATTTCAAAGTAAATTGTTACCTTAAATTCCCTGAGTAAGCTTCCTGCTTAACAAGACAAAACACTCTTGGTTAAGAGCAGAATTCTCTTGTCCTGCAGTCAACTGTTCTTACCATAGGATGAGCAGTATTGATGAGGATTTTCAATACCACTGATTTCTTGATTCAAAGCTTTCACGTTTATACTGTTTCTGATCTATTAACTCATCTTTTGGAATGTATGTGTTACCTTTTGTGTGGTTTTTCCCGCTTTCGTTATCCACATAGGGTGATATCATTACTTACTCCCAATTATGGTAATATCATTAGCTACTTATTCCAAATAATTATCTGCTGAGAATTCCCTTCTCATGAAGTTGTGAGCTTTTATCTGGTCAAAATGTTTGTAGTGTTTTATAGTAACACTAAGACTTAACTTTATAAATTTTATGCTTAAAAGATTTTTAATTAAATTTGTGCAGTAACTATTTTTTCCTTTTTGGGTTAAATTGGGTTTACGTGGCATCTGTTTTTTGTAGGTAACATTTCACTCTGTGATTGATCATCTGTGATGGTTCTTTGTGGCACCTCGTACCATCTCTTTAAGTTAGTCTGTCAACATCATGAATATTATCAACTAATTAAGATTATAGTTATCAGTAGGGAACATGTATAGCCTCCCTCATTTACCTTAAAAGGTGTTTCTGCTACACATTCCTTTGTAACAGGGATATTCATGTTTTTTAACTTTGCCCTTAAAGGGAATTTCAATGAACCTTGAAAACTGACCATTTCTTTAATTCTAAAAGGTATAATGTATTCATGATATCTAAATTCTACCTAATTAAGCCTATTATACCTATATTTCATCACAGTAGCATAGTGTCTATGTTACCACACCAATGATCCAAAGAATCTGGATTCAAATCTCATCATTGTAATTTGAGAATTGACATTGCTTTTAAAAAATCTGGAAATTAAAAAATTGGTTTCAGTAAAAGTGACCACAAAGCTGTCAGCTTGACATAAAAATCCAATTGTTTTACCAAGGTTCTTCATGAGAGGAAACCTGCCTTCCTTAACCCTGTCTGGCCTATACGTGACTCCCATCCCACACCAATATATTTGACTCTTAACGGCCCTCTGAAGTAATCAACCAAACCACTGAGTTGTATCAAACCACTGGACTGCATTGATTCAGAAAGAAGACACACCACCACTTTCTTAAGGTAACTAGAGATAGACAAAAACATCCCAGCTTAGCCAGTGAAGCCAACATCCAAACAAATAATTTTTAAAATGTGGCCAAAATTTAATTTTTTTGTCACAATGAGCAAGATTGAAAAGAGTAAAAGAAAAGACAATTTAGATTAGGAAGTTCTGATATTGTGATGCCAAGCTTAGGCTTTAATATCCTTCTCCTGTCAAAAGACAGAAAGACTGAGGATGGTAAGGAGTCTGATAATTTTGAAATGCTGAAAAAGAGTGAATTAGAGGAAGAGAATCTTCTATGCCATTGTGGGGCAAAAGCTTAAAACCTCAAATCCTTGATGATATTTTTATAACATGAAGGGCCAGAAATTTCACTGGAGGGCTTTTGGGGCAATCTGGGCAGGACAGAACTTCTGTCTGCCCCATGGAAACAATTCTGACCCCAGCCCACTTCCCAGGGATGAGATATTTACATATTTTGAGTAGGTGCTTGTGCCATGTATGACACATCTTGGGTGCCTGCCTCAGGAGAAGGGATGGAAACTCACTGTGCACCCTACTGCACCATAACTGGTTCTGGTTTTGCTGCACAATCAACTTTAAAAATAAAAGAAGTGCCAGATGGACTGCAGTCGGGCAACTAGCCTTTTAACTCTTAAACCCCTCTGAAGCCCTGAGCAATGCTGGGTCCTATTTCACACAGGCATCCTCTGTGTGCACTGTTCACCTTGTTTTAAACTCTGAAGGCAGTCGATTTGCTTTCTGTTATCATGTCGGAAATCAGGGCAGATATTGTAACCTGAAATATCAATTTACATTAGAAAATGCTACAGCTTATTACATACAAAGATATTGAAATACTTACCCTGTGATGTAAGATAATTCAAGTTGTCATTTCCAATCCAATATTCTCCATTGGCAGATTGGAACTTTCCAAAACCTTGCTTGTAATCAGACCAGACTCTTAATAAAAAATGGGCAATGTGTTATATTTAATTGCTTATGAGAAGTAAACACACAGCAGTATGCATCAGAAAGGGCGAGCCAGTAATGGAAGCTTAAGTAAAGACCTCGGCTGGGGTTGTTTCAAAACAGGATTTATTGCCTTATAGAAAATCTGCATGCTGTGGACAGTGAACCAAACCTCACTTAAATTGTAGAAAATGATTTAGTACAAAGCACAACTGAGTATTCAACTGCTGATAAACACAAGATGTTAAAATGGAATGATGTTATATGAACTGCCTGTGGTAGTCTTGTCTGTCTTCAAGATTGACAAGAATGCACATGCATTATTAAATTTAAATATGCACATCCATTATTAATTATACACCTGTATCCATTATTAATTATGCCTGAACATCCATAATTCATTAGAAAAGGAAACATTACATCAACTGCATTAATTGTGTTTAAATAGTAACCCTGTATAAATTATAAAGATATTTGCCCCAAAATTCCTCAGTTTGGGAAGATAAATAAGATTTCTGTCAGGGGGGCTGAAATTTGGAGATGAATATGCTGCTGCTGGGATTCTGGGCTGTTTACAGCACCCCATTTAAATTCTGATGGGGGTGGGGGTGGCGGGCATGCAGCATTTGCAAGCCTGCAATGGTGTGCTGAAAGTAGCTTCAGCTGATTTCTTCATTTTTTGCAAACAGCAAATGTAGACTTATTTGGAGGAACTATCTGGAGCCACTAGAGTGAGCAAGCTGAATTCAAATAAATAGGTACAATCATTAAACCAGGCTGTTTCACATAATTTATGCTGAGGTTTTCACACCAATTAAATTGACTTTGCAAAGTAAATGAAGTAGTTAGTGTCAGTGCATTTAGAAATATCAAGACTCCCGTTAAAAGAGGATCTTGCTTGGGCCTGACAATGGCAAATGTCAACAGTGGCCTCTGGCAGTGCCTTTGGCAGGCTAAGCAGTCAAATGTGCAAAGTCATCTGTGTGTGCTGAATTTGGCCTTAGGTATAAACAGGATTGATTTAATGGCAATTACATAAATAAATATATATATTTTCACTGAGACTAAGTTGTTAGATCACAGTGGTCTGTACATTCCTATGTTCTATTCTACATGAATGAGTTATCTGTCATTGTCACCTTCAAAGGCACATTTTCATAAAAAGCTTCTTTTTTATTTGTTTATGGAATGTGGGCATCACTGGCAAGGCCAGCATTTGTTGCCCTTCTTTAATTGCCCTTGAGAAGATGGTTTGAACTGCCTTCTTGAACCACTGTCATCTGTGTGGTGAAGATACTTCCACAGTTCTGTTAGATAGGGAGTTCCAGGATTTTGACCCAGCTATGATGAAGGGATGGCAATATTCAATTGATCATCTTGGTTAAGCATAATAAATTATAATTGCTTGATCCTAAAGTGATACTGATAAAAATGGATGAGTGAGATTCTTTAAAAGCAAATCAGACAAAAGCAACTTTTGTTTCCTGTTTATGAAGTGTTCTTCATTTATTTGTGACCTTTTGTCACAAAACACAAATCTCATATTGCTGAAAAAAGAGATGCTGTCGAAGCTTTTCGTCTTGCACTCATCAGGACAGATGCAAGAATGCTAAATTTCAAAGAGAACAACAATTTACATTGCATGAGAAAAGGATGCTGATTGGTTGGCAAGTTGAGGCATTGCCATGCTGAATGCACCAGGGAAACTACTTTTGTTTAATTCAAAAATGGCACAATGCCTGGACATGTTCCTTTTGCATGCAGAGGACAGGTCCCTGTGTGTGAATATATGTAGTTTCTAGCAAGTGTAAGAAAGCCACATTGCAAGCCCAAATGATAATCTGAAATTGGTTGTTAGTGTAATTCGTGTCCATTGGACCCGCCACCAAGCACAGCCCTGCTCGAAAGCAAGTTACAAAAATGTTTGTTAGATTTGTGTAAGAGTAACAAGCTGCCTTGTGGTGTATATGATAGGATTTGTCTCATGTTTCACTGCGTCCACGTATGTACAGGCTGCCTAAGACACACAAAAGTCATGTCCCATTACGCCCTATCTTATCTATGTCTGGTTCTGTACAACATGAATTAGCCAAATGGTTGAATGAGTTGCCACAACCAGTTCTGAATGGGTTTTTCACATACATGGTGAAGGATTCCTTCACTTTCACGAAGACTACACGCAACCTACATAACGAAGGCAATGCCATGTCTATGTGCTCGTTCGACATTGCGAGGCTATTCACTAATGTGCCACTCAACGAAGCCATAGATATTTTTGCTGCATCACTATATCATGGCAATCTCTGAATCTGTCTTCATTGAACTTATGAACTTTGCAACTCTCGCAGTTGAGTTCAGCTTTAATGACACCATGCATGCCCAAATAGATGGTTTTGCCATGAGATCCCCTCTAGACCCAGCTCTCGCTAATATTTTGTCGGTTTCTACGAGAAATGCGTTTTCTATGGAATGACCCCTAACCTCCAACCCTATGCATATTTCCAATATGTTCACTATATTTGAATCTGAAGCCGCATGCAAGAATTTCTTTACACACCTTAATGCACTCCACCATGTGCTCAAATTCACCTTTAAATGGAGCAGTCGAATGAGCTCCCTTTCCTCAATGTGCGAGTTGAGAAATCTGCTAATGGGTTCTCTGCTACTGTCTACCGCTAGCCTACCTTCACTGGTCAATATACGCGTTGGGATTCCTACAGCTCAACGAACTATAAGATTGGCCTTATCCGTAATCTTGTAAATAGGGCCTGAGCCATTTGCTCACCTTGCAAGCTTGATGCCAAAGTAGGGTGCATGAACGCTATCCTGCAGGATAATGTCTACCCCAATCAGATCATTGCTTGCTGTGTATCGTGCATAATCATGAATGGGTATGGTATCTCAAAAATTTGAGCAACAGGTGAAGCTAGCCGTTTCATGCTGCAACTAGGCAGTAGCAACACAAGTGCTATTTTCCACTAACGGGATGCTGCCATCAAGCCAAAAGGACATTCTGCCTACCACACAAATGAATAACGTGGTATATGAATTCCAGTGTATTGCCAGGTACGTCCCAATAACTGGCAGATCATATCAAACATCACGTCCCTTTGGCTGTTCGCAATAGACAGTTAATGACCATACTTAACCAGCCAGTACTTGCAAAACTCAGAACACAATGTCTAACATTAGATGTAATTCCGCGAGCATGCACCGAACAATCCCAAGTGTTCTAAGAATTACGCTAACAATCAATTTAAGATTATCAGTTGGGCTCGCAATGTGGCTCACTTACGCTTGCTAGAAGCTATATATATTCATCCACAGGCACCTGTCCTCTGCACGACAAAGGAACATGTACAGGTGTTGTGCCGATATTTAAATTAAACATAAGCATGGTGGATTCTCTCTGGAAATGCCTCGACTAATCAGAGTCGATTTGCCAACCAATTTTCTCATGCAGTATAAATTGTTGCTCCCTTTAAAATTTGGCTTTCTTGTGTCTGTCCTGATGAGTACAAGACGAAAAGCTTTGACATCATGTCACTTTTTCAGTAATACTCAAGTTCTGTACTACCAATCAACTAAATCTCATATTGTACCGACAGTGTGTTAGCAAAAGATAATAAACTGAAGTGTCATTTACTTTTAAAAGCTCTGATTGTAAGGCAGAGGATTTTCCCATTGAGTTATCTGCTGTAAAAATCCATGTAATTTGCATCTTTGTAGAAGTTGCATTTATTTATAGTTAACATTTCAATGAAATGTGATTTCGTACAAATGAATAAATTACTCCAATGTTCCAAATACCTAAAGTAACTGATTACATTTTAATGTACTTTCAGGAAATTTCAAATCCTTACATTGTTTTTGTAAAAACAATTGGATTTTGTTGAAGAGGTTGCTCTTTCAAAGAAAAACAACTTATGAAATATTTTACTCCTATAAACCATGAAAGCTCCAACTCAATTAATAACAGATGCAAAGGTTAATTTCTCATAACAGCAACTTCAGGTTGAAGAACATTTTGATGGAAAATTGGATTTGCATCATTTGGGAAGGAATGTTGAAAGCTTCTACCATAAAAAAGGATCATTAATTTTGAAGTGTGTTATATAGGATGACCTCAGCAGTATAATTTTTTTTTTATTCATTCATGGGATATGGCATCACTGGCTAGGCAAGCATTTATTGCCCATCCCTAATTGCCCTTGAGAAGGTGGTGGTGAGCTGCCTTCTTGAACCGCTGCAGTCCTTGGGGTGTAGGTACGCCAACAGTGCTGTTAGGAAGGGAGTTCCAAGATTTTGGCCCTGCGACAGTGAAGGAACAGTGATATAGTTCCAAGTCAGGATGGTGTGTGGCTTGGAGGGGAACTTACAGGTGGAGGTGTTTCCATGCATCTGCTGCCCTTGTACTCCTAGGTGGTAGTGGTCACGGGTTTGGAAGGTGCTGTTGATGGAGTCCTGGTGAGTTGCTGCCATGCATCTTGTAGATGGTACACATTGCTGCCACTGTGTCTCACTGGTGAAGGTGGTGGATGGGATGCCAATCAAGTGGGCTACTTTGTCCTGGATGGTGTCGAGCTTCTTGAGTGTTGTTGGAGCTGCATCCATCCAGGCAAGTGGAGAATATTCCATCACACTCTTGACTTGTGCCTTGTAGATGGTGGACAGGCATTGGGGAGCCAGGAGGTGATTTACTCACTGCTGAATTCCCAGGCTCTGACCTGCTCTTGTAGCCACAGCATTTATGTGGCTGGTCCAGTTCTGTTTCTGGTCAAAGGTAACCCCCAGGATGTTGATAGTGGGGGATTCAGCAATGGTAATACCATTGAACATAGGGGGAGATGATTAGATTCTCTCTTGCTTGAGATGGTCATTGCCTGGCACTTGTGTGGTGTGAATGTTACTTGCCATTTATCAGCCCAAGCCTGGATATTGTCCAGGTCTTGCTGTGTCTGGACACGGGCTGCTTCAGTATCTGAGGAGTTGTGAATGGTGCTGAACCTTGTGCAATCATCAGCGAACATCCCCTCTTCTGACCTTATGATGGAGGAGAGATCATGGAAGCAGCTGAAGATGGTTGGGCCTACGACAGTATCCTGAGCAACTCCTGCAGTGATGTCCTGGGACTGAATTGATTGACCGCCAACAACCAGAACCCCCTTCCTTTGTGCTACATATGACTCCAACCAGTAGAGAGTTTTTCCCCTGATTCCCATTGACTCCAGTTTTGCTAGGGCTCCTGCCATACTCGGTCAAATGCTGCCTTGATGTCAAGAACAGTCACTCTCATCTTACCTCTTCAGTTCAGCTCTTCTGTCCATGTTTGGATCAAGGTTGTAATGAGGTCAGGAGCTGAGTGAACTTGGAGGAACCCTAACTGAGCTTCAGTGAGCAGGTTATTCCTGAGCAATTCTCATGGCACCTTTCCATGCAATCGCAGGAGGTGTAATACCTGCCCATTTACCTCCTCTCTCCTCACTATCCAAGGCCCCAAACATTTCTTTCAGGTGAAGCAGTGATTTACTTGTACTTCTTTCAATATAGTAGACCGTATTTGCTGCTCACAATGCGGTCTCTTCTACATTGGGGAGACCAAACGCAGATTGGGTGACCGCTTTGCAGAACACCTCCACCTCAGTCCGAAAACATGATCCTGAGCTTCCTGTCGCTTGCCATTTCAACACATCCCCTGCTCTCTTGCCCAAATTTCTGTCATGGCTTGCTGCAGTGTTCTAGTGAACATCAATGCAAGCTCAAGGAACAGCACCTCACTTACCGAAGAGGCATGCGATAGCCTACCAGACTGAACATTGAGTTCAATAATTTCAGAGCATGACTGGCCCTTTTTACTTTATATTTATTGTCAAACAGGCCCCCACCTGCCAAGGATGAGGCATTATAAATTTCGCCACATGAACATTAAATTTCAAATTGTTGCTGGGAAGAAGAGAAGGCCTGTTACAAGGACTGCCAGACCTTGGCTGGAAAAAAGACATTTGCATATTAACAGATGATTCGTGAAAGGACAAAGCCAGCTGTAGATATACCAGTCGGTTACGTGACTACCCTGTTGGCCAACTTGGGGAATTTTAAATTGCAGAGACAGTGTTGGAACTGGCAGAATGCTGTTTGCTCCTGGATTGAAAAGACTTCTCCTGGCTGGCTCACCACAGCCTCTCCTGTCTGCTCACATCTCTTTCTCACAGAACACCAAAACCCACTGAAGACACATGAACCCCAAGAGAGAAAAGTCTCTGACAGTTAACAAGGTTTAAGAAGAATACTGGGCCCCAACGTAAAGCAAGATCGACCTACAATTTTGGACTCGACAGCGAGGTCGAAGCACAGTAACAAAAAACCCTCTTCAGAGATTGCCTTAGACTTGTCAACTTTATTTTTCTTCTGCTCTTTCACTATCTGCATGTACATATCGCATATGCATGCTGGCGTGGAGCACTGCATGTATCCGTAGGCGTTAACCAAATTAGGGTTTAAGTTTAAAAAATGTCACTTTTCTTTTTTAAGCCTGAGAAAACCTGTTGTGCTGGTTTCTTTGCCTTAGAATTGGAAAGCGGTGAACAAGGATTCACCAAGGGGAAGCTAAAAACACAATGTGTTTAAAATTAAACCCTGTGACAGTAAGACCAGGTGAAGGCTGAAAGGGAACCCTATACACCTTTCTCACCTGGTCATAACAGAAATTTGGGTGCTTGTGTCCGGAATTGACCCACAGACAAACGAGAGAAATTGGTAGTGGGAAGCCAAATTGTTCCCAAGCAAAAAAGAGCAAGTTTAATACAGGTTTTCTTGTAGTTGTGTGTGATTGAATACTAACACGTCTGCAACTGAAGCTAGTAGCTCTCCAAGCAAGGGTGAAGTAACTTGGAATAAGTTAAAAGCACTGACTATGGGGGAGTTGAGGAAAATGGCTGAGCAGTGTGGGATCACTGTACATGGCAAGGCTAGTAAGTCTGAACTCCTAAGGCTAGTGGCTGACCATTTTCCCCTTGAAACTGAAGAAATAGAAGCAGTGTTAGAAGTAGACCCAGACAGGGTATTGTTAGCAAAGATACAATTGGAACAAAGGAAACTTGAATTAGAAGACAGGGAAAGAGAAACAGAAAGGGAGAGATAGGGAAAAGAGACAGAGAGAGGGAGAAAGAGAGCCTTCCAGAAGGAACGCGAAAAAGAGAGAGAGAAGAGAGAGAAAGACATGAGAAGGAATGAGAGAGAGAGGAGAGAGAGAGAGAAAGAATATTCCAACAAGAATGTGAAGAAAGAGAGCTGAAGCAGCTTGAGTTAGCAAGGGAGCAACAGAGTAACCCCAGTGAAAGCATGCCCAATATGGAGGAGCATAATTCAGGGCTGGGTACAAAATTATTAAAACTAGCTTATCTAATTCCAAAATTCAATGAGGAAAATGTGGAGGCATTTTTTGTGTCCTTAGAGAAACTGGCAAGGCAGCTAAAATGGCCAGCTGAGACCTGGCCTCTTATACTGCAAAGAAAGCTAACTGGAAAAGCCCATGAGGTCTATTCCCTGTTGCCAGATGAGAGTTCATTAAATTATGAACTGACAAAAGATGCTATCCTCGGGGTATATGAATTAGTACCCAAAGCCTATCGCCAAAAGTTAAGAACATTCAAGAAGCAAGATGATCAATCTTATCTGGAGTTTGAAAGAAGTAAGCAGCTGGCTTTTGACCAGTGGCTGAGGGCTCTTAAAGTACAGCTCAGCTATGAGAACCTCAGGGAAGTAGTTCTGTTAATATGCAAATGTCTTTTTTCCAGCCAAGGCCTTCTCTTCTTCCCAGCAACAATTTGAAGTTTAATGTCCATGTGGCGAAATTTATGTGCCTCATTCTTGGCAGATGGGGGTGTGCATGACACCTCCACACCCAGGAGAATGACATGCGATTTGGCAAAAGGTGCATTTCATTATAAGGGATGAGAGAAATATATATAAGATACAGAAAACCATGCATTTCTCTCAGTCATTTCCATTCATTTACAAATCTTAAAGCTTATTAAAATTGTCTTTTCTGGGTGCCAGTGCTTTGGGGAAGCTTTGCTTCAGTTTGCCCATTGCCATGACTGCCTAGGGTCTTGGTTCCTGGTGAGGTAATGTTTGTTTTTCAGGAGAGTTAGTAGTGGGCAGGTCTATCCTGAACTCTCTTTCAGTACTTTGCGGAGTCATGCAAAGGCTTTTGACTCCCTTTTTCTCTGACTGTGGGGGAGGATTCTTTATTAATCTCCCCTTTGTTCTCTGGGATACTGTAGGTATTTGTGCAGACTTGACTGCACTCTCCTGTGGCACTTTGACTGGATGAGGCATTACCCTCATGGTTTCGCTGCCCCCTAGAGGTCTCTCTTTGTCTCCGCAGGTTCCTGTGAATGCTGTTAGCAACTCTGGTGGGGTGCCTCTAGAGTCTGCATTTATGTAGGAGGATGTGGGGTCTAACCTTTCACATTTTGGTGTTGCCTGACCGGAGAGTAGGGGTTTTGATCTGGGCTTCTTCCTGGACTTCTTTTAACCTGCTCTCTTGATCACTTTTTCCCCTTCTCTTTCTAAACTTTAGCCAGCTGACTGCCTGCCTGTCCCCTTTTGTTCTCGGCGGGGGTCCCTTAAAGTTCACCAGCCCTCGGCTGCAAGGTCCTCCTAACACTTGTGACCCTATCCTATCAACACCTTCCCTTTTGTTATCTCTTGCCCCACCCCCGCTTTATTTGCATAAAGCCTATTACATTTCTAACCTCTGCTAGTTCTGATGAAAGTTCACTGACCTGAAACGTTAACTCTGTTTCTCTCTCCACAGATGCTGCCAGACCTGCTTAGTATTTCCAGCATTTCTTGTTTTTATTACAGGACTTAGGGGTGCAGGTTTCACTGTAGGTTGGGGTTTCCAGTACTCCACCACATCTTTGTGGAGTTTTGGCCAGTCAAACTGCTGTCTTATGTGGGCTTTGGTCCTTCGTATACTGGCATATACAGCCACTGTAGTCCCTTTGGCATTAAGAAATATATCTATCTCCTTCTTGAATATATTTAATGACTTGGCCTCCACTGCCTTCTGAGGTAGAGAATTCCACAGGTTCACCACCTTCTGAGTGAAGGAATTTCTCCTCATCTCGGTTCTAAATGGCATACCCCATTTCCTGAGACTGTGATCCCTGGTTCTGGACTTCCCAGCCATCGGGAACATCCTCGAGGGGTATGGGGTTACTTTCCCTTCAGACATAAAACCTTGATAACCTTCAGGAATCCTATTACATTTTCCTGCACTGGCCGTAGTAAGCTTCCTGGGTTGTACTCTTACTGCACTTAAAGCCACAGCTTGTTCTGTTGTGCTTTGTATCAGGTCCCCTTCTGCACTGAGCATTTGTCCTCTGATTAACCCTACCAGATTCCTCTTTAGTTTCCAGCAGTTAGCTTTTAAATGCCCTGCTTTATTACAAAGGAAGCACACAGGACTCTGGGTCTCACTTTTGCTCACAGCACCTTCCTTTTTGGCTGGAGGAGGGCCCCCTGTGTCTCCTGCTTTCCTTTCTCTGTCAGGACTGCCTGGGCGGAGATCACCTTCCCATCCTTTGTCCTTTTCAGATTTGTGGTGGTGATTAGGAAAGGTCCTTTCTGGGAAACTGACTTATAAATTAAAGCAAACTCATCGGCTAGAACGGCCGCTTGCCAGGCTCCCTGAATCCGCTGCTCCTCTACATGGGTCTTTATTTAGAGTGGGAGAGAGTTTTTAAATTCCTCTAACAGAACTACTTCCCTGAGATTCTCATAGCTGAGCTGTACTTTAAGAGCCCTCAGCCACTGGTCAAAAGCCAGCTGCTTACTTCTTTCAAACTCCAGAAAAGTTTGATTAGCTTGCTTTTTGAGGGTTCTTAACTTTTGGCAATAGGCTTTGGGTCCTAATTAATATGCCCTGAGGATAGCATTTTTGGTCAGTTCATAATTTAATGAATTTTCATCTGGCAACAAGGAATAAATCTCATGGGCTTTTCCAGTTAGTTTGCTTTGCAGTAAAAGAGACCAGGTCTCAGCTGGCCATTTTAGCTGCCTTGCCAGTTTCTCAAAAGACACAAAAAACACTTCCGCATCTTCCTTATTGAATTTTGGAATTAGATGAGCTAGTTTTAACAATTCTGTACCCAGCGCTGAATTACACTCCTCCATATTGGCCACTGGGGTGACTCTGTCACCCCCTAGTTACCTCCTTCCACTTCAGCTCTCTTTCTTTGGATTCTTCCTGGAATATTCTTTCTCTCTCCTGCCTTTCATTTTCTTCACGTCCCTTCTAGAAGGCTCTTTTGTTCTCTTCCCATTCCTTCTGGAAGGCTGTCTCGTTCTCCCTCTCCTGCCTCTCTCTCTCTCTTTTTCCTGTCTCTGCCTTTCTCTTTCCTCTAATTCAAGTTTCCTCAGTTCCCATTATATCTTTGCTAACAGTACCCTGTCTGGGTCTACGTCTAACACTGCTTCTGCTTCTTCAGATTCAAAGGACAAATGGTTGGCCACTAGCCTTAGTAGTTTAGACTTCCTAGCCTTGCCATGTACAGTGATCCCACACTGCTCAGACATTTTCCTCAATTATTCCATAGTCAATGCCTTTAACTTATCCCAAATTACTTCACCCTGGCTTGGAGAGATACTAGCTTCAGTTACAGACATGTTAGTATTCAATCACACACAACCTGCAAGAAAACCTGTATTAATCTTGCTCTTTTTTGCTTGGGAACAATTTGGCTTCCCACTACCAATTTCTCTCGTTTGTCTGTGGGTCAATTCTGGATGCTAGCACTCAAATTTCTGTTATGACCAGGTGAGAAAGGTGTATAGGGGTCCGTCTCAGCCTTCACCTGGTCTTACTGTAACAGGATTTAATTTTAAACACACTGTGTTTTGAGCTCCCCCTTGGTGAATCCTTGTTCACCGTTTTCCAATTATAAGGCAAAGAAATTAGCACAAACAGGCTTTCTTAGGTTTAAAGAAGAAAAGTGTAATTTATTAAACTTTAACAATTAAACTCTAATTCGATTAACACCTATGATGCACGCAACGCCCCACGCTTGCATGCATAGACAATACGCACATGCAAATAGTGACAGAAAAGAGCAGAAGAGAAATAAAGTGGAAAGGTTTCAGGCAATATCTGAAGAGTTTTTGTTACGGGTCTTCAAGCTCACAGTCGAGTCCTTGTTTGTAGGTGGATCTTGCTTCTCATTGGGACCCAGTATTCTTCTTAAACCTTGTTCACTGTAGAAGACTTTTCTCTCTTGGGGTTCACTTGTCTTCGGTGGGTTTCAGTCCCTTGAGAAAGAGATGGGAGCAGACAAGGGGAGAGGAGGTCTTTTCAATTCAGGAGCCAAGAGCTGTCTGTCTTCAAACACTGTTTCTGCAATTTAAAACTCCCCAAGTTGGCCAGTAGGGTCGTCACATGACTGGTATAACCACTTCTGGCTCTGTGTATTGGGTGGGTCAGGGGATAGCTCCTTTGTTCCAAAGTGTGTCTGTTAGTATGCAAAAATGTCCTTCCAGCCAGGGCTCTGCAACCCCTTGTAATAGTCCTTCTCTTCTTCTCAGCAACAATTTGAAATTTAATGTCCATGCGGCGAAATTTATGTGCCTCATTCTTGGCAGGTGGGGACCTGCATGACAACAATCCACAAAGCCTGAAGTGGTTATACCAGTTGGTCATATGACTACCTTGCTGGCCAACTTGGGGAGTTTTAAATTGTAGAGACAGTGTTGGAACTGGCAGAAAGTTGTTTGCTCCTGGATTGAAAAGACTTCTCCTGGCTGGCCCGTCACAGCCTTTCCTGTCTGCTCCCATCTCTTTCTCACGGAACTCTAAAACCCACTGAAGACACATGAACCCCAAGAGAGAAAAGTCTCCTACAGCGAACAAGGTTTAAGACGAAGACTGGGCCCCAACAAGAAGCAAGATCTACCTACAGTCAAGGACTCTACAGCGAGCCTGAAGCACAGTAACAAAAACCCTCTTCAGAGATTGCCTCAAACTTTTCCACTTTATTTTTCTTCTGCTCTTTTCTGTCCCTATCTGCATGTGTATATTGCGCATGGGCACATCGTGTATCCATAGGCATTAACCAACTTCGAGTTTAAATTTAATAAATTTCACTTTTATTCTTTAAACCTGAGAAAACCTGTTGTGCTGCTTTCTTTGCCATATAACTGGAAAGTGGTGAACAAGGATCCACCAAGGGGGAGCTAAAACACGGTGTGTTTAAAATTAAACCCTATTACAGTAAAACGAGGTGAAGGCTGAAGGGGAAGCCGAGACCTTTTTCACCTGGTCGTAACATTATTTTTAAAAAAAATTATAGTTTGTTTCATCATTCATTTTTTTACCATGTGCCTGCCCACTGTTTTTTTCATGTTGGTGCTTTTAGCTAGGGCTGTTCATTATTCTGTCATTTAATACCCTGTCTGCACTAATGCTTTGTCTTTTACCACACCATTAACACACTCTTTGCCTTTGCCCCATGACCTCCTTGTCAGTTAATCTCTCTGACCCTCTAACCTATCAACACCTTCCTTTTTGTTCGCTTTTCCCCCACCCCCGTTTTATTTGCTGAAAACCTATTACATTTCTCACCTTTGCCAGTTCTGAGGAAAGATCACTGACCTGAAACGTTAACTCTGCTTCTCTCCCCACAGATGCTGCCAGACCTGCTGAGTATTTCCAGCACTTTTTGTTCTTATTTCAGATTTCCAGCATCTGCAGTATTTTGCTTTAATGATATTGTTGAGCAAGTTCCTCCTGATGGCACTGTCGATGACCCCTTCCATCACTTTGCTGATGATCGGGAGTAGACTGATAGGACGGGAATTGACTGGGTTGAATTTGTCCTGCTTATTGTGTACAAGTCATACCTGGGCAATTTTTCATATTGCTGGGTATATGCCAGTGTTGTCGTTGTACTGGAACAGCTTGGCTAGGGGCACGGCAAGTTCTGGAGCACAAGTCTTCAGTACTATTGCCGGAATGTTGTTAAGACCCATAGCTTTTGCAGTATCCAATGCCTTCAGCCATTTCTTGATATCATGGGGAGTGAATCAGATTGGCTCAAGACTGGCATCTGTGATGCTGGGGACCTCAGGAGGAGGCCAAGATGGATCATCCAGTCGACGCTTCTGCCTGATGATCGATGCAAATGCTTCAGCCTTGTCTTTTGCATTGATGTGCTGGGCTCCCCCATCGTTGAGGATGGGGCTATTTGTGGAGCTTCCTCCTCCTGTTAGTTGTTTAATTGTCCATCACCATTCACGACTGGATGTGGCAGGACTGCAGAGCTTAGATCCGATCCGTTTGTTGGATCACTTAACTATGTCTATTGCATGCTGCTTCCACTGTTTGGCATTCAAGTAGTCCTGTGTTGTAGCTTCACCTGGCTAAACCTCATTTTTAGCTATGCCTGCTGCTGCTCCTGCACTCTTCATTGAACCAGGGTTGATCCCTGGCTTGATGGTAATGGTAGAGTGGGGTATATGCCAGGCCATGAGGTTACAAATTGTGGGTGAATACAATTCTGCTGCTGCTGCTGCTGCTGCTGCTGCTGATGGCCCACAACGCCTCATGGATGCCCAGTTTTGAGTTGCTAGATCGGTTCAAAATCTATCTCATTTAGCACAATGGTAGTGTCACACAACACAATCGTGGATATCCTCAGTGTGAAGACGGGACTTCGTCTCCACAAGGATTGCGTGGTGGTCAATTCTACCAATACTGTCATGGACAGATGCATCTGCAACAGGTAGATTGTTGAGGATGAGATCATATAGGTTTTTCCCTCTTGTTGGTTCCCTCACCACCTGCCACAGACCCAGTCTAGCAGCTATTTCCTTTAGGACTCAGCCAGTAGTGGTGCTACCAAGCCACTCTTGGTGTTGGACATTAAGTTCCCCACCCAGTGTACATTCTGTGCCCTTGCTACCCTCAGTGCTTCTTCCAATTGGTGTTCAACATGGAGATGCATGGGTTCATCAGCCGAGGGGATGGGGGGGAGGGGGGTGGTGGTAGATGGTAATCAGCAGGAGGTTTCCTTGCCCATGTTTGACTTGATGCCATGAGACTTAATGGGGTCCTGAGTCAATGTTGAGGACTCCCAGGACAACTCCCTCCTGACTGTATACCACTGTGCCACCATCTCTAGTGGATCTATTCTGCCAGTGAGACAGGACATACCTGGGGATGGTGATGGTGGTGTCTGGGACATTGTCTGCCAAGTATGATTTCATGATTTTGACTATGTCAGGCTGTTGCTTGACTAATCTGTGGGACAGCTCTCCCAACTTTGGCACAAGCCCCCAGATGTTAGCAAGGAGGAACTTGCTGGGTCAACAGGGCTGGGTTTGCTGTTGTCATTTCCAGTGCCTGGGTTGATGCCGGGTGGTCTGTATGGTTTCATTCCTTTTCTTAGACTTCGTAGTGGTTTGATACAACTGAGTGGCTTGCTCGGCCATTTCAGAGGGCCTTTGGAGTCAACCACATTGCTGTAGATCTAGAGTCACATGTAGGCCAGACCAAGTAAGGACAGCAGATTTCTTTCCCTAAAGGTAGTATAATAAACACCATTCCCTTGTCCATCAGATACATTGTTCATATGGAGATTATTTTTGTTTATTATTCCTTTTCATTTTTAAAAATCTTTGTTCTGATGGATTCATGTGTACTAAAACTCTCAGGATGTGTTATCTAATGTAATTCTTTGAAAAACAATACCGAACCTGTCAAAGTTTTCACTGCCATCAGTCCGTCTCTGGATGACAGTCCAGCCACCACCATCTGTCATGTCGCAGTATACGAGGAAGCTTGTGGGAGATGCCAATGGCTGAATTCTGTAAAATCCACTATGCCTCTTTCCATTGTTGAAGGGCTCTGCACAATCTTCATTAAAAATAAAATTCCAGAAATTTGCTTAGTTAGTATTATTTCTGAGGAGAAAAGGAGGTAGATTGATAAGGGTATAAGTGCAGTGGGGATAGGGAGGAGGGTGGGAAATAGAGAGCAATAAAGACGATGGGGAAGAGGATGGGAGATGAGGTGGTGGAGGAGCAGCAAATAGTGAAGGGATGCAATGACAGGGAAATTCTCTCAGTGGGAAGACGGGAGAGGATTAATTCACCAGGTGAGGGTAACAGCTTGCTCAATGTTGGGGGGCAATGGCCACAAATTAAACTGAGCTGGGAGACAGGAAAGCAGGTACATCATTGGAAAGAGGTACAACTGCGGAGTGCTGCTGCTGTCACTATGACCTCGTACTTTAGACTTCCAACAGAGCTGGGAGCTCCCAAGCTTCAACCACACTATTCCATTAAGCATGGCTGTAGAGCGCTTGGATGCTTGGGGGTATGAACAGACAATATTGACAGGGGATGATTCAAGGTAGAAAGCCGAGGCATCTTATATAGTTGGATATTTAATCTTTCCCTACAATTGGCATTTACTTTTTTACATCCATTGAATTCTTATAACTATGACAAGAACTATAAATCTGGCCTCTATGTCTCTTACTCTTACAGGAGAACACATTTCTGGGAAGATATTGGTCGGAACGGTGGGAAATTCTATCCAGACTAACATCAAGACTGTCCTGTAGGAACTTTTTATTCTTTCAATTAACATTAGATTAACATTTAGAAACAGAAACTTTACAAGAACATGAGATCCACCATGTCTATGCCGGTCAAGAAGAGTTATCCAGCCTTATCCCACTTTCCAGCTCTTAATCTGTAACCTTGTGGGTTACTGCACTTCACGTTGTTACGACCGAGGTGGGAAGAGTGCACTGTCTTTTCTAGTTCCACTTTTCTACAGGTCACAACATATATTTAAATGTTTACCCAGTTACCGATACGGTCAATTGTAGACTCCACTCTTTATCCCAAAATAAAATACACCAAACAGGTTTCTTTAATAAACAACTAAATTATCAGTTTATTATAAAACAAGAAACAAGACTTAACAATGAAGCAAAGCATCAACACACAGATTGAAATATGAATGTTCCCTTTTTACCTTAGACACACACACACAGAGGTTAACCGGGAAAAAAAAGAGATTTTCATTTTAGAGCTCTGTTACAAAAAGAAAAGACAAAAAAGAATACTTTGGCAAATAGTTGCTAATTCTTGAAGAAAAAGAGAAGATATGGAAAGATGTCATTGTCCCTTTTTTGGTTTGGTGTCCCAAATACGCGCAGATGGCGCGTATTTTCATGGAGTAAGTCATTCAGGCGACGTCGAGGATTTACCCATCAGATTTTTCGATGTTTCAGGAGAAATGCGGCAACAGGAGTTTCAAGCAGGTCTTTCATACAAATGTAGCATAAATTTTTCTATTTCTTACACTTGCTTCTAAGAGTTTCTCAAAGAGATGGAAAAGGCTGAACTGGGGCGACTGCTGTCTTGGCTGTTTTTTAAAAAATTCCAACACACTGTCCAAAGCAAAACCAAAAACAGTATCTCAAGAGTCAAGCCTCCTGATCCCGATAAATCTTGACATGTCACTTCTCTGTAAACGTCTCCCCCAAGTCAAAAAAACCCTGCTGAGTATTTATCTGAAGACAGGTGACTTCCAGGACACGTTGTTTGCAAACCACATCCGAAAGATCTTCCAATTACCTCTTTTTAAAAAAAAACAAAGTCCATCTTCTATGGAGTCCTTTTTTTCAGTTTTAAAACACGTCCTTAAAAGTTAACAAAAAATAGAAGTATTTTCTTAACAACCCCACCCTTGGAGGAATGAAATGCCATTTTTAAATGCATTTTATTACAAAGTGTGGAAAAATAGAAGATAAAAATATTAAAACACGTTTCCACACTCTTTCTCATTCACTCTTTACCTGTAGCTAATACAGTTCTGCTTTCTACCATCTTTGCACGCAGATAACTCCAAACAAAGTTAAATCCTAGACAAAGCATCCGCAATTATATTATTTTTCCCTGCAATATGGATAATCTTTAAGTGATAAGGTTGCAATAGTAAACTCTATCAGAATAGTCTGGCATTCTGGCTTTTGAATTTTTCCACAAAGGCTAAGGGGTTATGATCAGTATATACCAGTGTCTCTTTGTAGTCGTGGCAGTCATAGACCTCAAAATGTTTAACAGCTAGTAATAAGCCTAAGGTTTCTTTTTCCACTGTTGAATATCTTTTCTGGTGTCGTGTTAGCTTTTTGAAAAAGTATCCCACTGATTATTCTATGCCTGATTCATCATTTTGTAACAGGACTGCACCAACTCCCAGGTCACTACCATCAATTGTTACTTTGAAGGGTTGAGTTAAATTTGGAACAGCCAACACTGGTTCATTAATCAAAATGGCTTTCAGCCTCTCAAAAGATGCTTGGCACTCCCCTGATCACACTACCTTGTTTTTCTTATTCTGTAGCAAATCTGTCAGTGGAGCAGCTATAGTACTAAAATTTGGTACAAACTTGTGATAGAAATTACACATCCCCAAAAACCTTGTTTAGTCCTAGCGTTCGTCCTAGTGGGGAACTCCAACAATGTTTGTACTTTTGCTGTTCTTGGCAATACTTGTCCTTGCCCTACTATATGCCCAATGTAGGTTACTTTGGATTTTGCAAATTCACTTTTGGCAAGGTTTATCACTAAATCAGCTGATTGTAATTTTCTAAACAGAACTTCTAGTTGTTCCAAGTGGTCCTTCCAAGTGTCACTGTATACGAGCACATCATCAACATAAACCACAGTTAAGAATATTGGGCACCATTTGGTTCATTAATCCCTGAAAAGTGAATGGGGTATTTTTTAGCCCAAATGGCATCACTCGGCATTGGAAATGAAAAGGTGTGACAAAGGCCGATATTTCTTTAGTTTGGGGTGTCAATGGAACCTGCCAGTATCTCTTAAACAAATCTATTTTTGTAAGAAATGTGGCACTGCGCACTCTGTCAATACAGTCTTCCAAGTGAGAAATTGGATAGGATTCCGCCTTTGTTACTTCATTAACCTTTCTGTAGTCTATGCAGAATCTAGTTGAACCATAAGGTTTAGGCTCTAACACCACTGGGAACTCCAGCTGCTTTGACTGGGTTCAATTAGGTGGCTTTCCAACATGTATTGGATTTCTGCTTTTACCTGGGCCTGTTTCTCTGGACTTAAACAATAAAGATGCTGTTTTATAGGAAAGGATTCCCCTACAACCACATCATGTATGTCTAAGATTGTACATCCTGGCTTGCCCCTACAGACTCCTTCAGATGCTGTGAGTAGCCTTGTTACGTCTTCTCGTTGTTCTGCGTATAAATATGAAAGCATAGTGTCCAATCTCCCTAACAATTCAGTATTAACTAACCGGATAGTGGGGGGTTCAATTTGAGAATTGTCTAAGTCTCCTTCTGCCTCAGCCTCAGTATCCTTTCATCCTTCACTGTCCCTACTACCTGACATACCTGTACTTGCTTATCCTTCTCCTGACGAAGATATTGTTTCAACATATTGATATGACACAGCCGATTCCTTTTCTGGCGATCTGGGGTGTCAGTCAAATTCTTTTGACCACTTTATATGGGCCACTGAACCATGCTTTCAGCAGTCCACCCTGTAAAGGCAATAATATTAAAACCTATTCTCCTGTTTGAAATGTTCGGGTCTTGGCATGCTTGTCTTCCCATTTATTTATGGTTGTTTGAGAAGCTTTAAGGTGTTCCTGATCCACTTTGCAGGCTCTCATGAGCCATTCCCAGAACACGGATACGTAATCTAGCACAGAAGATTCATCCCTCTGTTCTAAAAACCTTTCTTTAATTAGTTTTAAAGGACCTCTTATCTCATCCCCATAAACTAATTCAAAAGGACTAAAACTGGTAGACATATTTGGGAATCCCAAGTTGGAAAACAAAAGAAATTCGAGCCCTTTATCCCAATCATCGGGATATTCATGACAGTATGTCACTCGAGAATTGGCCTTTATCGCCACTCCAGGCACTGCTCCACAAACCACTGACCACCTCTAGGCACTTACCCATTGTCTCTCGAGACAAGGAGGCCAAAGAAGAAGAAGAAGAAAGAAGAAGATGCCCTGAACGTAGTTTTGAAGATCTGATGGTACCATTCTAAAACCCCTTGTGTCTGTGAGTGGTATGCTGAGGACTTTAACGGTGTTATACCCAAATTATCCATAACTTCCTCAAAAGGTTTAGACATAAAATTGGAACCTTGATCTGACTGAATCTCAATTGGTAATCCATATCTAGTGAAGAACTTGGTTAACTTCTCTACACTACCTTAGCAGAAATTGTTCTCAAGGGAATGGCCTCTGGGAGCCGAATTTCCATATCCGTGATAGTGAGTATCTATTGGTGTCCCACTTTTGTTTTCGATAAAGGTTCTACACAGTCTACCAACACCCTGCTAAATGGTTCCCCAAAATTTGGTGCAGGAATTAGAGGTGCCGGTTTTATGGCAGGTTGTGCTTTTCCCACAATCTGGGACGTATTACAAAACTGCACCACGTCCTTGGAAAGACCTGGCCAGTAAAAATGTCAACCTATATGTGATTGGGTCTTCTCGATCCCCACATGTTCTATACAGAATTTCATGGGCTATCCTTAATATTTCCCAGTGGTACCACTATCTGGTGAACAACCATCCATTCTTTGTCCGCAGGTCTGTGAGGAGGTCTGCACTTCCTCATCAGAATCCCATCTTTAATATAGTAGCCTTCTGGAACTCCCTTGCTTCAGCTTCCATTAGAGCCGATTGTGCCACTTTATTTAACTCTGGATTGGCTTGCTGAGCCTTAATCAGAGAAAACTTATTAAACAATTCCTTCAGATTATCCAAATCCCCAAAGTAAGTTTCAGATATTCGGCTATCTGTCTGTGGTGTCAATTTTATGTCCAAGAAGGGAACTTGTTTAGCCATTGCTTGGATCACTACACATGAAGGAAAATTTCCGGGAACCTTTTCCTGCAACTGTTCTGTCTCCTTGACCTCACTCGGTTTTTCATGACTACTGGTGAAGCTACGACCTTCATTCCGGCCAAATCATTCCCCAGGAGTAGGTCAACTCCATCTACAGGCAAACTATGGACAAATCCTACAGTTACCATTCTAGACATTAGGTCAAACTCTGGGTACACCCGATACAAAGGTACGTCTATGGGTATATGCTCCTCGTCAATACCATTCACTAAAACCTTGGCATTCAATGTGCTTTCTGGTAGAAAAGTTATGCCTTTCCCCAGCAAAAGAGTTTGGGTGGCTCCTGCATCCCTAAGTATAACTTTAGGTTTATCTGCCTCACTTGAGACTGATTCCTGGGATGGCGGGACTGACGTATGAGGAGAGATTGAGTTGGTTAGGATTATATTTGCTGGAGTTCAGAAGAGTGAGGGGGGATCTCATAGAAACCTATAAATTTTTAACAGGACTTGACAGGGCGGCACAGTGGCGCAGTGGTTAGCACCACAGCCTCACAGCTCCAGCGACCTGGGTTCAGTTCTGGGTACTGGGGAAAAGTTTAGGGGGGATATGCGTGGAAAGTTCTTTACGCAGAGGGTGGTGGGCACCTGGAACGCATTACCAGCGGAGGTGGTAGATGCGGGCACGATGGATTCTTTTAAGATGTATCTAGACAGATACATGAATGGGCAGGAAGAAAAGAGATACAGAACCTTAGAAAATAGGCGACATGTTTAGAGAGAGGATCTGGATCGGCGCAGGCTTGGAGGGCCGAAGGGCCTGTTCCTGTGCTGTAATTATCTTTGTTCTTTGTTCTTCTTTGTTCTACTGCCTGTGCGGAGTTTGCAAGCTCTCCCTGTGTCTGTGTGGGTTTCCGCGGGGTGCTCTGGTTTCCTCCCACCTCCAAAGACTTGCAGGTTGATAGGTATATTGGCCATTGTAAATTGCCCCTAGTGTAGGTAGGTGGTAGGAGAATGGTGGGGATGTGGTAGAGAATATGGGATTAATGTAGGATTAGTATAAATGGGTGGTTGTTGGTTGGCACAGACTCGGTGGGCCGAAGGGCCTGTTTCAGTGCTGTATCTCTAAATCATAAAAAATAAATAAATAATAGATGCAGGAAGGATGTTCCTGATGGTGGGGGAGTCCAGAACCAGGGGTCATAGTCTAAGGATAGGGGGTAAACCTTTCAGGAGTGAGATGAGGAGAAATTTCTTCATCCAGACAGTGGTGAGCCTGTGGAATTCACTACCACAGAAAGCAGTTGAGGCCAAAACATTGTATGTTTTCAAGAAGGAGTTAGATAAAGCTCTTGGGGCGAAAGAGATCAAAGGATATGGGGGGAAAGCGGGAACAGGTTACTGAGTTGGATGATCAGCCATGATCATAATGAATGGCGGAGTGGGCTCAAAGGGCTGAAAGGCCTACTCCTGCTCCTATTTTCTATGTTTGAGGGGTAATGAGTTACTTTGCCTTTTGACACAAATTCCCTATAGCTCCCAGGTATCTTATTCATGTCCATTGCACTCATAGCGGTTTTTGTACTTGGCCTTACAGCTGCAGTCAGAGCTACAGCCTGATCTGTCGTACTCTTGGTCAGGGCCCCTTTCTGTGCATTGGCCTTGAGTACCCCAATAAGTCCCATGGGTATACCCCGCAACTTCCAACATTCTGCATGAAGGTGTCCCACCTTGTGACAATGGTAACACTTAGGCTTGCGGACCTCACTTCCACCCTTAGCATTTTCCTTTATGGCCTGAGGAGGAGATCCCGGGGCGTTCCCAGTTGTCCCTTCCTCTCCTCGACTACTTGCCTTCCTTTCACCCTCCCACCTTCTATTCTTCTTGGATTTGTTTGGGTGATAAAGAAAGTGTTTCGGCTTGTAAACAAGCTTGTAATTGTCTGATTTCCGCTGCTTGTCTGACTGTTGAAAATTTCTGGTTCTCTACATGGGTTCTTACCAACGGAGGGAGTGAATTTTTAATTTCTTCCAGGAGAATTAATTCCCTAAGGGCCTCATTGGTGGCCTCTACCTTTCGTGCCCACATGCAATGATTAAAATTAATTTGCTTTACCCTCTCAAATTCTATATCAGTCTGCCCAGGATGTCTCCGGAGGTTCTGAAATTTCTGCCTATAAGCTTCAGGGACCAACTCATAAGCAGCAAGAATAGCTTTTTTTGCCAACTCATAATCTGCAGAAAGCATGGCATAAATGTCTTGAGCTCTGCCCATCAACCTGCTTTACATAAGCAGCATCCAGCTTTCCTTTGACCACTTCATCTGTTTGCTATCCTTTCAAAAGAACTGAAAAAAATGTCTCTGCATCCCTTTCTGCAAATTTCAGGAGGGCTTGTACAAATTGAAACAGCTCTCCACTGGGTCGTGGGCTGGAGCCAGATCTTTCCTCACCAGAACTTCCACTGGAGTCAAGATCACCCCTTTCTCTTCATTCCATCTTTTTAAATTTGATTTCCCTTCCTTCTCTTTCTCGTTCTCTTTGAAATTGTATTTCAAATTTTTTCTTCTCTTTTTCCTGTTCAAGCTCAAGCTGCTTTATCTGTAACTGAATTTGAGCCAATTCAACTGCACTACCATCTGTTTTGCTTTTTCCTTCTTCCAATTTCAAATGGTGTGCTATTATTGCAATTATGTCTGCTTTCCTAGCTCCTGGTTTTAACTCTATCACCAACAATTTTGCCAAAATATTTTAGCCTAGCCTTGGTTAAGTTTCTAAAATCATTCACGGATACATTTTCCTTCCCCAAAAAGTTCATAGCAACTGACAAAGACATTCTGGTAGTGTAAACTTATTGCACAAGAAAGCTTTTTTTTTCTTTTCTTCTTTTCACTTATTATTACCCCACTTACAATTGTACGTCGTCGCTGTTGGGTTATCCCGCACAATTATATGTTACGACCGAGGTGGCAGGAGTGCATTGTCTTTTCTAGTTCCACTCCTCCACAAGTCACAACATATATTTAAATGTTTACCCAGCTACCAATATGGTCAATTATAGACTCTACTCTTTATCACAGAATAAAATACACCAACCAGGTTTCTTTAATGAACAACAAAATTATCAGTTTATTATGAAACAAGACTTAATCAGTAACAAAGAAAAGTATTAACACACAGATTGAAATATGAATATTCCCTTTTTACCACACACACACACACACCGGTTAACCGACAAAAAATAAAGATTTTCTTTTTAGTGCTCTGTTACCAAAAAAAGACAAAAAAGAATACTTTGGCCAAATAGTTGCTAATTCTTGAAGAAAAAGCAAAGATATGGAAAGATGTCTGTTGTCCCTTTTTTGGTTTGGCATCCCAAAAACGCGTAGACGGCTGTCACTGGGATCTTTTGCTGGAGCAATTCTTTCAAGCAGCGTCGAAGATTTATCCGTCAGGTTTTTTCGGCATCTCAGGAGAAATGCAGCAACAGGGGTTTCAGGCAGGCCTTTAGGAGGAATGTAGCATCAATTTCTCTATTTCTTAAACTCACTTCTAAGATCTTTTCAAAGAGATGGAAATGGCTGAACTGGGGCAACTGCTCTCTTGGCTGTTTTTTTAAAACTCCATCACGCTGTCCAAAGCGAAACTAAAAACAATATCTTGTTATGACCGAGGTGGGAGGAGTGCAATGTTTATTCTAGTTCCACTTCTCCACGGGTCACAACAGAAATTTACATTTTTCCCACTTACCAATAGGGTCAATCATAGACTCTATTTTTATCCCAGAATCAAATACACAAACAAGGTTTCTTTACAAACAAAAAAATTATCAGTTTATTATAAAACAAGTCTTAACCTCACGCTCACACACACATATACACCGGGGTCAAGCAAATAAAAGGGATTTTTGTTTTGAGAGCTCTATTACAGACAAAAAAACACTTGGGCTGAATACTTGCTCATTCATGAAGAAAAAAGTAGATGAGATATGTTGTGTTCAAAAACTGGCATACAAGTCTAGTCTCTGAGTACACATAGAGGGGTCACTGGGATCTTTTAGAACAGTTCTTTTCAGGTGGTGTTGAGAATTAATTCAGTAGACTTTCCTTCAAAGACAGAGACAAGATGAGTTGACACAATGGACTTCTCAGGGTCTTTGTGAGAGGTGCTGAAGAGCTGAGCTGGGTTGTGGTCTTCTCTCCTTCCTTGGGAATTCTCTTCTCTCCTTGGAAGTTCTCTCCCTTTTTATACAGTTCAATCCTAACTCAAAACAATTCAAAAGTGAAACTGACAACAGGAGGTAAACCTTTTAATCTCCATCAATCTTGACCCATCACTTCTTTGTAAACAACTTCTCCAGGTGTCCAAAGTTCTCTGTTGTTTATTGAGCTGACAGTCAGGTGGTTTCCTGGAAAGGCTTGTTGTTGTTGCTGGATGTCAAGTGATTTCATGGAAAGGCTTGTTTTCCTCACAAGACTTCTCAGTGCCCCTTTTTCAAAAACATTTCCAGGGACCATTTTTCAAAGTCAAGTGGCCTTTAAATGACCCCTCTTTGAAAACCTCTAAGTTTAACATTTCTTCAATCTTACAAAAATGAATCCTCAAAAAATATATTTAACAAAGCACAGAAGCACTTTCATAACAATCTCAAGAGTCAAGCCTCCTGACCTCTATAAATCTTGACCTGTCACTTCTCTGTAAACATCTCCCCCCAGGCCATAAAACACCTGCTGGGTATTTATCTGAAGACAGGTGACTTCCAGTACATGTTGTTTGCAAACCAAGTCCAAAACACCTCCCTTGACCTCTTTTTTAAAAAAAACTCAAGTCCAGCATCTATGGAATCCTTTTTATCAGTTTTAAAACACAAGTCCTCAAAATTTAACAAAAAATGGAAGTACTTTTGTAACAACATGCATGCCCAAGTATTTTTTAAATGCAATGAGGTTTCTGCCTCTACCACCCTTTCAGGCAGTAAGTTCCAGACCCCCACCACCTTCTAGGTGAAAAGATTTTTCCTCAACTCCTCTCCAAGCCTTCTACCAATTACTTTAAATCTAATCCCCCTGGTCATTTCACATATTTCAATTAAACCTCCCCCAAGCCTCATCTGTTTCAAAGCAACAACTGCAGCCTATCCAATCTTTCCTCACAGCTAAAACTCTCCATTCCTGGCAAAATATTTGTAAATCCCCTCTGTACCCTCATCATTCCCATAATGTGGTGACCAGAACTGTACACAGTAACTAGTGCTCTATATGCCGCAGCTAGTAATGGAAAGTATCCCATATGCCTTCTTAACCAACGTAAATACTTGTGCTGCTACCACGTGTAACAGGTACAACAGACAAATGCTGACTCATAAAATGGATTTTGCCTGACGAAGAGTTTCAATATATTTTGAAAGGTAATGTCATGATCCACCATTTGATTGTAATACATGATTATTGCATGGAACTTCCTCCAACCCAGTTTTAAACAGGTTGCTAATTCTATGCCGAGATCTTACTGAACTGATTGAAGGGCCTGAACTAAAATATCCTGTTCTTTTCTTTCATGTGCTGACTGCTTTCTGCATTTCTAGTTTTATTCTGTTGGTTTATTTTCAACATTTGCGGGTTTTTTAATCACAGTGGCTTTCAACATTTGTGTTTGTTAATCTCAGTGACTATCAGCATGGTTTCATGTCTGTAGAAATGTTAGGATTAAAACTAAGTTATGTGTGACCTGCAAAGAGTTTTCTTCCTCCCACATCATGAGCAGTTTCATCAACTTCTGAAGCACCAGTGTTATGTACATTTTCCCTTTCGCTTAAGATGCGCTCAACCTGCAATTGCTGCTGTTTGATCCGAAGTTCCAAAGCTTTCACCTGAGCTTTTAGTCTTTCTTGTTCTTGCTGACAGTCAACTGGTGCCTACAGAATAAAACAAGAGTCATTCTGTGTACGCACTTTCATAATAATCTGCCTTGAGTAAATTATAAAGTATTTCTGTGCTCAAATTTCCCTAGGAAATTATTAAGTAGATGGAGAGAAACCTGTTCTGGGTAGCAAATGTGAAATGAAACCTACTCCTCTTAAATCAAAGTTGTTTAATACAAATTAAAGAAAAAAAGAAATAACATGCATAAATATCAAACCTTTTGATGGTGCAGAACTTGAGTATTACTGAAAGCAGAGATGTTTTGTCGAAGCTTTTTGACTTGCGCTCATCAAGACAACTCACAAGAATACCAATGTAAGGAAAAGCAACAAATTTATACTATATGAGAAGAGAGTGCTGATTAGTTGGCAAGTGGACTCTGATGGTAGAGGCATTACATTGGTATTCTTGTGAGTTGTCCTGATGAGTGTGAGATGAAAAGCTTGGACAAAATGTCTCTGTTTTCAGCAATAACACCTTTCATGTCCTCACAACATCTCAAGTGCTTTACGTAGAATTGAGTATTTTCAAAATATTTTCATTGTTGTAATGTAGGGAAACTTGATAACCTTGTGGCCCACAGAAAGGCCAATTTTTTGCAGTAAATTCCTATTTTGCCTGTTATTTTCATTGGTTAATTCAAACTACTGAATAATTAAATTTTTTAATGGAAACAATAACTTTGAAATATCAAGAGTAGACTGTACTGAAATCTGGAACAGTAAGAGGTGCCATATCACATTACAGGTAAAAGCGACTAACTAGTGGAGTTCCCCAGAGGTTAGTGTTAGGACCCTTATTTTTCTTGATATATATTAATAACCTAGAATTGGGTGTATAGGGCAAAATTTGCAAATGACACAAAACTTGCAAGTATTGTCAACAGTGAGGAGGACCGGGTGCTCCGGTTTCCTCCCACATGCCAAAGACTTGCAGGTTGATAGGTAAATTGGCCATTATAAATTGCCCCTAGTATAGGTAGGTGGTAGGAGAATAGAGGGACAGGTGGGGATGTGATAGGAATATGGGGTTAGTGTAGGATTAGTATAAATGGG
This sequence comes from Heterodontus francisci, assembly GCF_036365525.1. Classification (NCBI taxonomy): domain Eukaryota; kingdom Metazoa; phylum Chordata; class Chondrichthyes; order Heterodontiformes; family Heterodontidae; genus Heterodontus; species Heterodontus francisci. The sequence continues at coordinate 113,210,081 of NC_090371.1, read as the reverse complement.
TGGTTGATGGTCGGCACAGACTCGGTGGGCCGAAGGGCCTGTTTCAGTGCTGTATCTCTAAAAAAAAGAGGATAGTGATAAAGTTCAATAGGGGAAGGTGGTGGCATAGTGGTGTTGTCTCTAGACTAATAACCCAGAGCCCCAGGGTATTCCTCTGCGGACATGGGTTCGAATCCCACCACAGCAGAAGGTGGAATTTGAATTCAATTAACGGATCTGGAATTAAAAGCTAGTCTAATGATGGCCATGAAACCATTGTCGATTGTTGTTAAAACCCAGCTGGTTCACTAATGTCTTTTAGGGAAGGAAATCTGCTGTCCTGACCCGGTCTGGCCGACATGTGACTCCAGACTCACAACAATGTGGTTGACTCTTACATGCCCTCTGAAATGGCCCAGCAAACCACTTAGTTGTATCTAACCACTACGAAGTTAATAAAAAAGAATGAAACAGGACGGACCGCCCAGCAATGACTTAGGCACCGGAAATGATAACGGCAAACCCAGCCGTGTTGACCCTGCAAAGTCCTCCTTACTAACATCTGGGGGCTTGTGCCAAAGTTGGGAGAGCTGTCCCACAGACTAGTCAAGCAACAGCCTGACATCGTCATACTCACGGAATCATAGCTCACAAAGAATGTCCCACACACTGCCATCACTGTCCCACCAGCAACACAGACCCAGCAAAGGTGGGGGCACAGTGGTAGGCAGTCACGAGGGAGTTGCCCTGGGAGTCCTCAAGATCGACTTTGGACCCTATGACATCTCATGGCATTAGGTCAAACATGGGCAAGGAAACCTCCTGCTGATTACCACCTACTGCCATCTCTCAGTTGATGAGTCAGTACTCCTCCATGTTGAACACCACTTGGAGGAAGCACTGAGGGTGGCAAGGGCGCAGAATGTACTCTGGGTGGGGGACTTCAATGTCCATCACCAAGAGTGGCTCGGTAGCACCACTACTGACCGAGCTGGCCGAGTCCTAAAGGACATAGCTGCTAGACTGGGTCTGCGGCAGGTGGTGAGGGAAAAAACATACTTGACCTCGTCCTCCCCAATCTTCCTGCTGCAGATGCATCTATCCATGACAGTATTGGTAGGAGTGACCACTGTACAGTCCTTGTGGAGACGAAGTTCTGCCTTCACATTGAGGATACCCTCCATCGTGTTGTGTGGCACTACCACCATGCTAAATGCAATAGATTTCGAACAGATCTAGCAATGCAAAACTGGGCACCCATGAAGCGCTGTGGGCCATCAGCAGAATTGTACTCAACCACAATCTGTAACTCATGGCCCAGCATATTCCCCACTCTACCATTACCATCAAGCCAGGAGACCAACCCTGGTTCAATGAAGAGTGCAGGAGGGCATGACAGGAGCAGCACTAGGCATACCTCAAAATGAGGTGTAAACCTGGTGAAGCTACAACACAGGGCTATTTGCGTGCCAAACTGTATAAGCAGCATGCGATAGACAGCGCTAAGCGATCCCATAACCAACGGATCAGATCCAAGCTCTGCAGTCCTGCCACATCCAGCTATGAATGGTGGTGGACAATTAAACAACTAACTGGAGGAGATGGCTCCACAAATATCCCCATCATCAATGATGGAGCCCAGCACATCAGTGCAAAAGATAAGGCTGAAGCATTTGCAACAATCTTCAGCCAGAAGTGTCGAGTTGATGATCCATCTCAGCCTCCTCCTGAAGTCCCCAGCATCAGAGATGCCAGACTTCAGCTGATGCGATTCAATCCGCGTGATATCAAGGAACGACTGAAGGCACTGGATACTGCAAAGCCTATGGGCCCTGACAACATTCCGGCAATAGTACTGAAGACCTGTGCTCTAGAACTTGCTGCACCCCTTGCCAAGCTGTTCCAGTACAGCTACAACACTGGCATCTACCCGGCAATGAGGAAAATTGCCCAGGTATGTCCTGCACACAAAAAGCAGGACAAGTCCAACCCGGCCAATTACCGCCCCATCAGTCTACTCTCAATCATCAGTAAAGTGATGGAAGGTGTCATCAACAGTGCCATCAAGTGGCACTTGCTTAGCAATAACCTGCTCACTGATGCTCAGTTTGGGTTCCGCTAGGTTGACTCAGCTCCTGACCTCATTACAGCCTTGGTTCAAACATGGACAAAAGAGCTGAATTCAAACGGTGAGGTGACAGTGACACACACCATCCTGACTTGGAACTATATCGCAGTTCCTTCACGGTCACTGGGGCAAAATACTGGAACTCCCTTCCTAACAGCACTGTGGGTGTACCTACCCCACATGGACTGCAGAGGTTCAAGAAGGCAGCTCATCACCACCTTCTCAAGGGCAATTAGGGATGGGCAATAAATGCTGGCCTAGCCAGCGATGCCCACATCCCATGAATGAATAAAAAAAAAGATATAGACAGGCTGGTGGAATGGGCGGTCAAGTGACAGATGAAATTTAATGCAGAGAAGTGTGAAGTTATTCATTTTGGTAGGAAGAATGAGGAGAGGCAATATAAAAAAGGATACAATTATACAATTTGAAAGAAGGTGCAGGAACAGAGGGACCTGGGGATTTATGTGCACAAATCATTGAAGGTGGCAGGGCAGATTGAGAAAGTGATTAATGAAGCAGATAGGATCCTGGACATAATAAATAGGGGCATAGAGTACAAAAGCAAGGATTTTATGATAAACCTATATAAAACACTGGTTCGGCCTGAACTGGAGTATTGTGTCCAGTTCTGGGAACCACACTTTAGGAAGGTTGTGACAGCTTTGGATAGGGTGCAGAAAACATTCATGAGATTGGTTCCAATGATGAGGAACTTCAGTTAAGTGGATAGATTGGAGAAGCTGGGGTTGTTGTCCTCGGAGAAGAGAAAATTAAGAGATCTGATAGAGGTGTTTAAAATCCTGAGGGGTTTGGACAACATATTAAGAAACTGTTCTCATTGGCAGAAGGGCCGAGAACCAGAGGAACAATGAGTTAAGGTGATTGGCAAAAAAAACAATGGCGACAAGAGGAAAAGCTTTTTTACACAGTGAATGTTTAGGATCTGAATTCAGTGCCTGAGAGTGTGGTGGAGGCAGATTCAATCATGGCTTTCAAAAGGGAATTGGATAATTATCTGAAGAGAAAAAATTTGCAGGGCTATAAGGAGAAGGCAGGGGAGTGGGACTAGGTGAGTTGTTCTTAGAGAGCGGGCACAGACACGATGGGCCGAATGGCCTTCTACTGTGCTGTAATCATTCTGTGATTCTATAATGAAGCACAATTTGTGTGTTCGCGTAAGCTGCAAAATGTATTCACTTATCATATCCAAAAAGTAATTTTGCAGTGCCATTAGAGGCAACAAAGTCTTTGTCACTGTGCTGATCTTTTAGATTGAATTTAAAACAGATATAAGCAAATAATTTTAAAGCTGTGATCATCTATCAGAATTCTGAATGTTGAATTAGTCAAAATATTAGTTTATCAAAAATTAAAGCTAAAATCTAAATGAATAACGATATTAGGCTCGAGTCCGTCTCATTGCATTTTATATTTCTTGAATTTGTTTATAATCCTATTTTTAAAATTAATGTCAAACAGCTGTAAACCTAATGTCAACTTCACAAAGCTCTAGCTCTGTAATTACATGGGCTCCCATTATAACAACAAAAGAGGAATTGAGGTTTCAGTCATTGGGAGTCACTCCACTCTACACTGACCATTCCTTTCCTGGTGTTAGGGAGAAACCTAACTTTCAAAACTCAGAGGAAGACATTGCCATCGACCATTGTACCAAGCTTAAAATCCCACCTAACTGCTGTTCAAGAAATGTTTGTAAATATGATGGAGCATTTTTCTCTCAATAGCCGACTGCAGCAAACAACAACAGACCACAACATGGTGATAAGAGTTAAACCAGTTGGGTACCTTTCGTGACTTGCTCGTTATTAAAACAAAAAAATGACACCGGACAATTCTGTCTTCCCAAAGTACAGACAATTCCTTAGGAATGTTGCTCTCTTGTCAGTGCTGCTGCTGATGGAGTGAATCATTCCCTACAGCTATATCAGTGTTTACAAAAAGTGCAAGGTTCAGATAGAAATTGTGGAAGGGAGAAGTGGAGGGAGGCAGAGCCGAGGTCAGCGCGGTTTGTTAGTGGAATGTCTTTGCTTGATCCCAGCTGCACAATAGAAAACATCTGGTGCAGTTTACCCTCCAAATCCGTTCTCTGTTTTACCAAAGGGTTATTTCACCGTCACCTTATTTTAGTATTACAGACGTCTAAAAAAACGATCTGTATTGCTTTCAGATTGCAACTTCTAAGTTTGAGGTCTATTCATAGATGAGAGAGGTACCAGCAAAAGCACCTACCCCTTTCTCATCACATTGTATTCACTTACCGAGCGGCAGCAGCCCAGCAGGAAGATACACACCAACAGGGAAGACACACAAACTGAGACACGTTGCATTTCGGAATTTCTGTTGGTAAACATAACATGAAAAGAAAAATAGATGATTCCCCAAGCGGGCTGATATTACGAGACTGAGATTTTGGATTTATAGCATGAAAATAACCAAAAAATACTTGGAATAACTATTCGAAAGACAAAGATAGACTTACTTCGTTCTGCGAATGGCAGCTCCAAGTGGCTACAAGCTTTTTGCGGAGCAGAAGAGTTTTCGATTCGGCTGCTTTCAGGGTTTGTGATTTTATCTCTGGTGAGTCAGTGGGCAGGAATCCTTTCCAAGGCTTATGTCAAAAAACCAGCATCGGTCAGCAGAGCCAAGGAGAATCGGGGGTGACCGCAAGAAAGGAAAACAAAAGACAGAACATAGCCCACTGCACGGATAGCTTGAACTGATTAAGCTTTTACACAGGAAGACAGAGGCAGCTGGCTTACACTTTAAAGGTGCAGTACACAATTAGGTAAGACATACATGTACATATACAGTACTATTTGTGTCCATCTTTCACAGTTCATCTTAAGGGGCGGTTTTATGATTTTTATTAAAAGGTCAGGGTAAAAACTATAGCCAGATCATGATATTTAGAACAAAATTAAGAAAAGGTACACTGTGGGGGGAATGGAAATAACTAACTTTATGAGGAATTTGTCCCAAAATAGTGAAGATTTTTAGTAGTTTAAATATTTAGCTCACTAAGAGGGGCCGGTGGCGAATGTCACTGATTTAGTGATTCCGAAGCCCAGGCTAATGACCTGCGGATATAAAAACAAGAAATGCTGGAAATATTCAACAGGTCTGGCAGCATCTGTGGAGAGACAAGCAGAGTTAAATTTCAGGTCAGTGACCCTTCTTCAGAACTGGAGATATTAGAAATGTAAAAGGTTTTAAGCAAGTAAAGCAGGGGTGGGGCAAGAGATCACAAAGGAGAAGGTGTTGATAGGACAGGGTCACAGAGAATAACTGACCAGAAGGTCATGGAGCAAAAGCAAACAGTATGTTAATGGTGTGCTGAAAGACAAAGCGTTAGTATAGAGAGGGTGTTAATTGACTGTAAAGCATGAAGCACTCCAAGCACAAATATTAAAAAAAAACATTTAAAAAAACAAAACAGTGGGTAGGCACAGTAGAAACAAACTAAACACACTAAAAAACCTAAAATAAAATAACCAAATAAAAAAGGGAAAAAATAACTAAACATAAAAAGGGGGGCCCGTCATGCTCTGAAACTATTGAACTCAATGTTCAGTCCGGCAGGCTGTAGCGTGCCTAATCGGTAATGACCTGCGGACATGGGTTCAAATCCCACCTGGTGGAATTTAGATGCAATTAATTTAGTTTTAAAATTCTGGAATTGAAAGCTAGTCTCAATAATGAAACTGTAATTGTTGTAAAGACACATCTCATTTAGGAATGTCCTTTAGGGAAGGAAATCTGCTGCCTTTGACTGGTTTGGCCTACATGTGACTCCAGGCACACACTAATGTAGTTGACTCTTACTGCCCTCTGAAATGGCCTAGCAAGCCACTCAGTTGTCAAGGGCAATTTGGGGTGGGCAACAAATGCTGGCCTTGCCAGCGATGCCAACATCTCATGAAAGAAAAAGTAGAGGTTTTGTTCCCATTTTCTGCTGGCACCTCTGTTGTGCCTCATCAGGGATCATCTACTTACCCTAAATACTATAATGATCCTGTCCCAGGATTTAAGTTGAAGTTAGTGGGTCTGCAAAATGGCAGGCAGAAATCTTAACCTGCCATATTTTGCAACTTGTTATGCTCACATGAAGTGCAGTAATTGAAAACAAAACTCAAACTGAAGAGTTATAAAAATTGACTTTTCCTTGAAAAAATGGTCAATGTGCTGGAGAAAATGGCCACCAAAGGTCAAAAGACCTGGCCCTGTATATTCAAACAGTCCTTATGTCTGAGAAGAACAAAAGGATACATTCCAAGCAAAGAGGTGTCAATTACACCCATCCTGAACCCATCAAGAGACATTTTTGAATTGAATGGTTTCTTCTGAACCAAAGATGATGTGAAGTAGCCACATTCTGGGCCATTGTGAGTCACCACAGGGAGAGAGATCTATGTCTCCCAACAGAGGCAAGATGTGAGACCATTTTGACGTTTAAAGTATCTTTCTGGGGAAAAAAATATATATAGAGAGAGAGAGACCCAGGACAGACATCATGAAAGCCTGTCCAGCTGAAAACTGTGAGAAATCCAGCCAAAGCAAAAGAAGGTGCCCTGCTATGAATTCTACTTTTCAACTTGTGCAGCAGAGAACTGAAATCTCCTATCTCTAGATTGAAGACTCCACTGCCAGAGAAATCTACAAAACTCATGCCTGCCACTTAAAAAGAGAAATTGACCTCCGAGAAGATTCAACAGGTTTACCGAGAACCCCCAAAACCTACCTCACTTCAAAGCACTTACCCCTTTCCCTCTCTATCTGTCTCTTCTTGTGCGTGTGTGTGTGAGCGAGTGAATGCATGTATGGGTGCAGTTGTGACAATTTCGGCAATGAATATTGCTCATTAAATGCAAGAAAACTGTCGCTGTCTGTTTATTTGACAAATAAAACAAAAGGAGTTAAAATCCTAGCAACAAAAACACTTGCTGCAATCAGTTAGGAGTTGAACAGTGGGAACCACCCACATCCCTCACCACTTGGCCATAACAAACTTCTTACAAAGGTCTGTGGAATTTTAAGCTGTCCATGCCTTACACCTTTACCTGAAGCATCAACATAGAAATTGCATTCCAAAACTCTGCTATCCATACCCTTTCCTCACCACGTCTGACTCACTCATCATTCCTGTTCTTGCTGAAATAAATTCTCCACTTAGGAGTGGTGAAAATGTGGAACTCGCCACCACAAATAGTGGTTGAGGCAAATAGCCTACACACATTGAAGAGGAAACAAGATAATTATATGAGGGAGAAAGGAATAGAGGAATATGTTGGTTTGGAGAGATGAAGTAACGTGAGAGGAGGCTTGTGAAGAGCATAAACAGTGGCATAGACATGTTGGGCTACATAGCCTGTTTCCGTGCTTTAAAATTCCGTGCTTTAATGTGATGTAAATTGGCTCCAGGTCCCCCAATTTTAAATTCTAATCATTATGTTTAATTTTACTCATGGCCTTCCCCATCCCTATCCTTGTTACCATTCCAGTCCTACAAACCAACCCCCTCCTACCAGAACTCTGCATTCTTCCAACTCTGTCATCTTATGAACATCCCCGAACATCACTTTGCCCCCGCCTTTGGAAGCCTTGCCTTAGCTGTCTAGGCTCCATGCTCTACTTCCCTCCTCAGACCTGGTCACTTCTCATTTCCCCCTCTTCCTTTAATACTCTCCTTAAAGCCTAACCTCTTTTGGTCTTTTATGAACGCTGGACTTTGTAGTACGATTATTTTTAAAAACTGTGATTATTTATGTATTGTAAGAAGGAGGAGACATGTGACCTCACACCAACTCTATCTAGAGACAAGACAGGGATGCGAACAAGGAACACAGATGAAAGAACCTTTTGAAAGCAGAATCTAAGGTTGTAACAACAGAAGAACAATGGGTTTTGCTCTTCCAGACTCTCAGATCATAAACAGCTGAAGAAGAAAATATTATTCAGGGTGACTGTTACAACAGCAGTGAGACCAAGGGCTCTGAAGGTGCAAACTCAAGTAGAAGTTTTTAACACCTGAAAACAAAGGAAAGCCCTGATGGTTCTGCTGCGACCAGACTTGTGGGCCGGGGTTTTACAAAGCTCCTGACATTGGGCTTCTTGGCGGGGTGTGGGGGTAGGTGGGGGTGGTGGTGGCCAGAAGATCATTCCAGCAGCAGCCCGCCACAGAGCCTGATGCCAGCAGGGCCAGGCCTGATCTTCAAGGTGGCAGCAAGGTTCTGTGGCGGCCCCCAGCACCCACTGCTGGGCGATGGGACCTGGATTAAAATATTCAAATTAGAGGAATGCATATATTTAAATAACATTGACTCCAGTCTTACCATCAGGCTGTGATCTTCTGAGCGGCGGCTGGCACTCACGCACCTTTAGTTTCCTGTCTGGGGAAAGCAGGTGCCACAGTGGTGAGGAAGGGGGGAGCTTAAGATTGTTAGTGTGTGGGGGGGAGCGAGAGGGGGTCAAATTTGCATCATTAGTGTAGGGGATGGTGGGAGGGGGTGACATGTGCACTTTGTTCAGTTTGAGGGGGGTGAAGGTCAATGGCAGAAGGTAAGTGCTTTGGGGAGATAGAGGACAAAGAATGAATTTTGTTATGGGGGCAGAGAAAGCAATGGCAGATTTTGAATCTGTACAGTGGGGCAGGTATAACTTTAAAAATTTAAATTAGCCGGCAGGGCTTTAAAAATGGCACCAGTGCCTGCGCACAGGCAGCTAATGCCATTGCCGGCGTCAGAAAGCCCGCCCCCTCCACGTGATTGGGTGGAGTGGGGGGTGGCCCGACTGGCATATTATTGTGGGCCGCTGTGAGGAAGATCATAGCAGCGGGTGCTTAAATCCAGCCCGTGGACTCTGCATATTGAAAAAGGCAAATGACTATTGACTTCTAATTCTGGATAAATGCAACAGACTTTTAGAAGTCTGGAGGCTGTAAGGAAGACCAGAAGACACAAAGACCAGTAGTAGCAGTCTCAGAAGAGTGAGACAGAAAACATCTGCTTTCAGAACACTGATGTAATGAAAGGCTGCTAAGACTTGAACCCAATTCGAAAGCTGAGGTTTGTGGAGGATAAAAGACCAATGGGGTCATCAGAGATCACCTTACTCACAGAAGTCCAGGTCAAAACTGTTTGGAAGAAGTGAGCGAAGAGGACATTGACTTTCAGAAGGACTGGGAGATCCAACCCATTGCAAATGGGAGGACTTTGGGACTTTTAACTGCAAAGATATCACTTCAATGAGGACCCTGTTTAATGTATAAATGTGGTGTGGGGTTTTTGAGTGTTTTAATAAATTAAAGGGAAATACCTTCCTCTATAATTTAGTCTATTAGCTACCTATGAAGTACTGTTCAGTTATTTTTGATTTTTAGTTTAGTTGTTATAGTAAAAGTCTTAAAATGTGAAACCTTGTCATGTACTTCTTTAAATTGGCCTGGGGAGTTCATATCTCTCGTTTTAATGTTAATGGTCTCACTGAGGTTGTAACAGTCACTCTTACTAATATTATCTTCTTTGGCTCAGCATTCATTTTTTCCGATCATGCCTCTGTGAAACATCTTTGTGATGTTTGTTCCACATTAAAAGCTTTATGTAAATGCAACTTGTTACTGGTAGAGGAGAAAGCTCATCTATATTATCTTATGAAATAGTTCCATTCCCAAAAATAAATAAGAAAAGCTCCAAGAAATGTTGTTGGCTTCTTTATTTTTTATTTGGAGGATGTCTGATGCTTGAAAAGAATAAATTCATCATATGTGGTCTGTTTCTGATCATTTTATACAATTATTGTATTGTATAGTATTTCCCCAATATTTTGTGGTTTAAATCTAATTATTAGCTTTACTCTGTACGGTGTGTTTCATTCCAGTTTGATGGGCGATAAAATGGGAATACTATGCAAATTACAGTGAGCAATGTTACTGCTAAATTGGGTAATTGCTAGCCTTAGGCTATGACACAAATTACATATAATACCTGATTAAGAGGGGAATAGTCAATTCCTCAGTAGCTTGGTAGAACTCAGAATCACAGAATCACAGAATAGTACAGTGCAGAAGAGGCCCTTCGGCCCATCGCGTCTGCACCGATGCATTAAAGACACCTGACCTGTCTACCTAATCCCATTGGCCAGCACTTGGCCCATAGCCTTGAATGTTATGATATGCCAAGTGCTCATCCAGGTACTTTTTAAAGAATGTGAGGCAACCCGCCTCTACCACCCTCCCAGGCAGTGCATTCCAGACCGTCACCACCCTCTGGGTAAAAAAGTTCTTCCTCAAATCCCCCTTAAACCTCTTGCCCCTCACCTTAAACTTGTGTCCCCTCGTAACTGACCCTTCAACTAAGGGGAACAGCTGCTCCCCTGTTAGAACTGTTAGAAGAGAAATGGTGTTCACAAAGCCCAAACCATAACACGAGCGAACTGAGAACTCCACAGATGAGCATTTTACAAGATAGCTGTACTTGGTCAATATGACTGTTTGGTCTGGCCAGGAAACAAATCTGCAGTTGAACATCTTTTCAGTTTGTAGGTGCCAATAAGGAGATGTGATTTGAACTGTAAACAGCTACCAGCTTGAGCTTTTGCTATGTTCGCAGGTAAGCAACAGCAAAACATCTCTTTAGAAAATGGATGTGACTTTTCATTGACATGCACAAAGATGATCCCTGATGGAATTGATTATTTTTAGCCTTAACATCTATTGGGGCTTCATGAGGTGAAGAAAAGAGCTCACGTCTGTTCTCAACAGGCGTGGGATCAGCTGGGGCTACTTAGAGTGATCTGTGTGGACATTGCAGGGTAGCCCAAAAATGGTCCTTGACTCCTACATACAGGAAAGTACAGGGGAAAAGGAATATATTGGAGCAGAAGGTGTCAGAAATTTTAAGATGTGATTTGTAGGATAGTTGCTAGAACCTGGATGAAAGAAAGAGTGATTTGCACAGTAGTGTTGAAATGCCCACTGAACTGTCAAGAGTTCACTTGATGCACAGAAGCAGTTTGAGAAGCAAATTGAAATCCCAGCGTGCTTGGGTGGGTATTGGGAGAGAATAAAGGCCCGAAGAAGGCTGAAGACCTTGCATGGTTGAGAAGGAGAGTGGAAAGAAAAAAGACCCAATGCAGGCTCAAGAGTCAGGAGGGGGACTGGTAGAGACAAAGGCCCAGAAAGGGCTAAGAAGTCAAATTATATTATGTAGCTAGGAGAATGAGACAGAGTTGAGAATGTAAATTAATTATGTAGAAAACAAATTAATTAAATAATAGCAGCTGGCCAGCTCCCCCAGAAGTTGGATTTCAATTCTTCAGGCCACATCTTTGTTGTCCTGTTATCCTGAAGGCTGACTTGAAGGCTTGAGCCCATTTTGAAGCTAAATCAAACACATACCAGTGCAATTAAAAAAAAATTAATGAAATACGAGCAGCAAATACATTAAATAATTAAAGACGACAGTGGCAGCAAGCCAGATTCCATTACGTAGCTGGGAGACTTCGGTTACAAAATTCAGATGCGTATCATCTGTTTTTCCAGTGCTATTGGTGCCGTTTTGCCTCCAAAATGGCACCTGTGGCGTGCACATGCACTTCTGGTTGTACCAGAAGACATTTCGGTGAGGGCATTAGCATGTGCGCAGGGAGCCTCCACTGGAAGTACGCAGAGTAGCAGATGGTGATGTTAATCAGTGTGTAATGCTGCTTTGACACGAGGGTTGCCAATTTGGAGCTCAATGCTCTGGCTAGCACCCTCTCTTAAACGTGAACAGCTGCACATATTTTCAGCAGCAGAAGGACCCCACAACAATGCAATTTAAAGGGATCATCAACTATTTTCAGTTTAGTTGCTGATTGATTTTTACTTGCTCTAGCTGAAATTAGGGGAATGTTTGGTGATTTCTGGAGTTGTTCAAAGTTGCTGAAGTCTACAGGGAGTGATGTGGCATGTACTGAAGAACTTTGTCCTCAACTTGCTCCCAGACATGGTTGCAGTAGTTTACATACCCCTTAGCCAACAGCATGATGGGGAGAATGAGCAGAGGAAACAATTAGCAAGTGGTGCATGCTTATGCCATCTGAACTTATAAATCTGAAGAGATTTTGAGATGAGGGGAAGTAGGATGTGAAAAGGAGGGTTAGGTGTGAGGATATCATCATCCTCGATGGTTTCAGCCCCACCACTAGCCACGGCCTCAGTCATGGTCAGTCCAAGAGGGCGAGCACTGTCTACTCCATAGGGATAAGGAAATGCAACCATGCCTGTGCCCCACCGGTTAGCACATGTTGCGTCTGCTTATGCGTCACCTTGCTGTGTAATAGAGAAAGAAGTGTGCCAGTGAGTGTTGTGCAATGTGTTTGGGTGATGTGGCTGTCATAATTGAATAGCTGGCAGTGTGTGCAAATTGTGATATTTGTGTGTGAGATTTGGAGTGGTATTTAGTGTATGAGGGTGAGGTGAAGCTATGAATGTTAAATGTGCATTGTGGTTGATAGAGATTGTTGGTAGGTGAGTGGTGAAGTTGCGGTGAATGGATCAGAATGTGAAACATATGGTGCAATTGGTGGGATAATGCATATGAAGATGTATTCACTGACCTTGATCACTCATGCGAGAGCATTGAACTTCTTTTTTTGTTTGTTTTTGTGGGATGTGGACGTCTCTGGCATTTATTGCTTATCCCTAATTGTCCTTGAACTGAGTGGCTTGCTTGGCCATTTCAGAGGGCATTTTGTAAGAGTCAACCACATTCTTGTGGCACTGCATCCAGGTCCTCAGCGCTAGATTCTTGGCATTGACTGCACAGCTATCTAGTCCCACTGCCTTCTGAGAGTTTGTCTGGAGGAGGGCCTCCAGGCTCCATTCAGATAGATGACATCTCACCTCCTCTGCACCTTCTCAAACAAGGCATTCAGTGCAGCTCTCTGCCATGTTATGTCATTCTCATGTCTTTCCCAGGTCAAACTTAGTTTTGCATTGATTTCCAGAATCTGCTCAAGCCACAGTTCATCTCCCCTTTAAGTACTACAGCTACCTTTAACTTGCGCTAGCCTCTCACAATTTTATGCTCCCTGCTCAGGGTGCAGCCACTCAACAGCACGTTTAGTACTGCACAGTACAGTCATTTAAATGAGGAGACAGCACAAAGTTTGCGTATTGTCTGCCTTGGAGGTAACAAGGGCATGTTAATCTTGTATAATCCCCACACTCGTTTCAGGCCTTATTGTATTTTGTGGCAAGAATGTCACCACCAGTGGTGGGAGGACTGGAAGGCAGGTCATTTTACCAGGCATGACCATGTGAGCTGTTAAATTCACGACAGCAGGCATTATTTAAGGCAAGACTTTAGGTGCATAATGTCATGAAGTGACAAAAATCATGGCACAGGAAGCAAGAAAGCGTGACGCAAAAATAAAAGGGAAGCAGTAACTGAAAATGCACAGTGAGAATTATCCCTTAAACCTTCATGGGGATGTAAGGGTTGTTTCCATAACTTGGGGATTGAAGTAATTTTTTCGAGTGTAAAATACAGACCCAGAAGACCAAAGAAAATGCCATAAGGAACATTTCCTCAGTAAGAGGAGATATTCACTGTTTTTAAGTCTATATTCTACCTCACAAAGACCTACTTAATCAGTTTTCCTGGATGGAAAGCTCTGTTAGGATCTGATGACTGCAATTCCAGCTGGCTGCAATGAGCAGTACTTGGCTGGACACCTTTTTTTGTGTTGGATCTCATTCACTATTCTTGAATGCAGCTCTAAAGCACAGCACAGGCTGCAACTTGAGCCCTGGCTAATAATGAGCTTTTGAGTTATGTTCAAATGCCAGGATTGGCATCCAGAACTGGGAAGATTGCCAATCCACCCTCAGCTCAAGGGCAGCTGGCCATCGACATCTCTGTTAGATTTATCATAAAGTGGTTGCCCTTGACTATTGGACCCCACGTGATGGGTCTCCTTGAAATTGCATTTTGATTTACAAAATAGAAAGTATGAAAATTTCCTTTCAGAGAGTTGTTTTTTGCAATTTCTTGCTCTGTCTTTCCAGAGAAATACTTTATAATTCACACAGGGCAAAGGTATTGTTCCACTGGAAGTTATTACAGTGCACTTTGTTTCAGCAATGGAGTCAAGTCTGGAAAATATGATCCTGAATTCACACCACTCTCCAGCCAAAAAAAGAAGCATTTTATAACTGAGCACAGTTCGAGCTGAAAGCCAGACCAGCTGTTTTGAATTAACTTGTGAGTATTTTCATATATGTTTGCGACATTACAGACAAGGTCAATGTGTTTGCTCTTTACTCCTTTGATGGTTAATTCTGTGAAAAAAACCCATCAATATGCACAATTCCAAAATCAGTGGATGTACAAAAGCTTCATTGTTCGCTTAAATTACTAACAATTGTGAAACTTTGCCAAAAAAACTTAAACCTCTGCCAGCAATACCTTTTAAAAGGTGGGTTTTATTATTTTCCTTGAGAGGTTTTTCTCCTCTCCCTGCTGCAGAAGGCATTAACTCCTTACTGGGGTTGGGTTCCATAAGTACTTTGCCCAAGAGGCGATTATCTCTGTGAGCATTAGCAGTGACTGCAGAGATCATTCTGGCTGAGTCTAATCCTATAGGCACATGACATCCGCGCAAACCTCTAGCAGGAGTTGCTAGACAACAATCATGAGCAGGAATCCTTACTGATTTTTCCCTTCTTATCTTTAGGCTGCTGAGGCCAATTGTAGCATCATGATCATTGCCTTGGGTGAGATCAGCTATTGCAACATCGACCAAAGACTTAAGTTTAAGATCTTCCTGATTTTGTATGGCTCAGCTTACATAAATTGGATAAATACAATGAACCATCTGTGAAGAACCTTTATTATTTTTAAAACTGAGAACAGCATGGTTCATCTTCAGTTTTTTACCAGCCTCAAAATAAAAAACGGTGTAATTTAAAACAACAAAACAAGCACAATGTGTGATTTCTACCCTCCATATAATAGGAATATAAGAACAGGAGTAGGCCATTCAGCCTCTCAAGCCTGTTCTGCCATTCAGTGAGATCCTGGTTCATTTGTGACCGAACTCCATATGCCTACCTTTGCCCCTTCATATCTTTGGATAACAAAAATCTATCAACCTCAGATTTAAAATTTATAATTGATCTAGCATCAATTGCCGCTCTATAACGCTATGGGCTGAACTTTCACCACAGTGCTAGGAAACAGGAAACAGGTCTGTTTTCGGGTCAGAAACCCGCCTCCAGTGAGAAACTGAATCAAGTTCAGATTTTCATGGAGGAGAGCACTTATTAATTTGGAGACGGGTTTCTTTTCCACTTAGAGCCAGTGGGGACGGGAATGGAGTTGGGTCAGTTAGACCTACGGCAGCCGTCACTGAGGCTGCTTGTTCCTCTGAGGGAGAGATCTGCGGTTTGTGCCAAAGCCTTCCACTGCACCAGAGGGAAGCGAAATGTCACAAGGGAGTCGAAGGCCTGGCACCTGGGTGAGGGCAGACCCTCGCATCAATGATGCTGACCTGGATCTAATGTTGGAGGCCATCGGGGAGTGGAGGGAGGTCCTCTTCCCAGAAGGTGGCGAGAGGAGGCTACCTTGTCATGCAGCATGGGCACCTCTCTATTCAGTGTCATCACCCTCCACCACCAATTCCTCCTCCTCTCTTACTTCCTGCTCCTGTTCCTCCCCCGATGAGCTGTCTCCTTCCAGGGCCTTACCATCCTTAAAGTCCACATCCCTCTCTGGAGGGCCATGTTATTCAGAACACAGCAGACCACCACAATGACCGAGTCCCTTGTAGGAGGATATTGGAGGGTGCCACCCAACCAATCCAGGCGCCAGAATTGTACCTTCAGAAGCCCGATGGCCTGCTCAGTGGTAGTTCTGCTGAGCAGGTGGCACTAGTTGTATCACCTCTGGGCCTCTGTCTGGGGCTCGTATAGAGGGGTCAGTAGCCATCTCTTCAAGGGATTTCACTTGTCCACTACAATCCATCCATGCACTTCGGGGGTTGACGTGAGGATCTGAGCAGGCTGGACTGGCAGAGGATGAAAGAATCATGCAGCTGGCAAGAAAGCAAGCATACACAGGGAGGAAGCTCTTGTTGTGGTTGCAGACCAGTTGAACTTCAAGGAAGTGGAAGTCCTTACTGTTGTTGGATCCAACTGGCCGCGGTCACTGGGTGCCTTGATGGCCACGTGGGTGCAATTCCCTGCAGATGGGGGAATCTAGCGATAGAGGGGAAACCCAAGACCTTATGGCCTTGCGCAGCTGTGTCTGTCATGAAATGATTGTCTGTCCAGCTCTGGCAAATAGGGCATCAGTGACCTGCAACATGCAATTGTGTGCATTTTGGAGATGCCACTGAGGTCTGCAGCTGATCCTTGGAAGGAGCCAGAAGCAAAAAAGTTCAAGGCTTTGACGGCTCAGGCTTTGAGTACCCACTCTCCCTGCCAACTGTGCAGCATCAAGGGCAGCCTCTTACCAAGTGCCTAGTCCACCTCAGTCTCACTTACGGGGCCAGGTTGATGTCCTGGGGCAGCCATGGCTGGCTCCCCATTCTTTACCCTCCTGCTATCAGATAAACTGTTTCTGAAGGCGCAGTAACCTATCCGGCCCTTTAAAAATTTCAGCTTGAACCCCTGACAAGCTCTTAATGAGCTTTTCAACAGTGTTAATTGGCCTTAATTGGGAGGACAGCGGGATTCCTGTACTGCCCTCCCCCCACCTTGGTGATTATTGCTGGCACCGGGATCACGCCTTGAAATTGACACAGACCTAGCGCTGGTATTTTCAGGGCACACACCACCTGCCTCTGTTCATAACTTTGGGGGCCCTGAAAATTCAGCCCTGTTACTCTATTTAAGGAAGGGAGTTACAAACTTCTGTCACGCTTTGTGTGTAGAAGTGTTTCCTGATTTCACTCCTGTAAGGTCTGGATCTAATTTTCAGACTAGCCCCCTAGTCATAATCATCCAGTGGAAGTAATTTCTCTCTATCTACCCTATCTGTTCCCCTTAATATCTTGAAAACTTCAATGAAATCACCCCTTAACCTTCTAAATTCCAGAGAATACAACCCTAGTTTGTGCAATCTTCCATTGTAATTTAATTCTTAGAGTCCAGATACCACTCTGGTAAACTTGGGAGGCGATGGCATACTGGTATTATCACTGGACTAGTAACCCAGAGACCCAGGTATTGCTCTGGGGACATGGGTTTGAATCCCACCACAGCAGAAGGTGGAATTTGAATTCAATTAATAAAATCTGGAATTTAAAGCTAGTCTAATGATGGCCATGAAACCATTGTCGATTGTTGTAAAAACCCATCTGGTTCACTAATGTCCTTTAGGGAAGGAAATCTGCTGTCCTTACCTGGTCTGGCCTACAAGTGACTCCAGATCCACAGCAATGTGGTTGACTCTTACATGCCCTCGAAATGGCCAAGCAAGCCACTCAGTTCAAGGGCAATTAGGGATGGGCAATAAATGCTGGCCTGGCCTGCGACGCCCACATCCCATGAATGAATAAAAAAAAACACTGCAATCCCTTCAAGGCCGATAGAAATGCAATGAATATAATGTATTTAATGGAATAAGAAAGGCATAGCAGAACAGAATATTACACAGACCTCAGAAATAGCATGTAGTTTTAAAATTTAGTTTTCTTAGTTAAAAAGGAGTTCCACTGGGAGACCAGTGGAACTCTTGGAGAAAATACAGAAATGGCTGAAAGTGGCCATTTATGTGGGTGGCAGTTTGGGGTTCAAAATTTGCTGTGATGCCTTGCCAGAGCAGAAGTAGGAAGATGAAGGAACTAAAGGAAATCAATCATTTAAATATAAAATATTTCCTCCTTAGTAACCCTGGACCAATGGATGTACAGAGACAGTGTGTTCATTCCCTATCACTGAAATTAATGGTAGACAGAAAAAGTGCTGATGAATTGGTGCATTGGGATGCAGCTCAAAATTCCACATCTGCCTGACCACATTACCTTTTTTGCAGCTGTGGAATTTGGTCTTCTGTTTATTTAGTACTAAATTTGGTCAGATTCAGCAAGTTACTTTCGAGTTGATAGCTTGCAGATATGTGACAGAATAATCTGGGCTCAATTTTAATCCTTTTTGTGGAACAATGGTTACTTCGCAGTTAAAATATACAGAAATTTTGTTTTCCTACTACACCATTTGTTTTTCCAAAAGGAATGGTTCTTTCACTTCATCATTTCAATTTCCAATTAAAATGTCACCTCTTCCAAAAAGATGCATAGTAAATAAAACAGCTATACGCCAAATTCCAAATCTGGCGTCCAGATGAAAATATATTTTGCTGCATTTGTAACAACAATAATCCCCCAATGATGATCTGACAATGATTTATGAGGATGACTCAGCCACAAGTTGCACCACAGTCCATAATATCAGTTATTCTGATAGAGTCAAGCTGTTCTCCTTAGCCATTCTATCGTGATCATTTCACTAAAAAATAGTGACTCTGTTGAAAATCAAAAACTAAAAGGGATCTTAGAGGAGGTAAGGCAAGTGGAGAGGAACAGGGGTTTAGGAAGGGAATTACATTGTGTGGGGATGATTAGCTGAACACATAGCCATCTTTGGTGTGTGAAGAGAGGGCATAAAAAGCCACAGTCAGAGGAACAGAGAGTTTGCATGGGTGGTAGGGATGGAGAATTTTTCAGAGATAAGGAGGGTTGAGGCCATGAAAGGATTTGAATGCCAAGAATTTTTTTAAATTTGTGATGTTGGAGTACTGTGAGGCAATTTTAGAGCTTTGGATCAGAAATTGGCTAGCTGAAAGAAGACAGAGGGTGGTGGTTGATGGCAAATGTTCATCCTGGAGTTTAGTTACTAGTGGTGTACCGCAAGGTTCTGTTTTGGGACCACTGCTGTTTGTCATTTTTATAAACGACCTGGATGAGGGTGTAGAAGGGTGGGTTAGTAAATTTGCGGATGACACGAAGGTCGGTGGAGTTGTGGATAGTGTCGAAGGGTGTTGTAGGGTACAGAGGGACATAGATAGGCTGCAGAGCTGGGCTGAGAGATGGCAAATGGAGTTTAATGCGGAGAAGTGTGAGGTGATTCACTTTGGAAGGAGTAACAGCAATGCAGAGTACTGGGCTAATGGGAAGATTCTTGGTAGTGTAGATGAGCAGAGAGATCTTGGTATCCAGGTACATAAATCCCTGAAAGTTGCTACCCAGGTTAATAGGGCTGTTAAGAAGGCATATGGTGTGTTAGCCTTTATTAGTAGGGGGATCGAGTTTCAGAGCCACGGGGTCATGATGCAGCTGTACAAAACTCTGGTGAGGCCGCACCTGGAGTATTGCGTGCAGTTCTGGTCACCGCATTATAGGAAGGATGTCGAAGCTTTGGAAAGGGTGCAGAGGAGATTTACTAGGATGTTGCCTGGTATGGAAGGAAGGTCTTACGAGGAAAGGCTGAGGGACTTGGGGTTGTTTTCGTTAGAGAGAAGGAGGAGGAGAGGTGACTTAATAGAGACATACAAGATAATCAGAGGGTTAGATAGGGTGGATAGTGAGAGTCTTTTTCCTCGGATGAGGATGGCAAACACGAGGGGACATAGCTTTAAGTTGAGGGGTGAAAGATATAGGACAGATGTCAGAGGTAGTTTCTTTACGCAGAGAGTAGTAGGGGCGTGGAACGCCCTGCCTGCAACAGTAGTAGACTCGCCAACTTTAAGGGCATTTAAGTGGTCATTGGATAGACATATGGATGTAAATGGAATAGTGTAGGTCAGATGATCGGCGCAACATCGAGGGCCGAAGGGCCTGTACTGCGCTGTAATATTCTAATTCTAATTCTAATTCTAATTCTAATTCTAATATGGGTCAATGGGCACACTGTTAATGGATGAGTTGGACTTGCTGTGGGTTAAGATACAGGCACCAGAGTTTTGGATGAGCTGAAGTTTACAGAGCGTGGAAGATTGGACAGGCAAACAATGGAGTTATTGAGTATGGAGACAACAAAGACATGCCTGAGAGTTTTAGCAGTAGATGGGCTGAAGCAGAGGAACAAGTAGGCACCAATATGATTTTAGGTAGGCAGTTCTTTGCGATGGAAAGGATATAGGAACCGAAAGTTCAGGGTTCAAAAAAGTTGTGAACAGTTCAACCTACGACATTGATGGGGAGGGCGATGGAATCAGTGGCAAGGTTGCAGGGCTTCTGCTGGGGCCAGTGACAATGACTTTGCTCTTGCCAATGTTTAACTGTAAGAAATTGCAGTTCATCCAGGACAATGCCGGACAAGTAGTCTGACAACACAGTGTCAGTGGAGGGGTTGAGATAGGTGGACCTGGTTATTATCAGTATACATGTATACAATGTCTTTAGATGATGTTGCCAATGGAGGCACCAAGGTTAGATCTTGGGTGCAGGGGCAGAAAAAGAAGAAATTGCTGGCAGGGTTCAGTGGTAGGAGTACACTTATATTTTTAAGCAGGCCTGTAAATGAGTTAAAGGATTTTTATGTTTTCACATGTATCCAAATAAATTGCCTTTGTGCCTTGTGTTATGACCAGGTGAGAAAGAGGTCTCGGGGTTCCCTTTCAGCTTTCACCTGGTCTTACTATAACAGGGTTTCATTTTTTTAACACACTGTGTTTTGATCTCCCCCTTGGTGAAACCTTGTTCACCACTTTCCAATTATAAGGAAAAGAAACAAGCACAAACAGGCTTTCTGAGGTTTAAAGAAGAAAAGTGAAATTTATTAAACTTAAACTCTAATTCAGTTAACGCCTATGGATATACAACATACGCACGCGAGCAAGCATACACAATAAACACATGCAGATAGGGACAGAAAAGAGCAGAAGAAAAAATAAGGTGGAAAGGTTTGAGGCAATCTCTGGGGAAGGTTTTTTGTTACTGTGCTTCGAGCTTGCTGTAGAGTCCTTGATTGAAGATATGGTCTTGCTTGGGGCCCAGTATTCTTCTTAAACCTTGTTTTCTGTTGGAGACTTTTCTCTCTTGGGGTTCATGTGACTCCAGGATTTCGAAGCTGGTGAGAAAGTGAGTGGATAGGGGAGAGATGTTCTCAATCCAGGAGCAAAACTGCCTTCTGCCAGTTCAAACACTGTCTCTACAATTTAAAAGTTCCCAAGTTTGCCAGCAGGGTAGTCACATGACAGGTATAACCACTTTTGGCTTTGTGTATTGGGTGGGTCAGGGAATGGTTCTTTGTTCCAAGCAGTGTCTGTGAATATGCAAAAATGTCCTTCCAGCCAGGGGCTTGGCAATCCCTTGTATCAGGCCTTCTCTTCCCAGCAACAATTTGAAATTTAATGTCCATGTGGTGAAATTAATATGGCTCATTCTTGGCAGGTGGGGGCCTGCATGACATCTCCACACCCAGGTGAATGAAATGCGATTTGAAAAAAAAGGCACATTTCATTAAAAGTGTTGAGAGAAAATATGTAAGATACAGAAAACCATGCATTTTCTTATTCATTCCCATTAATTCATAAATCCTAAAGCTTATTAAAACTGTCTTTTCTGGGTGCCAGTGTTGCTTTAATTTCCTCTTTTTGGCATGGCAGTAACTATGTGGTTCTTTGGGGAAGTTTTTCTTCAGTTCGCCCATTGCCATGACTGCCTGGGGTCTTTGTTCCTGCTGAAGTCTATTTTTTTCAGGAGAGTTAGTAGTGGGCGGGTCTATCCTGAACTCTCTTTCAGTGCTTTGCTGAGTCATGCAAAGGCTTTTGACTTCAGGGTATGGGCGGTTCCCTTTTCCTCTGACTATGGGAGAGGAGTTTTTGTTAATCTCCCCTTTGTTCTCTGTGACAGCCCTGTCTGCAGTTATTTGTGCAGACTCTACTGCACTCTCCTGTGGCACTTTGATCAGGTGAGGCATCACTCTCACTGTTTATCTGCCCCCGAGAGGTCTTTCTTTGTCTCTGCAGGTTCATGTAAATGCTATTAGCAACTCTGTTGGGGTGCTTCTAGAGTCTGCATTTACGTAGGAGGATGTGGAGGTCTAACTTTTCAAATTTATCAGGGTTGGCTGACCAGAGAGTAGGGGCTTTTAATCCAGGATTTCTCCTGGACTTCCTTTAATCTGCTCTCTTGGTCACCTTTTCCCCCTTCCCAGTCTAACCTTTTGCCAGCCGTGTGCCTGTCTGTCCCCTTTTGTTCTCGGCGGGGGTCCCTTACAGTTCACCAGCCGATGAGTTTGCTTTAATTTATAAATCAGTTTTCCAGGGAGAACCTTTATAGAGAGTGGGAGAGTGTTTAAATTCCTCCAACAGAATTACTTCCCTGAGATTCTCATAGCTGTGCTGTACTTTAAGAGCCCTCAGCTACTGGTCAAAAGCCAGCTGTTTACTTCTTTCAAACTCCAGGTAAGATTGATCAGCTTGCTTCTTGAGGGTTCTAAACTTTTGGCGATAGGCTTTGGGTACTAATTCATATGCCCTGAGGATATCATTTTTGCTCAGTTCATAATTTGATCAACTCTCATCTGGCAACAGGGAATAAACCTCATGGGCTTTTCCAGTTAGCTTGCTTTGTAGGAAAAGAGACCAGGTCTCAGCTGGCAATTTTCGCTGCCTTGCCAGCTTCTCAAAAGACACAAAAAATTCCTCCACATCTTCCTCATTGAATTTGGAATTAATTGAGTGAGTTTTAACAATTTTGTACCCAGCCCTGAATTATTTTCCTCCATATTGGCCATGTTTTCACTAGGGTTACTCTGTCACACCCGAGTTAACTCGAGCCAATTCAACTCTCTTTTTTCGCATTCTTTCTGGAATATTCTTTCTCTCTCTCCTGCCTTTAATTTTTTTCACATTTCTTCTGGAAGGCTCTTTCTTTCTCTTCACGTTCCTTCCAGAAGACTCTCTCTTTCTCCCTCTCCCTTTCCTCTAGTTCAAGTTTCCTTTATTCCAATTGTATCTTTGCTAACAGTACCCTCTCATGGTCTGCTTCTAACCCTGTTTCTGCTTCTTCAGATTCAAGGGACAAATGGTTGGCCACTAGTCTTTGGAGTTTAGGCTTTCTAGTCTTGGATTCAAAATTGGCTTAGCTGTAGGAGACAGAGAGTGATGACAGACAGCTGTTTTAGTGACTGGAAGCCAGTGTCCAGTGGCGAATCACAGGGATCTGTGCTGGGTCCCCTATTGTTTGTCATTTATATAAACGACATAGATGACTATGTGGGGGGTAGGATCAGTAAGTTCACGGATGACACAAAGATTGGCCGAGTGGTTAACAGTGAGGTGGAGTTTCTTAGGTTACAGGAAGATATAGACGGGATGGTCAAATGGGCAGAAAAATGGCAGATGGAATTTAACGCTGTAAAGTGTGAGGTGATACACTTTGGAAGAAGTAATGTGACATGGAAGTATTCAATGAATGGCCTGACACTGGGATGTTCCGAGGAACAAAGGGACCTTGGCGTGTTTGTCCATAGATCTCTGAAGGCAGAAGAGCAGGTTAATAGGGTGGTGAAAAAGGCATATGGGACACTTGCCTTTATCAATCAAGGCATAGATTACAAAAGCAGGGAGGTCATTTTGGAGTTGTATAGAACTTTGGTTAGGCCACAGCTAGAGTACTATGTGCAATTCTGGTCACCACATTAGAGGAAGGATGTGATTGCATTGGAGGGGGTGCTGAGGCGATTCACCAGGATGTTGCCTGGGATGGAACATTTAAGCTATGAAGAGAGGTTGGATAGGCTTGGGTTGTTTTCGCTGGAGCAGAGAAGACTGTGGGGTGACCTGATCGAAGTGTACAAGATTATGAGGGGCATGGACAGGGTGGATAGGGAGTAACTGTTCCCCTTAGTTGAAGGGTCAGTTACGAGGGGTCACAAGTTTAAGGTAAGGGGAAGGAGGTTTAAGGGGGATTTGAGGAAGAACGTTTTTACCCAGAGGGTGGTAACAGTCTGGATGCCCTGCCTGGGAGGGTGGTAGAGGCAGGTTGCCTCACATCCTTTAAAAAGTACCTGGATGAGCACTTGGCACGTCATAACATTCAAGGCTATGGGCCAAGTGCTGGCAAATGGGATTAGGTAGACAGGGCAGGTGTTTTAATGCATTGGTGCAGACTCGATGGGCCGAAGGGCCTCTTCTGCACTGTATTATTCTGTGATTCTGTGAGTATGGAGACAACAAAGACATGACTGAGAGTTTTATCAGTAGATGGGCTGAAGCAGAGGAACAAGTAGGCACCAATATGGTTTTAGGTAGGCAGTTCTTTGCGATGGAAAGGATTATAGGAACCGAAAGTTCAGGGTTCAAAAAAGTTGCGAACTGTTCAACCTAAGACATTGATGGGGAGGGCGATGGAATCAGTGGCAAGGTTGCAGGGCTTCTGCTGGGGGCCAGTAACAATGACTTTGCTCTTGCCAACGTTTAACTGTAAGAAATTGCAGTTCATCCAGGACAATGCCGGACAAGTAGTCTGACAACACAGTGTCACTTGAGGTTCATGTGTTTTCAGGATTCCGAAGCTGGTGAGAAAGAGATGGGAGCAGATAGGAGAGAGATGTTCTCAGTCCAGGAGCAAAACTGCCTTCCACCAGTTCAAACACTGTCTCGACAATTTAAAACTCCCCAATTTGGCCAGCAGGGTAGTCACATGACTGGTATAACCACTTTTGGCTTTGTGTATTGGGTGGGTCAGGGAATGGTGCTTTGTTCCAAGCAGTATCCGTTAATATGCAAAAATGTCCTTCCAGCCAGGGGCTTGGCAACCCATTGTATCAGGCCTTCTCTTCCCAGCAACAATTTGAAATTTAATGTCCATGTGGCAAAATTAAAAAGTTAAAAATAAATAAAAAAATGTGGCATCATTCTTGGCAGGTAGGGGCCTGCATGACACTTGTAATGAAAGTGCTTCAATTTTTAATATTTTTGAGGACTCTTGTTTGAAGATTGTGGAGATGGATTCATTTGGAACTCAAGAAATTCCATAGATGCTGGACTATGTTTTTTTATCAAAAAAAGGTCACTGGTGGGGAACTTTGTTCAAAAATAAGCCCTTACCAGATGTCTTATGCCTTAAGCTAAATAAACAGCAAGAGCCTTGTGATGAGGGGAGTTGTTTACAGAGAAGTAGCATGTCAAAATTTATGGTGGTCAAGAGTTGAATATTGTTTTGAGTCAGTTGGGGGTCAGCCTGCTAAGACAGAAGACACCAGTTCAGTCTTTATGCACCACTCTGAGAAACCCTGAGATTTCACTGATAGCTGAAACCTCTGATGCCGCATTTCTCCTGGAAATGCTGCCAGACTAATCCTCAATGTTGCCTGAAGCGAACTGCTGCAAAAAGATTCCAGTGAAAGCCATATTTGAGATGCCAAAATAAAGGGACAACGGAAATCATTCCATTTCCATTCCTTTTCCTTAAAGAATTAAGTATTTGGCCAAAGTTTTTTTTGACTTTTTTTGTAAAGATATCTCTTTAATTTTTCTTTACCCGGTCGGGATGGTGTGTGTGTGTGTGTGTGTTGGGCTAATTTAGAAGAGAACTTTCATATTTCAATCTGTGTGTTAATGCTTTGCATCTTTACTGCATAAGTCTTGTTTTATAATAACTTTATAATTTTGTTGTTTATTAAATAAACCTTGTTGGTGGATTTTATTCTGAAATAAAAATAGAGTATATAATTGGCCATATCAGTAACAGGGTAAACATTTAAATATATGTTGTGACCATCATATGCAGCTTTTAATGAAAGAAAATGTTTTTGTTAAATTTTTCTATTTAATTTAGTGTGAATGTTAATATTGCCCTCTACAGTTTCCAGGATCATTACTGTGTGCTGCATTCCTTTCTTTTGGGCCTCCTTATCTCGAGAGACAATGGATACGCACCTGGAGGTTGTCAGTGATTTGTGAAGCAACGCCTGGAGTGGCTATAAAGGCCAATTCTGGAGTGACAGGCTCTTCCACAGGTGCTGCAGAGAAATTTGTTTGTCGGGGCTGTTGCACAGTTGGCTCTCCCCTTGCGCCTCTGTCTTTTTTCCTGCCAACTTCTAAGTCTCTTCGACTCGCCACAATTTAGCCCTGTCTTTATGGCTGCCCGCCAGCTCTGGCGAATGCTGGCAACTGACTCCCACGACTTGTGATCAATGTCACAAGATTTCATGTCGCGTTTGCAGACGTCTTTATAGCGGAGACATGGACGGCCGGTGGGTCTGATACCAGTGGCGAGCTCGCTGTACAATGCGTCTTTGGGGATCCTGCCATCTTCCATGCGGCTCACATGGCCAAGCCATCTCAAGCGCCGCTGACTCAGTAGTGTGTATAAGCTGGGGGTGTTGGCCGCTTCAAGGACTTCTGTGTTGGAGATATAGTCCTGCCACCTGATGCCAAGTGTTCTCCGGAGGCAGCGAAGATGGAATGAATTGAGACGTCGCTCTTGGCTGGCATACGTTGTCCAGGCCTCGCTGCCATAGAGCAAGGTACTGAGGACACAGGCCTGATACACTCGGACTTTGTGTTCCGTGTCAGTGCGCCATTTTCCCACACTCTCTTGGCCAGTCTGGACATAGCAGTGGAAGCCTTACCCATGCGCTTGTTGATTTCTGCATCTAGAGACAGGTTACTGGTGATAGTTGAGCCTAGGTAGGTGAACTCTTGAACCACTTCCAGAGCGTGGTCGCCAATATTGATGGATGGAGCATTTCTGACGTCCTGCCCCATGATGTTCGTTTTCTTGAGGCTGATGGTTGGGCCAAATTCATTGCAGGCAGCCGCAAACCTGTCGATGAGACTCTGCAGGCACTCTTCAGTGTGAGATGTTAAAGCAGCATCGTCAGCAAAGAGGAGTTCTCTGATGAGGACTTTCCGTACTTTGGACTTCGCTCTTAGACGGGCAAGGTTGAACAACCTGCCCCCTGATCCTGTGTGGAGGAAAATTCCTTCTTCAGAGGATTTGAACGCATGTGAAAGCAGCAGTGAGAAGAAAATCCCAAAAAGTGTGGGTGCGAGAACACAGCCCTGTTTCACACCACTCAGGATTGGAAAGGGCTCTGATGAGGAGCCACCATGTTGAATTGTGCCTTTCATATTGTCATGGAATGGGGTGATGATACTTAGTAGCTTTGGTGGACATCCAATCTTTTCTAGTAGTCTGAAGAGACCACGTCTGCTGACGAGGTCAAAGGCTTTGGTGAGATCAATGAAAGCAATGTAGAGGGGCATCTGTTGTTCACGGCATTTCTCCTGTATCTGACGAAGGTAGAACAGCATGTCAACGGTCGATCTCTCTGCACGAAAGCCACACTGTGCCTCAGGGTAGACGCGCTCAGCCAGCTTCTGGAGCCTGTTCAGAGCGACTCGAGCAAAGACTTTCCCCACTATGCTGAGCAGGGAGATTCCACGGTAGTTGTTGCAGTCACCGCGGTCACCTTTGTTTTTATAGAGGGTGATGATATTGGCATCGCGCATGTCCTGGGGTACTGCTCCCTCGTCCCAGCACAGGCATAGCAGTTCATGTAGTGCTGAGAGTATAGCAGGCTTGGCACTCTTGATTATTTCAGGGGTAATGCTGTCCTTCCCAGGGGCTTTTCCGCTGGCTAGAGAATCAATGGCATCACTGAGTTCCGATTTGGTTGGCTGTATGTCCAGCTCATCCATGACTGGTAGAGGCTGGGCTGCATTGAGGACAGTCTCAGTGACAGCATTCTCCCTGGAGTACAGTTCTAGGTAGTGCTCAACCCAGCGGTCCATTTGTTTGCGTTCTTTTGGGCCTCCTTATCTCGAGAGACAATGGATACGCGCCTGGAGTTGGTCAGTGGTTTGTGAAGCAGCGCCTGGAGTGGCTATAAAGGCCAATTCTGGAGTGACAGGCTCTTCCACAGGTGCTGCAGAGAAATTTGTTTGTTGGGGCTGTTGCACAGTTGGCTCTCCCCTTGCGCCTCTGTCTTTTATCCTGCCAACTACTAAGTCTCTTCGACTCGCCACAATTTAGCCCTGTCTTTATGACTGCCCGCCAGCTCTGGCGAATGCTGGCAACTGACTCCCACGACTTGTGATCAATGTCACACGATTTCATGTCGCGTTTGCAGACGTCTTTATAACGGAGACATGGACGGCCGGTGGGTCTGATACCAGTGGCGAGCTCGCTGTACAATGTGTCTTTGGGGATCCTGCCATCTTCCATGCGGCTCACATGGCCAAGCCATCTCAAGCGCCGCTGACTCAGTAGTGTGTATAAGCTGGGGATGTTGGCCGCTTCAAGGACTTCTGTGTTGGAGATATAGTCCTGCCACCTGATGCCAAGTATTCTCCGAAGGCAGCGAAGATGGAATGAATTGAGACGTCGCTCTTGGCTGGCATACGTTGTCCAGGCCTCGCTGCCGTAGAGCAAGGTACTGAGGACACAGGCCTGATACACTCGGACTTTTGTGTTCCGTGTCAGTGCGCCATTTTCCCACACTCTCTTGGCCAGTCTGAACATAGCAGTGGAAGCCTTACCCATGCGCTTGTTGATTTCTGCATCTAGAGACAGGTTACTGGTGATAGTTGAGCCTAGGTAGGTGAACTCTTGAACCACTTCCAGAGCGTGGTCGCCAATATTGATGGATGGAGCATTTCTGACATCCTGCCCCATGATGTTCGTTTTCTTGAGGCTGATGGTTAGGCCAAATTCATTGCAGGCAGACGCAAACCTGTCGATGAGACTCTGCAGGCATTCTTCAGTGTGAGATGTTAAAGCAGCATCGTCAGCAAAGAGGAGTTCTCTGATGAGGACTTTCCGTACTTTGGACTTCGCTCTTAGACGGGCAAGGTTGAACAACCTGCCCCCTGATCTTGTGTGGAGGAAAATTCCTTCTTCAGAGGATTTGAACGCATGTGAAAGCAGCAGGGAGAAGAAAATCCCAAAAAGTGTGGGTGCGAGAACACAGCCCTGTTTCACACCACTCAGGATAGGAAAGGGCTCTGATGAGGAGCCACCATGTTGAATTGTGCCTTTCATATTGTCATGGAATGAGGTGATGATACTTAGTAGCTTTGGTGGACATCCGATCTTTTCTAGTAGTCTGAAGAGACCACGTCTGCTGACGAGGTCAAAGGCTTTGGTGAGATCAATGAAAGCAATGTAGAGGGGCATCTGTTGTTCACGGCATTTCTCCTGTATCTGACGAAGGGAGAACAGCATGTCAATAGTCGATCTCTCTGCACGAAAGCCACACTGTGCCTCAGGGTAGACGCGCTCGGCCAGCTTCTGGAGCCTGTTCAGAGCGACTCGAGCAAAGACTTTCCCCACTATGCTGAGCAGGGAGATTCCACGGTAGTTGTTGCAGTCACCGCGGTCACCTTTGTTTTTATAGAGGGTGATGATGTTGGCATCGCGCATGTCCTGGGGTACTGCTCCCTCGTCCCAGCACAGGCATAGCAGTTCATGTAGTGCTGAGAGTATAGCAGGCTTGGCACCCTTGATTATTTCAGGGGTAATGCTGTCCTTCCCAGGGGCTTTTCCGCTGGCTAGGGAATCAATGGCATCACTGAGTTCCGATTTGGTTGGCTGTATGTCCAGCTCATCCAGCGTTGGTCAGTGATTATGTCCCCCGATTTAGATTTGAGGGGGGCGATCTTCTTGATGGTTGGCCCAAGAGCTCTCTTCATGCCATCATACATTCCTCTGATGTTTCCGGTGTCTGAGGCCCGCTGAATATGACTGCATAGGTGTTGCCAGTAGTCGTTTGCGCAACGCCTAGCTGTTCTTTGTGCAATACTTCTGGCTGCTTTAAGTGCTGCGGATGTTAAATCGCTGGGGGCTTTCTTGTAGTTCAACAGTGCAATGCGCTTAGCGGCTATGACAGGTTCCAGCTCTTCATTATGAGATTGAAACCAGTCTGCATTTCTCTTCGCACTTTTGCCGTAGGTGGTCAAAGCTGACTCATAGATGGCGTCTCTGATATGGGCCCACTTGGTCTCAGCATCCCGTGTGGGAGTGTTTTGAAGGGCTGTTACAAGTGAATTTAGAAATTTTTGTAACAGCTGTGGGTGAGAAATTCTGCTCGTGTTGATGCGCGGGTGGCCCTTCTGCTTGGAATGATGCAACTTCTTTGGTCTGAGTCTAACCTTGCTGCACACCAGGGAGTGGTCGGTGTCGCAGTCCGCACTGTGGAAGCTGCGTGTGATTTGAACACTGTTTAAGGCGGCTCGCCTTGTGACAATGAGGTCTAGCTGGTGCCAACGACGCTATCTTGGGTGCCTCCATGAAACCTGGTGACAGGGTTTAGTGTGAAAGAACGAGTTGGTGATGCAGAGGTTATGATAGGTACACAACTCAAGCAGTCTCTGCCCGTTCTCATTCATCCTTCCAACGCCATAGCGCCCAAGGCAGGAGGGCCATGAGTCATGGGCGGCCCCAACCCTGGCATTAAAGTCCCCCAGCAGGAATAGGTGTTCGGTGTTGGGGATGCTGCTAATGATGTTATGGAGTTGTTCATAGAACTGGTCTTTAGCTTCAGGTGGGGAGCAGAGTTTTGGAGCATAGATGCTGAGTAGGTGTACTGGACCAGAGGTGGTGAGCAGTCGGATGGACAGTATGCGTTCCGAGCCATTTGAGGGAGGCTCTATCATGCTGAGCATTATGCATAACTTTATTCAGCAAACAATAATAACCAGGGAAGGAGGAGATCAAAATCCAGTAAGTGTGCCAATGCAGGAGGAAGTTAGAAAAGTTTAAAGCCTTGATTGACATTACCCCGGATCACCCTCATTATCACCTTGCTGTTTGTGGGAGTCTGCTGTGCACAAATTGGCTGCCACGTTTTGTACATTACAGTAGAAGCTACATTTCAAAAGTATTTCATTGGTTATTATTGCTGGCTGAATAAAGTTATGCAACATGCAGCACACAGTAATGATCCTGGAAACTGCATACGATGGTTACAACACATGTTTAAATGTTTACGCAGTTATTGATACTGTTACGACCGACTCCTCCAGACAAAGCCCCCAGTCAAAATATACGATTCTGATTGTGGTGGGAGAAATGCACTGTTAATTCAATCCCGTCACACCACAGATGCCTAACATATCATTTTAAACTTTCCATATTAAAGGAAGACCCAGCCAAATTGTACCATCTATTAACCCCCGAATGAGGCTAACCAAACCAGGTGTCTTTAAATCAACAAATTAACTCTTCAATTCGAAGAGCTACATTCTTACACACAATGAAAATATAAACAACCTTTAAAATAGAAAAAAATAGAGTCCTTCTAAATTCACAGTCCAATGTGGCTTGAAGTCCTCACAGTCATCCGATGCAGAAAAAAGGTTCTTTCACAGTGGAACAGTCCATAGTCTAACTCCAGGAGTAGGTGATGCTTCCCTTCTCCAGCGAATTTCAACAATTAACAACTTGCAAACACTTTCAATAGAATCAATCTGACTTTAGAGTATTTGAGAAATAAAAGATTGTCACAGTCTAACTTCCCTTCCTCCATTCAAATTATCGGAGAGCTCCGTTTTAGCTTGACTTTTTTTTTAGAATTTGGAGAGATAATAATTAAACAGACTAAAATCCTATTCCTTCAGTTTAAATGGCTGAGAGCTCTTTTTTCAAGTGCTAAACACCACATAGGTGTTGCCAGTCGTCGTTTGCGCAGCGCCTGGCTGTTCTTTGTGCAGTGCTTCTGGCTGCTTTAAGTGCTACGGATGTTAACTCACTGGGGGCTTTCTTGTAGTTCAACAGTGCAATGTGCTTAGTGGCTATGACAGGTTCCGGCTCTTCATTACGAGATTGAAACCAGACTGCATTTCTCTTCGCACTTTTGCCGTAGGTGGTCAAAGTTGACTCATCGATAGCTTCTCTGATGTGGGCCCACTTGGTCTCAGCATCTCCTGTGGGAGTGTTTTGAAGGGCTGTTACAAGTGAATTTAGAAATTTTTGTAACAGCTGTAGGTGAGAAATTCTGCTCGTGTTGATGACCTATGCAGTCATATTCAGCTGGCCACAGACACCAGAAACGTCAGAGGAATGTATGATGGCATGAAGAGAGCTCTTGGGCCAACCGTCAAGAAGATCGCCCCCCTCAAATCTAAATCAGGGGACGTAATCACTGACCAATGCAAACAAATGGACCGCTGGGTTGAGTACTACCTAGAACTGTACTCCAGGGAGAATGTTGTCACTGAGACTGCCCTCAATACAGCCCAGCCTCCACCAGTCATGGATGAACTGGACATACGGCCAACAAAACCGGAACTCAGTGATGCCATTGATTCTCCAGCCAGCGGAAAAGCCCCTGGGAAGGACAGCATTATCCTTGAAATAATTAAGAGTGCCAAGCCTGCTATACTCTCAGCACTACATGAACTGCTATGCCTGTGCTGGGATGAGGGAGCAGTACCTCAGGACATGCGCGATGCCAATATCATCACCCTCTATAAAAACAAAGGTGACCGCGGTGACTGCAACAACTACCGTGGAATCTCCCTGCTCAGCATAGTGGGGAAAGTCTTTGCTCGAGTCGCTCTGAACAGGCTCCAGAAGCTGGCCGAGCGCGTCTACCCTGAGGCACAGTGTGGCTTTCGTGCAGAGAGATCGACCGTTGACATGCTGTTCTCCCTTCGTCAGATACAGGAGAAATGCCGCGAACAACAGATGCCCCTCTACATTGCTTTCATTGATCTCACCAAAGCCTTTGACCTCGTCAGCAGACGGGGTCTCTTCAGACTACTAGAAAAGATCGGATGTCCAGCAAAGCTACTAAGTATCATAACCTCATTCCATGACAATATGAAAGGCACAATTCAACATGGTGGCTCCTCATCAGACCCCTTTCCTATCCCGAGTGGCGTAAAACAGGGCTGTGTTCTCACACCCACACTTTTTGGGATTTTCTTCTCCCTGCTGCTTTCACATGCGTTCAAGTCCTCTGAAGAAGGAATTTTCCTCCACACAAGACCAGATGGCAGGTTGTTCAACCTTGCCCGTCTAAGAGCAAAGTCCAAAGTATGGAAAGTCCTCATCAGGGAACTCCTCTTTGCTGACAATGCTGCTTCAACATCTCACACTGAAGAGTGCCTGCAGAGTCTCATCGACAGGTTTGCGGCTGCCTGCAACGAATTTGGCCTAACCATCAGCCTCAAGAAAACGAACATGCTGGGGCAGGACGTCAGAAATGCTCCATCCATCAATATTGGCGACCACCCTCTGGAAGTGGTTCAAGAGTTTACCTACCTAGGCTCAACTATCACCAGTAACCTGTCTCTAGATGCAGAAATCAACAAGCGCATGGGCCATGTCCAGACTGGCCAAGAGAGTGTGGGAAAATGGCGCACCGACACGGAACACAAAAGTCCGAGTGTATCAAGCCTGTGTCCTCAGTACCTTGCTCTATGGCAGTGAGGCCTGGACAACGTATGTCAGCCAAGAGCGACGTCTCAATTCATTCCATCTTCGCTACCTCCGGAGAATACTTGGCATCAGGTGGCAGGACCGTATCTCCAACACAGAAGTCCTTGAGGCGGCCAACATCCCCAGCTTATACACACTACTGAGTCAGCGGCGCTTGAGATGGTTTGGCCATGTGAGCCGCATGGAAGATGGCAGGATCCCCAAAGACACATTGTACAGCGAGCTCGCCACTGGTATCAGACCCACTGGCCGTGACATGAAGTCCTGTGACATTAATCACAAGTCGTGGGAGTCAGTTGCCAGCGTTCGCCAGAGCTGGCGGGCAGCCATAAAGGCGGGGCTAAAGTGTGGCGAGTCGAATAAACTTAGCAGTTGGCAGGAAAAAGGACAGAGGCGCAAGGGGAGAGCCAACTGTGTTACAGCCCCAACAAACAAGTTTTTCTGCAGCACCTGTGGAAGAGCCTGTCACTCTAGAATTGGCCTTTGTAGCCACTCCAGGCGCTGCTCCACACACCACTGACCACCTTCAGGCACTTACCCATTGTCTCTCGAGATAAGGAGGCCAAAGAAGAAGAAGAGAAGAAACACCACAGCTGTCTGTCTTCCGTCCTCTGTCTGTGTTCTGTTAGAACAAACGGTCTTCAACTCAAAAGCCAGTTCAAAATTAAATTGTAATAAACATATCACTTGATACTCACCCCCCGTGGCTGTATCTATGGTAACAAGAATGCACCCTTTGAATCGCAGTCTCCAAATGGCTTTTTCTAAGGCAACAAAAATGCACCTTCCTATAACTCCTGAGGCATGCTGGTTTTTACAGCAATACTGATCCTTTGCAAGCCTTAAAGGCAAACCACATATTCCCGGAAAAAACCCCACAGGACCATGACACCTCCGCCCTTAGCGGAATGAAACGCTATTCCTGAAATGCATTTCATTACAATGGGTAAAAAAAATACAAATTGAAAAAACGCTAACTTTTTTTTCACGCATTTACAGATATAGACATTTCTAAAAAAAAAAGTTTAGACTACAGCAACAAGTTCCACCAGAACATTTCGTCTTTAAATTTTCAAAAGGTTGTTCCAATTAACCCATTTAAAATTTACAAGAATAGTCTTCCAATTGTTTTGTATTTTCCTTCCAAGTGTCCCTATTGTCCATCACCTCAGCCAGGTGAGCTGCACAGCTCTGAGCACTGACCACTACTAGATTCACTATTCTCTGAGAAGTTTCTCAAGTACCCCGTAACATAAGTGGCATCACTTGACACTGGAAAACCCTGTCCGGTGCAACGGAAGCTGATTTTTTCTTACCCTGGGGTGTCAAAGGAATTTGACAGTGTCCTTCCAACACATCTTTCTCTTTAAGATACATTGTGTTGCACACTCTGTCCTTACAGTCCTTTAAATGAGAATTTGGGGAGGAGTCTGCCTTCTTTACCACAGTGACCTTTTGAGAGTTTATGCAAGTTTGAGCCGTCCCACCAGGTTTAGTCTTCAAGACCATCTGCGAATTCCAGCTGTCCTGACTAGGTTCATCTAAGCTGCCCTTCAGCATGTATTGTACTTGGGCCTGTCTGTCTGGACCTAAGCAACAAGGATGTCGTTTTAAAGGAATGGCTCCCCCTATACCTACATCATGTGTGACTAAGGTTGTACATCCTGACTTATTCCTGCAAATGTTTTGAAACCTTGTGAAAACCCTGGTTAGGACTTCACGCTGTTTTGCCTCTATGTGCAAAAGACTATTGTTTAATTTTCCTAGCCATTCTGCATTCGCTGATTGGATAGTTGGAGGTTCAATCTGAGAATTTCCAAGGCCTACTTCTGCTTCATCCTCACTACCCTTTTCCTTCTCCACAGTCCCGATTATCTGATATACCTGTACTAGCTTATCCTCCTCCCTGCGATAATATGCTTTGAGCATATTAATGTGACACAACTGGTTCTTCTTCCAGCAATCAGGGGTATCAATCAAGTAATCTCCCTTACCCACTCTTTTGATCACTCTATATGGGCCACTGTACCGTGCTTTCACTGATTCTCCCTGTGATGATAACAACACTAATACCTCATCCCCTGGTTTTATGGTAGGGTGTGCTTTTCCCATCATTTGACAGGTGTGACATGCCCTACCAAATTGTCTCACCTCCTTTTTAAGACCCGCCAGTAATAATGTTTGCTTATGTGTGATTTGGTCTTCCGAATTCCCCTATGTCCTGAAAAAGGAATGTCGTGTGCAAACCTTAATAATCCTTATCGATATTTAGGTGGTACCACTATCTGTTCAACAACTGTCCAGTCTTCGTCAGCTGGTCTATGAGGTGGTCTCCATTTCCTCCTCAAAACCCCGTTTGCCATATAATAGCCTTCTGGAATTCCTTTCACCCCAGCTTCTGACAGAGCCGTCTGTGCTATTTGGTAGATCTCTGGATCAACTTGCTGTGCTGCAATGATAGACGATCTGCTAAACATCTCATTTGGATTATCTAAATCCCCAAATAAGGTTTTGGATGCCTGGCTATCTATTTGTGGTGCCCCTTTTACCTCTGACAATGGATCCTTTCTAGCCGTTACTCGGGCAACTACACACGCAGGAAATATTCCCAGAACTTGTTCCTGTAATTGCTCCATTTCCTTAATTTAACATGGTTCCTCTGTAACTATGGGAGAAACTGATACTTATGATCCAGCCAAATCGTTTCCACGGAGTAGATCAATTCCCTTTACTGGTAAACTGTGGACAACACCTACAGTTACTACCCCAGATATTAAGTCACTCTCTAGGAATACTTTATACAAAGGTATGGGTATACACACCCCACCAATTCCATTTTCTAAAACTTTAGCATTCAAGGCGCTCTCTGATGGAAATCTCATATCTTTCCCCAGCAAGAGGGTTTGGGTTGCTCCTGTGTCCCTGAATATAATGATAGGTTTTCCTGCCTCACTTACAGGATCCGGAGTTACTCTCCCCTTTGACAAAAAATCATTATAACTCTCAGGTATTTTATTCTTAACCTCTACACTCCTCTTAGTTTTAGTATCTGGTTTCACATTCACAGCTGTCGTTAAAGCTATAGCCTGGTCTGCTATACTCTCAGTCAGAGTCTTTTCCTCTGCACTAACTTTGCGTACCCCAACAAGTCCTATGGGTATACCTCGCAATTTCCAGCACTCTGAACGAAGATGACCCGTTTTGTTGCAATGATAACACTTTGGCTTGCGAACCTTACTTCTACCCTCAGCACCTTCCTTTCTGACCTAAGGAGGTGATCCAGGGACATTCCCAGCTGTTCCTTCTTGTCCCCGACTACTTGCCTTCCTTTCTCTCTCCCACTTTTTACCCTTCTCGGGTTTATGGGGGTGACAGACAGAATAGGTTGGCTTATTCACAAGCTCAAAATCATCAGCAATCTCTGCTGCTTGCCTAGCTTTCAAAACTTTCAGGTTATCTATATAAGTTCTCACCACCGAAGGAATGGAGTTTTTAAACTCTTCTAAGCGAATCAGTTCTCGAAGATTCTCCGATGTGGTTTCTATCTTTAATAGATATCTGTATTCAACGGTCAAAATTCATTTGCTTCACCCTTTCAAATTCTAAATATGTCTGCCCAGTCAATCTCTGTAAGTTCCTAAATTTCTGATGGTAAGCTTCAGGGACTAACTCATATTCAGAGATAATAGCCTTATTTGCTATCTCATAATCTGCAGAAGCCTCTTCAGAAAGCATGGCATCAGCTTCATGAGCTTTGCCTACCAGCCTGCTCTGCATGAGCAATGTCCAGCTTTCTTTCGGCCATTTCATCTGTTTGGCTATTTTTTCAAAAGATATGAAAAATGCATCAATGTCCCTTTCCTCGAACTTAGAAAGAGCCTGAATAAATTTTAAAAACTTCTCGCTGGGGTCCTGATCTAAACTCAGATTCTTCCTGACCTGAAGTTTTCCTGGATTTAAGACTACCCCTTTGTCTTAGTTCCATCTCTTTTAATTTAAATTCCCTTTCTTCTCTTTCACTCTCTCTCTGAAGTTCAAGTTTTCTTATTGCTATTGCTTTTTCTTTATCCCTTTCCTCTTTTTCCAATTCATGTTTTCTTAATTCTTTTTCTGCCTCAAGCTTTTTTGTTTCCAACTGAATCCTAGCCAATACCATTTGATCACTCTCGGACCTACTACCTTCTTGTTCCTCGTATTGCCCTTCATCTGTATTATCATCATCATCATCTTCTTCTACTAATTCCAGATGTTCAGCTATTATGTCAATTATCTCTGCTTTTTTGGCACCTGATTTCAAGTCCAACCCCAATTCCGCTGCCAATTCTTTTAATTTGTTCTTAGTTAAAGTTATCAAGTCACTCAGGGAAATATTCTGCTTGCCCAAAAACTCTGCTACAATCACTAATGCCATAACAATGGTATAGACTGTACATTATTATTCAAGAGACCTGGTTCTTTTAATTTCTTTGTAATTGGTGTCAGATCTAGATTCCAACAATCAAGTTTCCAATTGATAAGATCCCAGACTCGAGAGCAATTAATCTGATGCCAAACGCAAGACCCCAATTTAAATATGTTATCCCAGAGATGAGTAATTACTATGATTCCAATTGTGAGCACTCCAGATTAGTCTGATTCTGATCCCAGATGTGGGCCACTGAATTAAATATAATTCAACTGCGAGTGAGCCCCCAATTAAGATATGATTCAAATTCAGAAACCCAATTAATATGTGATTCAAATCTTGAGCAAGCCCCGCCAATTAATATGTTATTCAAATTGCAGATGAGCCCCCAATAAATATGTTAAAACCGATGGCTCCAGTCAAAGCCCCAATCAAAATATACGATTTTGATTGTGGTGGGAGAAACGCACTGTTAATTCAATCCCGTCACTCCACGGATTGCCTAACATATCATTTTAAAATTTCCAAATTAAAGAAAGACCCAGCCAATTTGTTTTTTCTTCTTCTTTGGCCTCCTTGTCTCGAGAGACAATGGGTAAGCGCCTGGAGGTGGTCAGTGGTTTGTGAAGCAGCGCCTGGAGTGGCTATAAAGGCCAATTTTAGAGTGACAGACTCTTCCACAGGTGCTGCAGATAAGATTGGTTGTCAGGGCTGTTGCACAGTTGGCTCTCTCCTTGCGCTTTTGTCTTTTTTCCTGCCAACTGCTAAGTCTCTTCGACTCGCCACGCTTTAGCTCCACCTTTATGGTTGCCCACCAGCTCTGGTGATTGCTGGCAACTGACTCCCACGACTTGTGATCAATGTCACAGGACTTCATGTCGCATTTGCAGACGTCTTTAAAGGGGAGACATGGACAGCCGGTGGGTCTGGTACCAGTGACGAGCTCGCTGTACAATCTATTAACTATCTATATACCATCTATTAACCCCCGAATGAGGCTAACCAAACCAGATGTCTTTAAAATCAACAAATTAACTCTTTAATTAGAAGAACTACATTCTTAAACACTATGAAGATATAAACAACATTTAAAATAGGAAAAAAAGAGTCCTTAAAATTTACAGTCCAATGTTGCTTGAAGTTCTCACAGAATGTTGCTTCAAGTCCTCATAGTTGTCCAATGCAGAAAAAAGGTTCTTCCACAGTAGAACAGTCTGTAGTCTAACTCCAGCAGTAGGTGATGTTTTCCTTCTCCAGCGAATTTCAACAATTAACGATTTGCAAACACTTTCAATAGAATCAATCTGACTTTGGAGTTTTTGAGGGATAAAAGATTGTCACAGTCTAACTTCCTTCAGTTCAAATTATCGGAGATCTCCGTTTTGGCTTGACTTTTTTTTTTAGAATTTGGAGAGATAATAATTAAACAGACTAAAATCCTATTCCTTCAGTTTAAATGGCTGAGAGCTCTTTTTTCAGGTGCTTAATACCACAGCTGTCTGTCTTCCTTCCTCTGTCTGTGTTCTGTTAGAGCAAACTGTCTTCAACTCAAAAGCCAATTCAAAATTGAATTGTAACAAATGTATCAATTGATACTCACGCCCAGTGGCTGTATCTATGGTAACAAGAATGCACCCTTTGAATCGCTGTCTCCAAATGGCTGTTTCAAAGGCAATAAAAATGCACCTTCCTGTAACTCCTGAGGCTTGCTGGTTCTTAAAGCAATACTGACCCTTTGCAAGCCTTAAAGGCAAACCGCATATTCCCGGACAAAAAAACTACAGGACCATGACAATATGGCCAATTATATACCCTACAGAGTTAAGAGGCGAGACACTGGTAGGGAGGGGGAAGGAGTGCAAATTTCAGGGCAGTGGGGGGGAAGCAGGGAAAAGACCAATTAATCCATTGATTCTTCCTTGAGGATGTGTGTGAGGGCAGTGAGAATGTTATTCGGTGTTTCACTTACATTTGCACCATTCTTTATCTTTAAAAATGTAAATGTCATGCAAGGGCTTGAAGCCCTTTCAAAATGGCGCCGGTGCTGTGGTGCCCAGGACGCAGGGGCCGCCCCCTCTACATCCTCTATGTCATCAGGGGGCAGCCGCTCCACCCCCTCCATTTAAATGAGCCCCCGCGCATAATATTGTGGGTGCTCTGCGGCGGCACTTCTGTGTTGAAAGGCTGCCGACTTCACAGTGCACCGCCACACAGCGCGGCACGCTGATAAAATTCAGCCCTGTATCAGTATAAGTTGTCGTACAATCTTTCATAGCCCTTTCCTCATCAAATAAATGACCAGCCTTTGATAAGAACCATACAGTCAGGGTGGCTCAGTTGTTATCACTCTTGCCAGAGTCAGAAGTTTGTGGGGCCATGTCACACTCCAGGACTTGAATACATAATCGGCCTTGACACTTCAATGCTAAAGAAATGCTGCAATATTGCAGCTGCTCTATTTCAAATGAAATAATAAATTTCATCCTGTTTGCCTCATTAGGTGGATGCAAAAGATCTCATGGTACCATTTGAAGAAGAGCAGGCAGTTCTCGTGGCATTTTAGTCAACATCCCTCTTTCACAAACAATTACCAAAGAAAAAATTCATTGGTCAATTATTTGTTGTTTGTGGAACTGTACTGTGTGCAAGTTGTTGTCCTGTTTATCTGCACAAACCAGTGACTGTGCTTCCATGAGTAATTCATCATTTACCAAGTGATTTGGGACATCCTGATGATATGATATGGCACTATATAAATACAAATATTTTTAAATGGATCTCTAAAAGTTTCATGTGCAACCTTAAAATTATGCAAGAGGTAATGTGTATATAAATATAAAATTGAACTCCTATTGAAAATCTGGAAACCAGAAGATTCACCAAATGAAAAGAAAACACCATCAGTGAGAATGATGCTTAATCTTTCCACATATATTGCAGATTAAGAAGTGAAAAGAATATTTTAAAATGATGAACAGCAGCTCGAATGCCATCAAACCATCTCTCCTTGATGTTCAATGGCACTACCCTCATTGAATCCCTCACCATCAATATCCTGGGAGTTACCATTGAACAGAAACTTAACTGGACCAGCGACATAAATATTGTGGCATCAAGACTGGGAATTCTGCAGCAAGTAACTCGCCTCCTGACTGTCCACCATCTAAAAGGCACAAGTCAGGAATGTGATGGAATACTCTCCACTTGCCTGGATGCATGCAGTTCCAACAACAGTCAAGAAGCTCGACACCATCCAGGACAAAGCAGCCCACTCGATTGGCACCCCACCCACCACCTTAAATATTCACTCCCTCCATCACTGGCGCACAGTGGCAGCAGTGTGTACTATCTACAAGATGCACTGCAGCAACTCAACAAGGCTCCTTCAACAGCACCTTACAAACCCGTGACCTCTACCACCGAGAAGGACAAGTGCAGCAGATGCATGGGAACACCACCACATGCGAGTTCCCGTCCAAGTCACATACCATCTTGATGTGGACCTATATTACTGTTCCTTCACTGTCACTGGGTCAAAATCCTGGAACTCCCTTCCTAACAGCATTGTGGGAGTAACTGCACCAGATGAACTGCAGTGGTTCAAGAAGGTGGCTCATCACAACCTTCTTGGGGGAATTAGGTGTGGGCAACAAATGCTGGCCTTGCCAGAAACACTCCCATCCCATGAAAGAATAAAACAAAAACCTGTGCCAGCTCTTTGAAAGGCTTATCCAATTAGACCCACTCCCATGCTATTTCCTTCAAGTATTTCTCCAACTCCCTTTTGAAAGTTACGGTTGAATCTGCTTCCACCACCCTTTCAGGCAGTGATGTCCAAATCACAACAACTCACTGAATGAAAAATGATCCTCATCTCATAGAATGATACAACACAAAATGAGGCCATTTGGCCCATTGTACCTGGACTGGCTCTTTGGTAGAGCTCCTACCAATTCCACTCCTCTACTGTTTGCCATAGCTGTATTTTTTTTCCCTTTAAGTATTTATTGAATTCTATTTTGAAAGTTACTGTTGAACCTGTTTCCACCAATCTTTCAGGCAGAATATTCCAGATTGCTACTACTTGCTGTGTAAAAAAATGTTTCTGACTTTTGCCCCTGGTACTTTTGCCAATTACCTCAAATCTGTGTTCTCTGGTTACTGACCCTCCTGCCACTGGAAACAGTTTCTCTTTATTTGTACTCTCAAAAACCCTCATGATTTTGAATGTCTCTGTTCAATCTTCCTTAAAACATCTGCTCTGATGAGGTTTCTGAGCATCTCACCATTTCCTTCTGCTGTATTTTACCATTAAGCCATCTTAAGTACAAAACCCTTTATTATTGTAAAGACAAGCTTGGATTTTAATTATTTTTGTAGCAGTCACACAGAGCCACAGCAATGCTTAGATCCAGGGTCTGACACTTCCCTAGCATGAGAACATCATTGCAATTCATCAGAGCTGACATCATTACCTTCAGGCCCCATTACGGCTGTGCACAGGCACAGTGTGTTTGGCAGGATGCACAGATGGGATGGTCTGGTTCCTCATGCAGAGGGCCACAGTCACCCTGAGAGGGGCGGCAGGCACTGACTGAGGCCCACAGTAACCCAGGGAGAGGCAATGAGCACTGACTGAGGCCCACAGTAACCCAGGGAGAGGCAGTGGGTTCTGACTGAGGCCCACAGTAACCCAGGGAGAGGCAGTGGGCACTGACTGAGGCCCACGGTCACCCTGAGAGGAGCAGCAGGCACTGTGAGGCCCACAATAACCCAGGGAGAGGCAATGAGCACTGATTGAGGTCCACAGTAACTCGGGGAGCAGCAGTGGGCACTGACTGAGGCCCAAAGTTACTCGGGAAGAGACAGTGGGCATTGACTGAGGCCCACAGTCATCCTGAGAGGGGCAGCAGGCACTGACTGAGGCCCACAATAACCCAGGGAGAGGCAATGAGCACTGACTGAGGCCCACAGTAACCCAGGGAGAGGCAGTGGGTTCTGACTGAGGCCCACAGTAACCCAGGGAGAGGCAGTGGGCAATGACTAAGGCCCACAGTAACCCATTGAGAGGCAGCAGGCACTGATTGAGGCCCACAGTAACCCAGGGAGAGGCAATGAGCACTGACTGACGCCCACAGTAATAGAGGGAGAGGCAATGAGCACTGACCGAGGCCCACAGTAACCCAGGGAGAGGCAATGAGCACTGACTGAGGCCCACAGTAACCCAGGGAGAGGCAGTGGGCACTGACTGAGGCCCACAGTAACCCAGGGAGAGGCAGTGGGCACTGACTGAGGCCCACAATAACCCAGGTAGAGGCAGTGGGCAATGACTGAGGGTCACAATAACCCAGGGAGAGACAGTGGGCAATGACTGAGGGTCACAATAACCCAGGGAGAGACAGTGGGCACAGACTGAGTCCCATGATAACCTGGTGGGAGGCAGCAGGCACTCAGGCACTTACTGAGGCCACGTGTTGCCGTGTGTCGCACCTTGAGTGGATTTTAGCAAATCTCAGCAGTTTGTGTCACCGGCTCGCCCTTGTTGTGAGGCCCAAATGTCAGTTGCTGTCATCTCTCCACATGGGCTGAGAGGGTTCCAGCATTTTCTCCAAAATGTGGAATTTTGGTGACTTTATATTCATGGTCCATTGAATCTCCCTGACTTCACTGCCCCCATCCCTCCCTTTGGGAACTTTGTATGATTGATAGGTGCATATAGTTAGTGAAACTGGCTGAGAGAAGTAAACGGTAATTGTTTCTTGAGCTGTGAAATCTTTTGGCACAGACAGATGTTAACACATGCTGCAGCAGCTTCCATGCTGGAATTAACTGGCATCCACCCATGGTCTCTAGGAAATAGCCACATAAGGTTCAACCTCTCCTGAAGGGGCTGGATTTTGCGGGGATGGTGGTGTTGAGGGTGAACTGTCAGCGTTTGCCGTCATTACCTCTCTGAAACTGACTGCAACTTCAGGATGTTGGGCATGCACAGATTACTGCGGAAATCCTGAAGTTGCGGTCTGTCACGCAGTGTTCTGTTACAGGCTGTGCTGTGGACCCCCTTCCCCCCTCCCCCAACTACTGCATAACCAGTAATCAGTGAAATCAGTGAGAATTTCATCTTTACCACTCCCATATTGCTGTCTGAAACCCCATAAAAAGTTATACCTTGTTCAATCAAGTAACTGAGTTTTTAACAGCGATGTGATTAATAAAATTTGATAAACAGAACTGGCCCTGAAAAAATAATTTGATATTCATTAAGTGTTGTTAACTGATTAATTAGTCGATTTTTAAACTAAATTTTGAAATAATTTTTTAAAACGTTTTTTCAGAATATTTTAGCTTCACCCTATGTGTATGTTCCAATCTTTAATTTGTTCCATGTAAAATTTTTAGAAGTGATTTTATTTTACTGCTTTATGTTTCCAGGTTGGGTGTTGTGAAAATTCTTTAAAATGTGATTGGCTGCTTGGACAGCTTGATGACATCACTGCTGTTTCATGCTGTGAATGCCCAGTTTAGAGCGATGCAATTAATTGCAGTACCACTGCACAGTGACAGAGGTGAAATTTTCGCCATGGAGATCACTAGATCTCTCAGCGAGACTTATTTTGAGGTCAGCAGTGAGTGCCCTTGCTTCAC
Organism: Heterodontus francisci; assembly: GCF_036365525.1. Classification (NCBI taxonomy): domain Eukaryota; kingdom Metazoa; phylum Chordata; class Chondrichthyes; order Heterodontiformes; family Heterodontidae; genus Heterodontus; species Heterodontus francisci. The sequence continues at coordinate 113,165,520 of NC_090371.1, read as the reverse complement.
CGCTGGCCACAAAACCGAGGCCAAGATGTTTTGTGATGTTATGGTGCAAGAGACATCCCCATGCGATGAGCGCTGCTTGCAAGCAATGGAAAAGCAATTGCCACTCCCTTGTGTATCAGTTCATTTTTATCAGAATGCATGTCTAAGAAAGAGATACACTCCCCAGAGGAGATGGCCAAATGAGAAAGTGGCGTGTGGAGGATGCTTACATGATCATATCTTCCACAAACACTGGTTGCTGACCAAATTGCACCTCAAAAGGAAGATATGGAAGATGTTTGTAGGGGAATAGAGACTGCCATGCATCAGGCCAGAATTTCTAAGTAAGGTATTGCTACACCCAAACAGTAATTTTTGGTGAAAGTAGTTTGTTGTAGGTAGGATCCTTGCATATGTTATTAATGGCTTCTTGTGTCATTCCACAGCTACTTCTTGGGAATCCATGACACTGGTGTCCCTTGATAACTATGTAAATTCAAATAATATGTTGCAAATAACACATTCATGTCCTTTAAGTAGCCACTACATCAGTCTTTGTGGTGAATTAAATGAAGCAGACTCGTGGCAGGCATGTACAAATGCTGAACCAATCAAGGAAGAGGCATTCAGTAAGCTCATTGCATGAAACTTCAACAACTGTGAGTGTGCTAAGACTGGGAAAGGGGTCTGCAGGAAGCATTGGGAATTGGGTGACGAGAGCTAGGCACTGCAGCTCATTATTTCATTCTGTTTGTGTGTTCAGTGCATTTGCAGGCATCTTTCTAAAATTCTAAGTTTGTCATTGCTCAACATTACTTTCAGATCGTGAAAAATTTTCAACCTGCACTTTTTTTCATGGCTCTGTTAGGTAAGCTATTGCTGAGAAAGGGTGTTACGCATGATGTTCATCACTCAATTTTCAATGCATGTGTCTGGCTTTATCTAGGTATGGCACCGTAATGGTTATGTTACTGGTCCTAGTAGTTTGGAGGCCTGGCCAAATGATCCAGTGATATGACCTCAAATCCCACAGTGGCAGCTGGGGAATTTAAATTTAATTAAATAAATCTGGAATAAAAACCTAGTATCGGTAATGGTGAAACTAAGAAATTGTTGTAAACACCTATCTGGTTCACCAACTTTCTTCTGGGAAGGAAATCTGCTGTACTTACCTGGTCAGAGAAAAGCTGCAAGGTGATTGGTTGGTGAGTAACTGCTGTTAGGGAATAACTCGAAACAGCTGGGTAAGTAACTAAAAGTAAAAGGAAAGGTCTACAGTATATTTTAATATAGTAGGTTTTTTTTAGGGAATCAAGGTCCCTAGTGTAAATAATCTAATTTTTGGGTAATTTAAGGGGATAAATTAAGGGTAAGTCATGGCAGGGCAGCTCAGCAATGTGGAGTGCTCCTCCTGTGCAATGTGGGAAGTCAGGGAGACTTCCAGTGTCCAGGGCGAACAAGTGTGCAGCAAGTGTCTCCAGCTGCAGCTACTCGAAATCCGCGTTTTGGATCTGGAGCGATGGCTGGAGACACGGTGGAGCATCCCCGAGGCTGAGATCATCGTGGATAGCACATACAGGGAGGTGGTTACACCGCAGGTAAAGACTACTCAGGCAGAAAGGGAAAGGGTGACCGCCAGGCAGAGTAGAAGAACTAGGCAGGTACTGCAGGAGTCCCTTGGGCCAATCCCCCTTTTGAACAGATTTTCCGCTTTGAATACTGCTGGGGGAGATAGCTTCTCAGGGGAATGCAGCAAGAGCCAAGTCTGTGGCACCACGGGTGGCTCAGCTGCACAGGAGGGGAGGAAAAAGAATGGAAGAGCTATAATGATAGGGAATTCTATCGTAAGGGGTACAGACAGGCATTTCTGTGGCCGCAAATGTGACTCCAGGATGGTATGTTGCCTCCCTGGTGCTAGGGTCAAGGATGTCACGGAGTGGTTGCAGGACATTCTGAAGGGGGAGTGTGAACAGTCAGAGGTCGTGGTACACATTGGTACCAATGACATAGGTAGAAAGAGGGATGAGGTCCTGTAACAAGAATTTAGGGAGCTAGGTAGCAGATTAAAAAGCAGGACCTCAAAGGTTGTAATATCTGGATTACGCCTGGTGCCACCTGCTAGTGAGTATAGGAATAGGAGGATAGAGCAAATGACTGCGTGGCTGAGGAGATGGTGCAGGAGGGAGGGCTTTAGTTTCCTGGATCACTGGGTCTGTTTCTGGCAAAGGTAGGACATGTACAAGTTGGACGGGTTGCACCTGAACCAGATCGGGACCAACATCCTTGCTGGGAGGTTTGCTAGTGCTCTTGGGGGGTGTTTAACTAATTTGGCAGGGGGATGGGATACAGAGTGGAGGTACAGTAGGGGGTGATGCACAGTCAAATAGAGAAGAGAAACTGAGTCAGTCTGGAAGGCAGAGCAAATATAGAGCTGTTAAGGCACAAGTGAAAAATGCAAGGCTGGATTGCATCTATTTTCATGCAAAGAGTCTTACTAGTAAGGCAGATGCATTGAGGGCGTTGATTAGCACATGGGATTATGATATTATAGCTATCACAGAGACATGGTTGAGGGTGGGGCAGAACTGGCAGCTCAATATTCCAGGGTATAGAATCTTCAGGCAAGACAGGGGAGGGGGTAAAAGAGGAGGTGGCATTGCACTGTTGACCAAGGAATCAATTACTGTAATAAGGAGGGATGATATCTTAGAAGGTTCCTCAAATGAGGCCATATGGGTAGAACTTAAAACAAAAAGGGGGCAGTCACTTGGCTGGGAGTGTCCTACAGGCCTCCAAACAGTCAGGGAGAGATAGAGGAGCAGATATGTAGACAAATCTCAGAGAAGTGTAAAAATAATAGGGTAATAATAGTAGGGGATTTCAACTTCCCCAATATCAACTGGTATAGTCTTCGTGCAAAAGGCTTAAAGGGGGAAAAATTCTTAAAATGCATACAGGAGAGCTTTTTGAGCCAGTACGTAGAAAGTCCTACAAGAGAAGGGGTGGTACTAGACCTAATCCAAGGGAATGAAGTCGGACAAGTGGTAGAAGTGTCAGTGGGGGAGCATTTCGGGGATAGTGACCATAACTCTGAAAGACTTAAGGTAGTTATGGAAAAGGACAAAGAAGGACAAAAAGGTACTGAATTGGGGGAAGGCTGATTTCAATATGATAAAACAGGATCTGGCCAAAGTGGACTGGGTGCAGCTACGTGTAGGAAAGCCAACATCAGACCAGTGGGAGTCATTCAAAGAGGTAATAGTGAGAGTTCAGAGCCAACACATACCCATTAAGGTGAAGGGTAGGACCAACAAGTCCAGGGAACCCTGGATGTCAAGGGATATGGAGGATAGGATCAGGAAAAAAAGGAGGCTTATGGCAGATGCAGAGCACCGAAATCAGTGGAGGCACGACAGGAGTATAGAAAATGTAGGGGGGTACTTTAAAAAGTAATGAGGAGAGCGAAGAGGGGACATGAAAAAACACTGGCGGGCAAGATAAAGGAAAATCCAAAGGCGTTTTATAAAGATATTAAGGGCAAGAGGATAACCAGGGAAAGTGTAGGGCCCATTAGGGACCAAAGTGGCAATCTGTGTGTGGAGTCGGAGAACATAGGTGAGGTTTTAAATGATTACTTTTCATCTGTGTTCACTAGGGAGAAGGACGATGTAGGTGTCGAGATCAGGGAGGGGGATTGTGATATACTTGAACATATTAGCATTGAAAGGGAGGAAGTATCAGCTGTTTTAGTGGGCTTAAAAGTGGATAAATCCCCAGACCAGATGAGATGTATCCCAGGCTGTTATGTGAGGCAAGGGAGGAGATAGCATGGGCTCTGACACAAATTTTCAAATCCTCTCTGGCCACAGGAGAGGTACCAGAGGATTGGAGGACAGCAAGTGTGGTACCATTATTCAAGAAGGGTAGCAGGGATAAATCAGGTAATTACAGGCCAGTGAGTCTAACATCAGTGGTTGGGAAACTATTGGAAAAAATTCTGAGGGACAGGATTAATTTTCACTTGGAGAAGCAGGGATTAATCAGGGATAGTCAGCATGGCTTTGTCAGGGGGAAGTCGTGTCCAACTAACTTGATTGAATTTTTCGAGGTGGTGACTAGATGTGTAAAGCAGTTGATGTAGTCTACATGGACTTCAGTAAGGATTTTGATAAGGTCCCACATGGGAGATTGGTTAAGAAGGTAAGAGCCCATGGGATCCAGGGCAATTTGGCAAATTGGATCAGTGGCAGGAGGCAGAGGGTGATGGTCGAGAGTTGCTTTTGCGAGTGGAAGCCTGTGACCAATGGTGTACCACAGGGATCGGTGCTGGGACCCTTGCTGTTTATAGTGTACATTAATGATTTATTATTTATTTATTTAGAGATACAGTACTGAAACAGGCCCTTCGGCCCATAGAGTCTGTGCCGACCATCAACCACCCATTTATACTAATCCTACATTAATCCCATTACCCTCTCACCTCCCCACCTTCCTATACCAGGGGCAATTTATAATGACCAATTTACCTATCAACCTGCAAGTCTTTGGCTGTGGGAGGAAACCGAAGCAGCCGGTGAAAACCCACACAGTCACAGGGAGAACTTGCAAACTCCGCACAAACAGTACCCAAAATCGAACCCGGGACGCTGGAGCTGTGAGGCTGTGGTGCGAACCACTGCACCACTGTGCCGCCCACATGAATATAGGAGGTAAGATTAATAAGTTTGCAGATGACATGAAAATTAGTGGTGTCGTTAATAGTGAGGGGGAAAGCCTTAGATTACAGGATGATATAGATGGGCTGGTGAGATGGGCGGAGCAGTGGCAAATGGAATTTAATCCTGAGAAATGCGAGGTGATGCATTTTGGGAGGACTAACAGGGCAAGGGAATATACAATGGATGGTAGGACCCTAGGAAGTACAGAGTGTCAGAGGGACCTTGGTGTACTTGTCCATAGATCACTGAAGGCAGCAGCACAGATAAGGTGGTTAGGAAGGCATATGGGATACTTGCCTTTAATAGCCGAGGCATGGAATATGTGCAGGGAGGTTATGATGGAGCTGTATAAAATGCTAGTTATGCCACAGCTGGAATACTGTGTACAGTTCTGGTCACCACACTATAGGAAGGATGTGATTGCACTGTAGAGGGTGCAGAGAAGATTCACCAGGATGTTGCCTGGGCTGGAGCATTTCAGCTATGAAGTGTGATTGGATAGGCTAGAGTTGTTTTCCTTAGAGCAGAGAAGGCTGAGGGGGAACATGATTGAGGAATACAAAATTATGAGGGGCATTGATAGGTTAGATAGGAAGAAACTTTTTTCCCTTAGCGGAGGGGTCACTAACCAGGGGGCATAGATTTAAGGTAAGGTGCAGAAGGTTTAGCGGGGATTTGAGGAAAAAAATGTTCACTCAAAGGGCGGTTGGAATGTGGAACGCACTGCCTGAAGAGGTGATAGAGGCAGGAACCCCCATAACATTTAAGAAGTATTTAGATGAGCCCTTCAAACGCCACAGCATACAAGGCTGCGGGCCAAGTGGTGGAAAATGGGATTAGAGTAGTTAGGTGCTTGATGGCCAGCACAGACACAATGGGCTGAAGGGCCTGTTTCTGTGTTGCATAACTCTATGACTCCAGGACTTTTATGTGACTCCAGGCCCACAACAATGTGGTTGACTCTTAACGAGCTTCTGAAACAGTATTGGTTGTTTGGGGCATGGTATTAATCAGGAGATTAGAGAAGCCTGTGGCATGGATAATACATAATTATGGGTGTCTTCAACCTGCCTATAGATGGGGTAAACCTAATGAGCATGAATGCTGTGGAGGATGAGTTTCTGGAGTGTGTTCGGGATGGTTTTCTAGAGCCGTATGTTGAGGAACCAACTAGAGAATGGGCTATTTTAGATATAGTATTATGTAATAAGAAATGGCTAATTAATAATCTTGTTGTAAAATAATTTTTAGGGATGAGTGACCATAATATGATAGAATTTTACATTATGTTTGAAAGTGAGTTAGTTCAATCAAAGGAAATTATGAAGGTATGAAGGGCAAATTGGCTGAAGTGGGTTGGGAAAATACATTAAAAGGTGTGACAGTACACAGGCAATGGATAGTCTTTAAAGAAATATTACATAGTTTATAGCAACAATACATTTCTTCAAGGCACAAAAACCCCAAAAGTAAAGGCAGTCAACTGTGGATAACAAAGGAAGTTAAGAATTGTATAACATTAAAAAAAAGGCCTATAAAGTTACCAGAAATAGTAGTAAATCTGAGGATTGGGAGGATTTTAGAATAAAGCAAAGGAGGATGAAGAAACTGATAAAGAAAGGGAGAATAGAATATGAATGTAAGCTAGCAAAAAATATAAAAATGGACTATAAAAGCTTCTACAGGTACATAAAAAGGAAACGTTTGGCTCAGACAAATGTGGGTCCATTACAGGCAGAGTAAGGAGAATTTATAATGGGGATTAGAGAAATGGCAGAGCTGCTAACTGATTACTTTGTGTCTGTCTTCACTGAGGAAGATACAAGAAATCTCCCAGAATTAGAGATCCAGGGGATTAGGGGGAATGAGGAATTGAAGGAAATTAGTATTAATAAGAAGGTTGTATTGGAGACATTAATGGGGCTGAAGGTTGATAAGTCCCCAGGACCTGATATGCTACATCCAAGAGTGTTGAAAGAGGTAGCTATGATGATAGTGGATCATCTTCCAAAATTCTATAGATTCTGGAGCAATTCCTGCAGATTGGAAGGTCGCAAATGTCACCCCACTATTTAAGAAGGGAGGGTGAGAGAAAACAGGGAATTACAGACCTGTTAGCCTTACATCAGTTGTTGGGAAAATGCTAGAAGCAATTCTAAAGGATGTGATAAATGGACACTTGGATAATAATGATCTGACTGGGCATAGTCAACATGGATTTATGAATGGGAAATCATGTTTGACATACCTGTTGGAGTTTTTTGAGGATGTTACCAACAGAATTGATAAAGGGGAGTCAGTGGACGTGATATACTTGGATTTTCCGAAGGCTTTTGATAAAGTCCCCCACAGAAGGTTGGTTAGCAAAATTAAAGCATATGGGATCGGAGGTAATATCCTGGCATGAATTAAGGATTGGTTAACAGGCAGAAAGTAGAGAGTAGGAATAAATGGGTCATTCTCGTGTTGACAGGCTGTGAATAGTGCGGTACCGCAGGATTCATTGCTTGGGCCCCAGCTGTTCACAATATATATCAATGATTTGGACATGGGGACCAAATGTAGTATTTCCAAGTTCGCGGATGATGCAAAACTAGGTGGGAATGTGTGTTGTGAGGAAGATGCAAAGCAGCTTCAAGGGGATTTGGAGAGACTTAGTGAGTGGGCAAGTATGTGGCAGATGGAATATAATGTGGAAAAATGTGAGGTTATCCACTTTGGTAGAAGGAATAGATGTGCAGAGTATTTCTTAAATGGTAAGAGATTAGAAAGTGTAGATGTACAAAGGGACCTGGGTGTCCTTGTCAATAAGTCACTGAAAGCTAACATGCAGGTGCAGCAAGCAATTATGAAGGCAAATGGTATGTTCACCTTTATTGCAAGAGGATTTGAGTACAGGAGTAGTGAAGTCTTGCTTCAATTCTATAGAACCTTCGTTAGACTGCACTTGGAGTACTGTGTGCAATTTTGGTCCCCTTACCTTAGGAAGGAAAGTATTGCCATGGAGGGAATGCAATGAAGGTTCAACAGACTTGTTCCCTGGATGGCGGGACTGTCCTATAAAGAGAGATTGGGGAAACTGGGCCTGTATTCGCTAGAGTTTCGAAGAATGAGAGGTGATCTCATTGAAACCTACTAAATGCTTAACGGGATAAACAGGGTAGAAGCAGCTAAGATGTTTCCCCTGGTTGAGGAGTCTAGAACCAGGGGACACAATTTCAAAATGAGGGGAAGCCACTTAAGACCAAGATGAGGTGAAATTTCTTTCGAGTCATAGAATTATACAGCCCAGAAACAGGCCCTTCAGCCCATCGTGCCGGTGCCAGCCATCAAGCACCTGACTATTCTAATCCCATTTTCCAACACTTGGCCCATAACCTTGTATGCTATGGCATTTCAAGTGCTCATCTAAATACTTCTTAAATGTCATGAGGGTTCCTGCCTCTACCACCCCTTTAGGCAGTGCGTTCCAGATTTCAACCACCCTCCGGGTACATTTTTTCCCCCTCAAATCCCCTCTAAACCTCCTGCCCCTGACTTTAAATCTGTGCCCCCTGGTTATCGGCCCCTCTGCTAAGGGAAAAAGTTTCTTCCTATCTACCCTATCAATGCCCCTCATAATTTTGTTTACTCAGAGGGTTGTGAATCTTTGCAATTCTCTACACCAGAGGGCTGTGGAAGCTCAGTCATTGAGTATGTTTAAAGCAGAGATTGACATATTTTAAATACAAATGACATAAGGGGATATGAGGATAGTGTGGGAAAATGGCATTGAAGTGGATGATCAGCCATGATCGTATTGAATGGTGGGGCAGGCTCGATGGATGTTGACCTGCTCCTGCTCCTATGTTCCTATGTTCCTAAATGGCCTTGCAAGTCACACAGTTGTATTCCAGAAGGAGGTTCGCCATCAGCTTCTAAAGGACAATTAGGAATGGGCAATAAATGCTGACCTTGCCAGGAACTCCCACATCCCATGAATGAATAAAAAAGGTAAGGAAGGAAAAGAGAGAGATGGACATAGAAAAAGTCATTTCTGTACTGAGCAGGATTGTATTTACTGGTTCTAGTTAATAATAGTGGATACAAGTATTATTCTCCACAGCACAAAGTTGTGCTTCTTTCATGCACCATTTGAAATGAAAAGCACCAATTTAATTGCAGCTGATATTTGTTAACTTCAATATTTTAATCTTTCCCTTTTCATTATTTTGTTTCAGTTTCAATTTTAACATTTATTTTGAATGTGCTGTTCTTTGTTCTACAGAGTATAATTCAGTGGCTGTACTTAGGAACTACAATACTGAAACTGACAACAACAACTTGTATTTATGCAGTGCCTTTAATGTAATAAAATGCCAAGGTGCTTTGTAGAAGCATTATCAAATAAAATTTAACACCATGCCACAAAAGGTGATAGTAGAACAAGTGACCAAAAGCTTGATGAAAGAGGTAAGTTTTAAGGAGAGTCTTAAAGGAGGAGAGTTAGACAGGTGGAGAGGTTTAGGATATTCCAGAGCTTCGGGCCTAAGCAGCTGAAGGCATGGCCACCAATGGTGGAGCAATGAAAATCAGGGAATGTGCTGGTGTCCAGAATTGGAGAAGCACGGTGATCTTGGAGGATTCTAGGGTTGGAGAAGGCTACAGAAATTGGGAAGAGAGAGGCTATGTGGGGAATTTTAAAAAAGGATGAGAATTTTACAATTGCGGCGTTGCCAGGCAGGGGGTCTAGATCAGCAAGCACAGCGGTAATAGGTGAATAGGACTTAAGTTAGGATAAGGGCAGCAGAGTTTTAGATGAGCTCAGGTTTAGCAGCACAAGGAGCTTCTGCAGATCATACTAACTGTTTTTATGTAGAAACAGTACTTGGTTCATTGGTAGAGTGACTAGATGCTGCTAGCACTGCTGTCTTTCATTTTCTGAATACTGCCTCCTAAAACCCTCATTCACACTTTGATCACCTTAAGAATCAATTACTTAAAGCTCTCTTTGCTGACCTCCAATCTCCATAAACTCTAATTTAGTGAGTTCTCTGCATCATTTCTTGCTGAAGATGAACACTGTTGTCTTTGCCAAGCTTGACTGGATCTTCATGCCCCAGAAAAATTATTTTAAGGTAGTTTTCAAATTCCTCTTGTTGATTACCATATGTATCAAACTAGATTACCAGCTGATCCCTCCCACTCTACTCAACCATCAGTAGGCTTTTTTTCTGTCATTATACATTGCCTTCTTGCACACAGCTAAAATCTCTGCCAGAAATCTCCCTCACTTTCAAAAACCTTAAAATACTCGAGGATTGCCTTTTGACTCCTCTTTCTCCATTTTTGTTGCTCAATCTCCACGTTATTTCGTATTTTAGAGTGCTCTAAGATACTGTATTTACAGTAAAAAGTGCTGTTAAAATGTAAGTGTTGAAGATTTATCAAGAGATATTCACTTGCAGCAACCTAATTCATGATGTATCATGAACATCATGAATTATACCATCTAGTGGCGAAAATGCAGTAGTATCACATTCGACAATATAATCCCTGATTCATTGTCTTCAAATTCTGCTGGAATGACTTTCAGTCCTTTTATGGACATAGCAGAACTCCCTGAAAATTTTAACAATAATGCAGCTAGCTGATTCAACCATGTTTAATATAAGATTTCAAGAACATGGAAACAACAACTGTTCCCTCAGCAACCATGCTGCCACCAATGAATCTGCTAAACACGAAACCTGAACAACCCAATTTGAAAGATCCCCGCAGTTGCAGTCAGAACAATTACACAAGTCGAAAAACCGGTGAAACACCAGCAGGTGATTGAATGTAGAATGTGTATGTGGCACACCTAATGACTCTCATGGCAAAAATTAAAGAATATTATTTACCATACATTGCATAAAAAGGACAGAAACAACAGGCTGGATTTTGTGCTGTAGGTGGGGCTCCCAGTGCCGGGCCAAAAAGGCAGGGGAAACCCCGCCTCGGCCTTTTCGTGCCCACACCCCCCACCCCAGAGCAATCCTCCAGTCTTTTTAAATCAAAGTTTCAGGAGGCAGGATCCCTGACCCTTAAAAGCTGGAGATCCCGCCTCCAAGAGCTGCCGGCCAGTCAGAGGACCAGAAGCTCAGCAGTATAGGCAGGGCCATTGGGAGCGGTGGCCACTGCCAGTACTACAGAGGCCTCGGACCCAGGCCCAGTAATGGAACCGCAGATAAAAGGTCGGTGAGTCGGGGTCACCGGGGCCAGTCCAGAAGGCCCCAGCAAGGTGGAGCTGGGGTTTGGTCATGCAGTCCAGGGGCAGGGGAGTCCAGGGGGGGTGAATTGGTTCCCAGTGGGGGTTCTCCGAGGGCCACAAATTGCCCACAGAGGAATTGCCCACAGAGGAGGACTCCCCCCACCCAAGCGCGCAAGGAGGGTGCTTCGTGTACAAGGCAATCTCCCCACGTGGCGGAGGCCTCACCCCATCACTGATAAGATCCCAGCAGCGGCGGGAAAGGGTCCTTAATTGGCCGTTAATAGGCCTCTTAAAGGCCTCAATTGGCCTCTGGGTGGGAAGGCCCTCGTTGGCCTATCCTGCTCCTGGGAAGATTGCTTGGCGACTGCCACGTCAGCCCCCTGCCACCTGTTGCAATTCTCCATGCTCCCTGCCTCCAATCCCGCCTCATGGGGCCACACAAAATCCAGCCCAACAAATAAAATAGAAAACATTAGAAATAACCAGGAGGTCACTGGATAAATGTGGGGTAATTGGGGTCAGTTATCATGGCATAAGATAGTATAAGTGTAGGTTGTGTCATGCAGGCTCCCACCTGCCAAGAATGAGGCATATTCATTTTGTCATATGAACATTGATTTTAAACTGTTACTGGAGTGAAGAAAGGACTTGTTAAAATAATGACCAGACACGGCTGGAAAACCATTTGTGCATACTAATAGACAGTGCTTGGAGGGACAAAGGAGCTTTTCCCTGCTCCAATTTAACCCACAATGGACTTTGAGCACCAAGTATTGTGTTTAAGAAGAGACATTCCAGGGTCGGCTAAGACAACAGAATCCACAAACAGACGTGGTGAGACCAGCTAGTCACATGGCTAACCTGCTTGGCAATCTGGGTTTTTCTAAATTGTACAAAGAGTTTGAACAGAAAAAGAATATTTTCTCCTGGAGTGAGAAGACCTCTCCTGTCTGCTCCCATTTCTTTCTCACAATCCACTGGACCCACTGAGGACACATGAACTTCAAAAGAGAAAAGTCTCCTTCTTCGAACAGGGTTTAAGAAGAATACTGGGCCCCAACAAAAAGCAAGACCGACCTACAATCAAGGACTTTGCAGCGAGCTCGAAGAACAGTAACTAAAACCATCTCCAGATATTGCCTCAAACTTTTCCACTTTATTTCTTCTGCTCTTTTCAGTCTTTATTTGCATGTGTGTATTGTGTATGCATGCTAGTGTGGGCGCGTTGTGTATCTGTCGGCGTTAACCGAATTAGAGTTTAAGTTTACTAAAGTTCAACCTTTTTTCTTTAAACCTAAGAAAACTTGTTTGGCTAGTTTCTTTGCCTTATAATTGGAAGTTAGTGAACAAGGATTCACTAAGGGGGAGCTAAAAAAAATCGGTGTGATTAAAATTAAACCCTGTTACGGTAAGATCAGATGAAGGTTGAGAGGGAACCCTGAGACCCCTTTCTCACCTGGTTGGAACAGTTGGGCTCGACCAAACTTACAAAATTTTCTGAAGAGCTAATAGGGGACATAGATAAATAAATATCATAAAAGCAAGAAATGCTGGAAATACTCAGCAGGTCTGGCAGCATCTGTGCAGAGAGAAGCAGAGTTAACATTTCAGTTCAGTGACCCTTCTTCAGAACTGGCAAATATTAGAAATGTAAAAGGTTTTAAGCAAGTCAAGTGGGGGTGGGGCAAGAGATAACAAAGGTGTTGATAGGACAAGGTCACAGAGAATAACTGACCAGAAGGTCATGGAACAAAGGCGAATGGTATGTTAATGGTGTGCTGAAAGACAAAGCATTAGTACAGATCGGGTGTGAATGATTGTAAAGCACAGAGCACTCTGCTTCTCTCTGCATAGATGCTGCCAGACCTGCTGAGTATTTCCAGCATTTCTTGTTTTTATTTCAGATTTCCAGCATCTGCAGTATTTTGCTTTTAGATAAATCAATATAATGGGTGTTGTTAATATGGATTTTCAGAAAGGAAATAAATGCTTGCACTTATAGAAAGTCTTTCATGACCTTGAGATGTCCCAAAGTGCTTCACAACCGTTCAAGTACTTTGGAAGAGCAATCACTGCTGTAATGTAGGAAATGTGGCAGACAATTTTTAACACAGCAAAGTCCAATACACAGCACTGTGATATAATCTGTTTTAACAATTTTGGATAAGGTAAAACATAAGTGTCTATGGCAAAGATGAAGGCTTTGGAATTAAGGTGTGGCCATGTGGATGGAGACATGATTAGAGTGTAGGGATGAAGAAATAGTTCTTGGACTAAAATGTGTGGCATTGTTTTCCTCAGGGATCTGTGCTGGGGCTGCATTTCTTTCTTATACACACATAAATGATATAAACTGAAGAATGGAGGGGAACGATACTTAAATTTGCCAATGAAACAAAATTGTGGGGTATGGCAAATTGTGATGAGAACAGTGAAAGCCTGCTGGAGGAGATACATAGACTAGTAGGATGGGCAGAGAGATGCAGTTCATTGGAGAGTAACGTGAATACATTTTGGAAACAAGAAGAAAGGAAGGAAGTACATCTCACACACATCATGAAAGATGAAAGTGCATGCAGTTAAGGCCATGAAATGGCAAACGTAACCTGTGGTTTTCAATCTAGAGGAAAAGAATATACATTGCACCTTGAGCGTGATAAATGTCCTGTAGCACTCCACAGGAGACCATCTTAAAACATTACTTTGAGGTGGCGATGATGAACTTTTTGTAAAAGAAAAAGAAAAAATTAGAACACATACAGAATTTTCAGCATCCTGTTAAGGGAAGGGATTATAGTTATGATGATAAAATTGAGAAATTAGAGCATTTTTAACTGAGAATGAAGAGCAACCCAATGGTGGAGGTCATCAGGATTATATTATTTCTAACTAAATAGTTTCATTGGTTGACGAAACATCAACAAGAGGATGGAAACTTAAGATAACCACAAAAAGAATTGAAGGGGAGGTTAGAAAAAAATGTTTTACAGAGGATGATTAGAAAGTGAAATTCTCCATTGCAAATCATTATAAGAGTCCAAAATTCTTTTCAAAAGGAGTTAGAAGGCTGCTTGAAAAAGAGGAATATTAAAACAGCTCTCCAAATTGGATGCGAAACATGGTTATTGGTTCATGCATTTATCAGTAGGATCACAGGGACTAACGAAGTTTAGAACACCATTTGGAAGGTATTGTTTCCAGAGATTACTATTTGGCTTATCTGTAAATCAAGATCTATTCCAGCAACATATGGACAGGATTACCGAAAATGTTCCGGGTTGCGAATGTATAGTGGATGACATTGCAGAGATAGGTACCACTAAGTAAGAGCATGACTGAAATCTTCATGTGTTGATGGAAATGGCTAAAACAGAAGGTCTTGTTTCAAACAGCAAAATAAATCAACTTCTTTGGTTCAATCTGTTCTAACACTAGGATATGTATGTACGAACATATGAACATATGAATTAGGAGTAGGAATAAGCCACTCAGCCCCTCGAGCCTGCTCTGCCATTCAACAAAATCATGGCTTATCTGATTGTAACCTCAACTCCACATTCCCGCCTACCCACCTCCACCCCCCCATAACCTTTCACCACCTTTCTTAAGAATCTATCTACCTCTGCCTTAACAATATTCAAAGACTCTCCTTCCACTGCCTTTTGAAGAGAGTTCCAAAGACTCACAACCTTCTGAGAGAAATAATTTCTCCTCATCTCTGTCTTAAATGGGCGACACCTTATTTTTAAACAGTGACCCCTAGTTCTGGATTCTCTCACAAGAGGCAACATCCTTTCCACATTCACCCTGTCAAGACCCCTCAGGATCTTATATGTTTCAATCAAGTTGCTTCTAAACTCCAGCAGATACAAGCCTAGTCTGTCCACCTTTCCTCATAAGGCAACCTGCCCATTCCAGGTATTAGTCGAGTAAATCTTCTCTGAACTGCTTCCAATGCATTTACATCCTTCCTTAAATAAGGAGACCAATACTGTTCATTGTACTCCAGATGTTGTCTCACCAATGCCCTGTATAGCTGAAGCATAACCTCCCTACTTTTAGTTTAGTTTAGTTTAGAGATACAGCACTGAAACAGGCCCTTTGGCCCACCGAGTCTGTGCCGACCATCAACCACCCATTTATACTACTCCTGCACTAATCCCATATTCCTACCACATCCCCACCTGTCCCTATATTTCCCTACCACCTACCTATACTAGGGGCAATTTATAATGGCCAATTAACCTATCAACCTGCAAGTCTTTGGCATGTGGGAGGAAACCGGAGCACCCGGAGGAAACCCACGCAGACAACTCCCCTTGCATTAGACAATAACATTCTATTAGCTTTCCTAATTACGTGTTGTACCTGCATACTAACCTTTTGTGATTCATGCACTAGGACACCCAGATGCCTCTGCTTCTCAGAGCTCTGCAATCTCTCACCATTTAGGTAACAGATAACATGCTTCTTTTTTATTCTTCCTGCCAAAATGGACAATTTCACATTTTCCCACATTATACTCCATTTGTAGATCTTTGCCCACTCACTGAGCCTATCTATAATAAAAGCGGATGCTGGAAATCTGAAATAAAGACAAGAAACGCTGGAAATGCTCAGCAGGTCTGGCAGCATCTGTGGAAAGAGAAGCAGAGTTAACGTTTCGGGTCAGTGACCCTTCTTCGGAACTGACAAATATTAGAAATGTTAAAGGTTATAAGCAAGTGAGGCGGGTGTGGGGAAAGAGATAACAAAGGAGAAGGTGTAGATTGGACCAGGCCACATAGCTGACCAAAAGGTCATGGAGCAAAGGCAAACAATATGTTAATTGTGTGTTGAAAGACAAAGCATTAGTACAGATAGCGTGTTAATGGACTGAAGATTGAACAGCAACAAGTACAAACATGAAAAAAAACAATGGGTAAGCAAACTGAACAAACTAAGATGAAATGAAATAAACATACAAAAAAATTTGTAAAAAATGTACAAAAGAAAAAATAACTAAAAATAAAAGTAAAATGGGGGGCCCATCATGCTCTGAAATGATTGAACTCAATGTTCAGTCTGGCAGGCTGTAGTGTGCCTAATCGGTAAATGAGATGCTGTTCCTTGAGCTTGCGTTGATCACTGGAACACTGCAGCAATCCCAGGACAGAGATGTGAGCATGAGAGCAGGGAGGAGTGTCGAAATGGCAAGCAACCGGAAGCTCAAAGTCCTGCTTGCGGACTGAGCGGAGGTGTTCCGCAAAGCGGTCACCCAGTCTGCGTTTGGTCTCCCCAATGTAGAGGAGACCACATTGTGAGCAGTGAATACAGTATACTACATTGAAAGAAGTACAAGTAAATCACTGCTTCACCTGAAAGGAGTGTTTGGGGCCTGGGATAGTGAGGAGAGAGGAGGTAAATGGGCAGGTAATGAGCCTATCTATATCTCTTTGTAGCCTCCTTATGTCCTCTTCACAACTTACTTTCCTACCTATCTTTGTGTCATCAGCAAATTTAGCAACCATACCTTTGGTCCCTTCATCTAAGTCATTTATATAAATTGTAAAAAGTTGAGGCCTCAGCACTGATCCCTGTGGCACACCACTTGTAACATTTTGCCAATCAGAAAACGACCCCTTTATGCCCACTCTCTGCTTTCTGTTCGCTAGCCAATCTTCTATCCATGCCAATATGTTACTCCCCTGCACCAGGAACATTTATTTTCCGCAATAGCCTTTGATGTGGCACCTTATTAATGTCCTGATCCAAGAAAAATAGAAGACATACAATATATGCCTGCATCCCAACACCGAGAAGATTTGCAATGCTGTCTAAGGTTAGTCAATCTCTCATCACCCTATATCCCAACTTTGCCGAGAGAACTGCTAAGGTGTTCTGTTTGTGTGGCAAGAGGACCACCAACACGTATTTGAATCACTTAAGTAGTCATTATCAGAGAAGATAAGTCTTTTACAATATGACAACTCAAGAATGGAAACAGTCTTGGAAGTCAATGCGTTGCAGAAAGGACTAGGAGCTTGCCTTATGCAGGAAGGGAAACCGATAATGTTTGGTTCCAAGAGTCTCTCATCAACGGAAGCCAATTATTCGAATATAGAGCGCGAAACACTTGCTCTAGTTTAGCATTACGAGGTTCTACACATACCTTTCTGGTAAGCGATTCATTGTGGAAATGGATCACAAGCTTTTAAAAATGATATGGTGTAAACCTCTGACAAGTGTGCCACCTAGATTACAAAGGTTACTTGTCAAAATCCAAGGGTATGACTGCGAAGTCCGTTATAAACCAGAGAACAGGATGCTTACATCAGACACATTGAGCCGATTGCCAAATCTGAAGAAAACAGCAGATATTTCATGAGACATATGGATATAGACATCGAAGATGTACTTACTTTTGACTTGTTGAGCTTTGGATAGCACAAGTGCCACCGGCTTAGAGAAGTACAGGCAAAGATCCACTGCTGAAGGCATTGTGGTGAGTTATTGTCGATGGTTTGCCTGATTGAATACAGGAGGTTCAAGACAACCTAAGATCCTTTTGGCCGTATAGGCACAAGTTAGGTATCTCAAGAGGATTAATATTTAAAGGCAGACATGTGCTTATTCCTGAATCTCTTCATCAGGATATATTGCTGCAATTGCACCAGGGCCACATGGGCATCGAATGAACAAGACACCTGGCGAGGGAAACTGTACTGGCCTGGGATTAATTGTGGTATCAAGAGAGCCGTGAGGATGTGCAAGGCATGCCAAGCACATCAGCCAAACCAGCACAGGGAAACACTACATCCTCATGAGGTCCCATCGTATCCCTGGTCGAGGATTGCAACCATTCGTGGTGATGATTTCCTTTTAATCACAGATTACTTTTCAAAATTCCCAATCATCAGACAGTTGAGGGGTACATCAAGCACATCTGTAGCAAATACGATGAGTGCTACATTTAGTCTTTTTGGTACACTAGACGACATTGTATCAGCTATGAGTTCACAATATACAAGCAACCCATTTCAGGATAAGCGTGCCAAGTGGGGCATAAACCATCTAACAGCCTGACCACATTACCCAAGATCCAACGGTCTTGCCGAGAGAATAGTTTGTATGGTTAAATCGCTTATTGTGAAGTACAGGGAAACTGAGCAAGATCTCCAGGTTCCTATATTGCATTTATGGGAAACACCATTAGACATGGGGTTAGCAACACCAGCTGAAATCATGTTTGGGAAGCAGATCAGAACGACACTTTTGAGTCGTCATTTGTCCAGATTTGCATCAGTGCAGGAAAGACTACTGGAGTTATTCACCCAACAGAAGGAACCTGGTTCCCTGCAGAGGTATCTAAGGTTTGCAGTGAGCCAAGATCATACAAAGTCACAACACTTAATGGAGCGACGTTGAGGAGGAACAGATGACAACTAAGGGAATTGTCCAACTTCACCTTATCCAATACTCCAATAGTGGCGAGAACATGTTTACAGATGAGGTCTGAGAGTAAAATTGTGGAAGACCATTGTGAAGACAGCCAGCACAATGCTAATGTGCAGGATACCCATTCGTCTACGTTCACAAGTCAAGAACACTGTAGTGATGATTCTAGATCTCAGAAGACTTGTACTATTATGAGGTCCAGGCATATTCGTAAACCACCTGTACATTTTAGGGATTCTGACATGATGGATGAAGGTCTAACTTTTAGTGTTCACAGCAATCCTGTTATGTTATGTGATTTATTCTTATTGTGTAATGTTCTACTTAAGGAAAAACGGGGATGTTGTGATATTGCTTTAATGGAATATCTAAATAGTAAGCGTGCATCATCACTGCAGGAAGTGATGTCAGACAGCATATGACACTGCAGTAGGAGCTGTGTTGATCCCTGGTAATATGCAAAGCTCTCCTGTAACTTGTATATAGTATTGTGAGTCTTCAATAAAAAGAACCCAAAGTATTTGTTACCATTCATCAGTGTGTGATTGGTAAGTTTGTGTGAAGAACCCAGTAACCCAACACTTGTGATATTATTCTGTCTGTTTTAATAAAATGTTTGTAATCTAATTTTTGTTTCAAATTAAAGATTTCTAACCAACATCGCACTTTTCTCGTCCATTCCGGAATGTGCTGATGCAATGCAGCACAACTGTTATTCGATTTCAATTGTATGATGACTTGTAACTGCAACTTTTCACCTGTAGAGTTAAACAATTGGGTTAAAAGATTATGAAACAAACTAAAATACTATCTTTCGTGATTCTTAGTTACCTAGAAATCTCACATCTTGATTGAAAAAATTGTTTTAATTTAAATGCAATCTTGTAACTTTTGTTTGCATGACATTGTTGACACTGTTGATGGAAAAGCACCATTATTAGCAAGAGATCATTTAAATCACTGATTTTGTTTTACAGAAAGGGTCTTTCTAGATATTGGGGTAGCATATAATACTGCCATTTATTTCAATGTTCTGCTTGAGGGTGAGATATTTGATGACAATCGTGAAATAGTGAAGATTTATTTTATCTTTTGGGGAAGTAAGTATCATCACTAAACAACATTTTCTCATAGAATCATAGTTTGTGGGGCTACAGAGAAAGAGCAGGGGAATGGGATGAATTGGATAGCTGTTTCAAAGAGTGGACAGCGAAGGAGGCCATTGTGCTTGTGCTGGCTCTTTGAAAGAGCTATCCTATTTGTCCCATTCCCCTGCTGTTTCCCCATAGCCTCACAAAGCTTACCCCTTCAAGTGCTTCTCCAATTCTGTTTATAAAGTTATTATTGAATATGCTGCTACCACCCTTTAAGGAAATACATTCCAGGACATAGGAACTCGTTGGATAAAAATACTTCTCCTCAACTCACCTCTGGCTCCTTTGCCAATTGTCTATGCCAAAAGAACATAGAGAGGCTGGTGGAATGGGTAGACAAGTGGCAGATTAAATCTAATACAGAGAAGTGTGAAGTGATTCATTTTGGTCGGCAGAACGCAGAGAGACAATGTAAAATAAAGGGTGCAATTCTAAAGCGGATGCAGAAGCAGAGGGACCTGGGTGTATATGTGCATAAATCACTGAAGGTGGCAGGACAGGTTGAGAGAGAGATTAATAGAGCATACAGCATCCTAGGCTTCATTAATAGGGGCATAGAGTATAAAACCACAGAAGTTATGTTGAACTTGTATAGAACACTGGTTCAGCCTTGGCTGGAGAATTGTATCGGTTGTGGGTGCCACACTTTAGGAAAGATTTTTTAGATTTAGAGATACAGCACTGAAACAGGCCCTTCGGCCCACCGAGTCTGTGCCGACCATTAACCACCCATTTATACTACTCCTACACTAATCCCATATTTCTACCACATCCTCACCTGTCCCTATATTCCCCTACCACCTACCTATACTAGTGGCAATTTATAATGGCAAATTCACCTATCAACCTGCAAGTCTTTTGGCTGTGGGAGGAAACCGGAGCACCCGGAGGAAACCCACGCAGACACAGGGAGAACTTGCAAACTCCACACAGGCAGGACCCAGAATTGAACCCGGGTCGCTGGAGCTGTGAGGCTGCGGTGCTAACCACTGAAAGATGTGAAAGCATTGGAGAGAGTGCAGAAAAGAGTCACGAGAATGGTTCCAGGGATGAGGAACTTCAGTTAAGTGGTTAGATTGGAGAAGTTGGGACTGTTTTCCTTGGAGAAGAGAAGATTGAGAATCGATTTGATAGAGGTATTCAAAATCATGAGGGGTCAGGACAGAATAGATAGGGAAAAACTATTCCCATTGGTGGAGGAATTGAGAACAAGAGGGCACAGATTTAAGGTAATTGGCAAAAGAAGCAATAGTGACATGAGGGAAAATGTTTTCTCGCAGCAAGTGGTTAGGATCTGGAATGCACTGCCTGAGAATGTGGTGGAGGCAGGTAAAAATAGAAGCATTCAAGAGGGAATTCGATTGTTATCTGAAAAGGAAGAATGTGCAGGGCTATGGGGAGAAGTGGAGGAGTGGCACAAGGTAAACTGCTCTTTCGGAGGACCAGCGCAGACACGACGGGGTGAATGGCCTCCTTCTGTGCTGTAACAATTCTGTGAATTACTGTAAATCTGTGTCCTCTGGTTATTGACACACTCACAGTGGAAAGAAATTCTCCATATCTACTCTATGCATCAGCCATGGCTCAGTTTGTAGCATTCTCCCCTCTGAGTTATAAAGTTCTGGATTTAAGTCCCACTTCACAACTTGAGCACAAAAATCAAGGCTGACACTCCAGTGAAGTACTGATGGAGTGCTGCACTGCCAGAGGTGCCATCTTTCAGATGAGGCGTTAAACCATGGCGCCATCTACCTGTTTGGGTGGATGTAAAAGATCCCATGGCACTATTTCAAAGAAGAGCAGGGGAGGGACTCCTCTGCGTTCTCTTTAAACCCATGACATCCTTCCAAAAGTGTAGTCCCCGTAATTGGAAACAATACTGCAGATTTTGTGGTCTGTGCCTCTGTTCATAAAATTAAGGATACCATGACCGGGATTTAATGTGGAGGCAGTGGCCCCGCCCACCAACTGGAAAGTCAGGGCCCGGGAAGCCACATCGCAATTTTGTGTGCCTCAGGCAATTAGTTGTCTGAGGTCATGGCTTCTGCCACGCCCAATAAAGCTGGATGTCCCGCCTTCAAGAGCTGTCATCCAATCAGAGGGCCGGAAAGTCTTCAGTCCCAGCAGCGCCACTGGGAGGGGTGGCCACTGCTGGGGCTGCACTCGGCCCTGGACCCAGCCAGCGTTGGAGGGTCGGAGTACAGGTAAGTGGGGCAGACTAGCCAGGGCTAGTCAGGTAGGCCACGGCGAGCAGGGAGGTGGGTGAAGTGGTGCATCAGGAGGCCAGGGTGGAGGAATCAAGCCAGAGTGGCCCTTTCTGCTGGGGGGCACACTGTGGGACATAAGGTGCCCGAGCAGGAGGGATCCCCCATCCCCAACCAAGTCCCCATTCAGGCCACTGGGGTATACCGGTGTATATGGTGTGGGCACCCCGCCGCTGGTTCAATTCCAGTGGCAACGGAAAGAGGCCCTTAAATGGCCATTAATTAACTACTTAAGGGCCTCAATTGGCCCAAGGGCAGACAGGCCATCCGACACCTCCCCTGCCGCTGGTAAAATACCAATGGAGGCGGATAAGCAACAGGCACGATCCCCCCTGCCAACCCACCTAATTTTACGCCCCTCCCACGTGCCAGCCCACTCCTGGGGGAAGGTGGGAGGTTGAGGACAGAGGGGGGAATGTAAGTCCAGACTCTATATTTTAGGAACATAGGAAATAGGATCAGGAGTCGGCCATTCTGCCCCTCGAGCCTGCTCCATCATTCAAACATGGCTGATCTTCTACCTCAATGCCATTTTCCAACATTATCCCCATATTCCTTGATGCCTTTAATTCTAGAAATCTATCGATCTCTGTCTTGAACATAATGAATGAGCCTCCATCGCCTTCTGGGGTAGAGAATTCCAAAGATTCATCACCCGCTGAGTGAAGAAATTCCTCTTCATCTCAGTCCTAAATATTCTACCCCTTTTTCTGAGACTGTGTCCCCTGGTTCTAGACTGCCCAGCAAGGGAAAGCATCTTTCCTGCAGCAACCCTGTAGACCCATGTAGGAATTCTGTATGTTTCAATAAGATCACCTCTCATTCTTCTAAACTCTAGAGAATACAGTCCAAGCTTCCTCAATCGCTCTTCATAAGACAATCCCGCCATCCCAGGAATTAGTCTGGTGAACCTTCGTTGACTTTGTCTATGGCAAGTATATCCTTCCTTAGGTAAGATCATCAGATCATAACTAGGAGCAGGAGTAGGCCGCCCGGCCCCTCGAGCCTGCTCCGCCATTCAATAAGATCATGGCTGATCTTTTCGTGGACTCAGATCCACTTACCCGCGCTCCCACAGTATCCCTTAATTCCTTTATTATTCAAAAAGATATCTACCTTAGCTTTAAAGACGTTTACTGAAGAAGCGTCAACTACTTCACTGGGCAAGGAATTCCATAGATTAACAACCCTCTGGGTGAAGAAGCTCCTTCTTAATTCAGTCCTAAATCTGCTCCCTCTAATCTTGAGGCTATGCCCTCTTGTCCTAGCTTCACCTGCCAGTGGAAACATACTCTCCACGTGTATCTTATCTATTCCTTTCATGATTTTATATGTTTCTATAAGATCCCCCCTCATTCTTCTGAACTCCAATGAATATAATCCCAATCTACTCAGTCTCTCCTCATAAGCCAACCCCCTCAACTCCGGAATCAACCTAGTGAACCTCCTCTGCACCCTCTCCAGTGCCAGTACATCCTGTACACAATACTCCAGGTGTGGTCTCACCAAGGCTCAATACAATTGCTGCAATACATCTTTACTCCTGTACTCAAATCCCCTTACTATGAAGGCCAACATAACATTTGCCTTCCCAGTTGCTTGATGCACCTGCATGTTAGCTTTCAGTGACTCATGAACAAGGACACCCACGTCCCTTTGGTCATCAACACTTCCCAATTTCTCACCATTTAAGAAATACTCTGCATTTCTGTTTTTCCTACCAAAGTGGATAACTTCACATTTTTCCACATTATATTCCATCTGCCATGTTCTTACTCTCTTAGCCTGTCTAAATCCCCTTGAAGCCTCTTTGCATCTTCCTCACAACACACATTCCCACCTAACTTTGTATCATCAACAAACTTGGAAATATTACATTTGGTCCCCACATCCAAATCATTGATATAGACTGTGAATAGCTGGGGCCCAAGCACTGATCCTTACGGTACCCCACTAGTCAGAGCCTACCAACCTGAGAATGACCCATTTATTCCTACTCTGTTTTCTGTGCGTTAACTAATTCTCAATCCATGCTAGTATAACACTCCCAATTCCCAAGTGCTCTAATTTCGCTTACTAACCTCCTGTGTGAGACGTTATCAAAAGCCTTCTGAAAATCCAAATACACCACATCTACTGGTTCCTCCTTATCTATTCTGCTAGTTACATCCTCAAAAAATTCCAACAGATTTGTCAAATATGATTTCCATTTCACAAATCCATGTTGACTCTGCCCAATCCTACCATTATTTACTAAGTAACTAAGGTAAGAAAGGTCGAGAGTTTATTTTCATATATAGTTAGTAATGTTTTTTAGGGAGATCTGTTATAACGAGGACCAGTGAAGAAGGGCCCTAGAGTAATTGATATTATTTGATATTAAGCATCTTCCAAAAGGTTTAATTTAAAGAGTTAAGTCATGGCAGGAGAGCTCAAAGCCGTGGTGTGCTCCTCGTGCTCTATGTCAGAAGCCGGGAACAATTCCAGTGCCCGGGACCGGTATGTGTGCAGAAAGTGTCTCCAGCTGCAGCTCCTGGAAGCCTGGGTTTCAGAGCTGGAGCGGTGGCTGGGGACACTGTGACGCATCCGCGAGGCGGAGAGTATCGTGGATAGCAGTAGAGAGAGGTGGTCACACCGCAGGCTCAGACTCCACAGGCAGTTAGGGAATGGGTGACCACTATGCAGAGCAAGAGGACTAGGCAGGCAGTGCATGAATCTCCTCTGGCTATTCCCCTGCAAAACAGATATACTGCTTTGGATACTGTTGGGGGGAATGGCCTCTCAGGGGAAAGCAGCAACAGCCCAATTCGTTGCACCATGGTTGGCTCTGCTGCACAGGGGAGGAGTAAAAAGTGTGGGAATGCAATAGTTATAGGGGATTCAATTGTAAGGGGAAAAGATAGGCGTTCCTGTGGCCGCATACAAGACTCCAGGATGGTATGTTGCCTCCCTGGTGCTCGGGTCAAGGATGTCTCAGAGCAGGACATTTTGAAGAGGGAGGGTGAACAGCCAGTGGTTATGGTACACATTGGTACAAACGACATAGGTAAAAAAAGGATGAGGTCCTAAAAGCAGAATATAGGGAGCTAGGAAGTAAGTTGAAAAGTAAGAGCTCAAAGGTAGTGATCTCAGGATTACTACCAGTGCCACGTGCAAGTCAGAGTAGAAATAGCAGGATATATCAGATGAATACGTGGCTGAAGAGATGGTGTGAGGGGGAGTGTTTTAGATTCCTGGGACATTGGGGCTGGTTCTGAGGGAGGTGGGACTAGTATAAACTGGACGGGTTACACCTGGGCAGGACCGGGACTGATGTCCCGGGGGAGTATTTGCTGGAGTGGTAGGGAGGGTTTAAACTAAAATGGCAGGGGGATGGGAACCTTTGCAAGGACTCAGAGGAGGGGGGATCAAAGACAAGAACAAAAGACAGTATGGAGAATAAGAAAAGTGATAGACATAGAAATCAAGGGCCAGAATCAAACAGGGCCACAGTGAAAAATAGTGGGAAGGGGACAAGTAATGGTAAAAAGACAAGCCTTAAGGCTTTGTGCCTTAATGCGCAGAGCGTTCGCAATAAAATGGATGAATTAATCATGCAAATTGATGTAAACGGGTATGAAATAGTCGGGATTACGGAGACATGGCTGCAGGGTGACCAGGGATGGGAAATGAACATCCAGGGGTATTCAGTATTTAGGAAGGACAGACAAAAAGTAAAAGGCGGTGGAGTTGCATTGCTGGTTAAAGAGGAAATTAATGCAATAGTGAGGAAGGATATTAGCTCCGATGATGTGGAATCTGCATGGGTAGAGCTGAGAAACACTAAGGGCAAAAAACATTAGTGGGGGTTGTATCTTGACCCCCAAACTGTAGTGGTGATGTTGGAAATGGCATTAAACAGGAAATTAGAGATGCATGCGATAAAGGAACATCTGTAATTATGGGTGACATTAATCAGCATATAGATTGGGCAAATCAAATTAGTCTCAATACCGTAGAGGAGGAATTCTTGGATGTATAAGGGATGGTTTTCTGGACCAATACGTTGAGGAACCAACTAGAGAACAGGCCATCCTAGACTGGATATTGCGTAATGAGAGAGGAATAATTGACAATCTAGTGGTGCGAGCCCCTTGGGGACGAGTGACCATAATATGATAGAATTCTTCATCAAGATGGAGAGTGACGCAGTTGATTCTGAGACTAGGGTCCTGAATCTTAATAAAGGAAACTACGAAGATATGAGGCGCGAATTGGCTATGATGGATTGGGAAACGTTACTTAAAGGGATGACGGTGGATAGACAATGGCAAACATTCAAAGGATGCATGGATGAACTGCAACAATTGTCTGGTC
The DNA here is from genome assembly GCF_036365525.1 of Heterodontus francisci. NCBI lineage: Eukaryota > Metazoa > Chordata > Chondrichthyes > Heterodontiformes > Heterodontidae > Heterodontus > Heterodontus francisci. The sequence continues at coordinate 113,139,380 of NC_090371.1, read as the reverse complement.
CTGTCTGGCGCAAAAGTAAAATGGGAAAGGTAGCCAAACCATGGCTTACAAGGGAAATTAGAGATAGCATTCAATCCAAGGAAGAGGCATACAAATTTGCCAGAAAAAACAACAGACCTGAGGATTGGGAGCAGTTTAGAATTCAGCAAAGGAGGACCAAGGGATTGATTAAGAAGGGGAAAATAGAGTACGAGAGTAAGCTTGTGGGGAACAGAAAAACAGACTGTAAAAGTTTCTATAGGTATGTGAAGAGAAAAAGGTTGGTGAAGAAACAGGAAACAGGAAAATTTATTTGGGAACAAAGAACTGGCTGATCAACTAAATGCATACTTTGGTTCTGTCTTCACAAAGGAGGACACAAATATCATACCAGAAATGTTGGGGAACACAGGGTTTAGTGAGAGGGAGGAACTGAAGGAAATCAGTATTAGTAGAGAAATGGTGTTGGGGAAATTGATGGGATTGAAGGTCGATAAATCCCCAGGGCCTGATGGTATGCATCCCAGAGTACTTAAGGAAATGACCCTAGAAATAGTGGATGCATTGGTGGTCATCTTACAAGATTCTATAGACTCTGGAACAGTTCCTACAGATTGGAGGGTAGCTAATGTAACCCCACTATTTAAAAAGGGAGGTAGAGAGAAAGCAGGGAATTATATACCAGACAGCCTGACGTCGGTAGTGGGGAAAATTCTAGAGTCCATTATCAAAGATTTTATAGCAGAGTATGTAGAGAACAGTGGTAGAATTGGACAGAGTCAGCATGGATTTACGAAAGGGAAATCATGCTTGAGAAATCTACTAGAATTCTTCGAGAATGTAACTAGTAGAGTTGATGAGGGGGAGCCTGTGGATGTGGTTTATTTGGACTTTCAGAAGGCTTTCGACAAAGTCCCACATAAGAGATTAGCGTGTAAAATTAAAGCGCATGGGATTGGGGGTAGTGTATTGCGATGGGTAGAAAATTAGGTGGCAGACAGGAAACGAACAGTAGGAATAAACGGGTCTTTTTCCAAATGGCAGGCAGTGACTAGTGGGATACCGCAGAGATCGGTGCCAGGACCCCAGCTATTCACGATATCTATTAATGATTTAGATGAGGGAACTAAATGTATTATCTCCAAATTTGCAGATGACACAAAACTGGGTGGAAGGGTGAGTTGTGAGGAGGATGCAGAGGCGCTTCAGGGCGATTTAGACAAGTTGAGTGAGTGGGCAAATGCATAGCTGATGCAGCATAATGTGGATAAATATGAGGTTATCCACTTTGTTAACAAAAACAGGAAGGCAGATTATTATCTGAATGGCTATAAACTGAGAGAGGGGAATTTGCAATGAGACCTGGGTGTTCCCGTACACCAGTCACTGAAGGTAAGCATGCAGGTGCAACAGGTGGTAAAAAAGGCAAATGGGATGTTGGCCTTCATAGCGAAAGGATTTGAGTACAGGAGCAGGGATGTCTTGCTGCAATTATACAGGGCCTTGGTGAGGCCACACCTAGAATATTGTGTGCAGTTTTGGTCTCCTTATCTGAGGAAGGATGTTCTTGCTATCGAGGGATAGCAGCGAAGGTTTACCAAACTGATTCCTGGGATGGCAGGACTGACGTACGAAGAGAGATTAAGTCGGTTAGGATTATATTCGCTGGAGTTCAGAAGAGTGAGGGGGGGATCTCCTATAAAATTCTAACAGGACTTGACAGGGTAGATGCAGGAAGGGTGTTCCCGATGGTGGGGGAGTCCAGAACCAGGGGTCATAGTCTAAGGATACGGGTTAAACCTTTCAGGACTGAGAAGAGGAAAAACTTCTTCACCCACACAGTGGTGAGCCTGTGGAATTCGCTACCACAGAAATCAGTTGAGGCCAAAACATTGTATGTTTTCAAGAAGGAATTAGATATAGCTCTTGGGGTGAAAGGGATCAAAGGATATGGGGGGAAACGGGAACAGGTTACTGATTTAGATGATCAGCCATGATCATAATGAATGGCGGAGCAGGCTCGAAGGGCCGAATGGCCTACTCCTGCTCCTAGTTTCTATGTTTCTCTGTGTCCAGTTATCACATCCTTTATAACAGATTCTAGCATTTTTCCTACTTCTGATATCAGGCTAACAGGTCTGTAGTTCTCCGTTTTCTCTCTCCCTTCTTTCTTAAAAAGTGGGGTTACATTTTCTACTTTCCAAACTGTAGGAACAATTCTAGAATCTATAGAATTTTGGAAGATGACACCAATGCATCCATTATCTCTACAGCCACCTCTTTCAACACTCCAGGATGTAGATCATCAGGTCCAAGTGATCTACCAACTTTAAGTCCCATTAATTTCTCCAGTGCTACTTTTTTTTAATTCATATTAATTTCTTTCAGTTCCCCATTCTCTCTAGTCCCTTGTTTCTCTTGTATTTCTGGGAGGTTTTTGTATCTTCCTCTGTGATGACAACACAAAGTATTTTAGTTTCTGTTTCATTTCTTTATTCCCCATTATAAATTCTCCTGTCTCTGCCTGCAATGGTCCCACATTTGTCTTTGCTAATCTTTTATTTTTACACACCTATAGCAGTGTTTACAGTCCATTTTTATGTTTCCCTCTAGTTTACTTTCGTATTCTATTTTCCCTTTTGTTATCAGTTTCTTGGTCCTCCTTTGCTGAATGCTAAAATGCTCCCAATCCTCAGGCTTACTACTTTTTATTGGAAACTTTATAAGTGTAGTATAAGGGTCTGAAAGAGTTAATCTTGAAAGAATGTAAAGAATACCTCCTATCATGATGATGTAAGAGATCGCATGTGAGAGAAATTTGAAGATAGATGCAACATGGCATTGGAGGAGTCACACAGATGAGTGTGAAGTTGTACATAGTTATAATGTAATAAATGTTAATGTTCTAACTACTCCAGACTAAAGAATCTCTCTAAACTAGACTAATTAATGTGGCAGCATACAAAACAAACATACAACGTGGTGATCAGCGGTGAGAACGACGGAATTCTTTCCATGCTACACCCACAAGAAGAATTTGAAAGAATTGGGAAAAAAAGCACCAAAGCTGCAGGACTCAGGAAGAGGCTGAAGAAAAGCTCCAGAGCTCCAGACATGGAGAGTCGGGGAATCGGCAGTAGTAATCCGGTTAGGCAAGCGCAAGCTTTGAGTCAGAGAACCAAGCAACATTCGAGGATCAGGTGAGCAACCCTGAAAGAGGGTAAAAAATGCGTCCCTAATGACACCAGGCAGGCAGCACTGGGGAAATCTTTAGTAAGGGTGTGGTGGCTGAAGCGAAAAGAAAGCAAGCAACGAGGTTGCAAATGATTTATTCTCTATGAGAAGAGAGTTAAAGGAATCTAGTAGTAACGCTATAAAATGGAGTTTTATACAAGGAGGAAAGTAATCCTTGGTCTAGTGGGAAGATTTTAAAGGCAGAAACATTGGCCATAGCGGGAATCAGCGTGGAGCTAAAAAAAACCATGGGAAACTGCTGATACTGCGGGGAAGAACTCAAAAGTGAAAGTAAAAGAAATTGAAGCAATAGAGCTTAAATTCTCAATTCCAGAGAGATTTTGGTACATGGAAGGACCAAATTAAACCCAAAATTGGTCACTCTGGTGAAAAAGGTTTCTCAGACACAGAATTGCCTCCAAATTGGACAGCCAGTCTGAAGCAGAGCAAGTTAACACATTGTTGTATTCTGTTGAGTCTATAGCAGATGATGTTATTACAAGACAAGGTATCAATGAGACATCTGCCAAATTCAATGAAGTTTTGAAAGCTTTTGATTCTCATTTCAATTTGAGGAGCAATAAGATTTTAGAAAGAGCAAGATTCAACAGAAGGGTCCAGAAACCATAATGTATACCAGGATATAACAAGCAGAGTGGATAAAGGGGAACCAGTAGATGTAGTGTATTTGGATTTTCAGAAGGCGTTTGATAAAGTGTCACATAAAAGGTGTGCTAGCATGGATTGAGGACTAGCTAACACACACAAGGCAGAGAGTCGGGATCAATGGGTCTTTTTCAGGTTGGAAAGTCATAACTAGTGGGGTGCCACAAGGATCGGTCTTAGGGGCTCAACTATTTATCTATATTAATGACTTAGAGGACGGGACAGAGTGTAGTGCATCCAAATTTGCTGATAATACAAAAATAGGTGGGAAGGCATGTTGTGATGAGAACACAAAGAATCTGCAAAGGGATATAGATAAAGGGATAAAAACTTGGCAGATGGTGTTCAATGTGGGAAAGTATGAGGTAATCCACTTTGGAAGGAAGAATAAAAAGGCAGATTATTATTTAGGTGGAGAAAGTACAGAGGGATCTGGCTGTTCTTGTGCATGAAACACAAAAGGTCAGCATGCAGGTGCAGCAAGTAATTAGGAAAGCAAATGGAATTTTGGCCTTTATTGCTAGGGGGTTAGAGTTTAGAAAAAGGGAAGTCTTGTTACAACTGTACAGGGTGTTGGTGAGACCACACCTGGAGTACTGCGTACAGTTTTGGTCCCCGTATTTAAAGAAGGATATGCTAGCATTGGAGGCAGTTCAGAAAAGGTTCACTAGGCTGATTCCTGGGATGAAGGGGTTGTCTTATCAAGAACGGCTAAACAGGTCAGGCCTTTATTCATTGGAGTTTAGAAGAATGAGAGGTGATCTTACAGAAACATATATGATTTTAAGGGGGCTTTACAGGGTAGATGTTGAGAAGATGTTTCCACTGGTGAGGGAATCTCGAACTAGGGGACATAATTACGAAGTAAGCAGTCACATATTTAAAACTGCGGTGCAAAGGAATTTCTTCTGTCAGAGGGTGGTGAATCTCTGGAATTCTCTGCCGCAGAGAGTCGTAGAGGCTAGGTCACTAAATGTATTTAAGGAGGAGGTAGATAGATTTTTGAAATCTCAGGGAGTTGAGGGTTAGGCGGAGCAGGCCCGAAAGAGGAGTTGAGGCCTGGAACAGATCAACCATGATCTTATAGAATGGCGGGGCAGGCTTGAGGGGCTGAATGGCCTACTCCTGCTCCTATTTCTTATGTTCTTATGAAACCAGGCAAAACAGTTGATGCTTTTATCAATGACCTATACAGGCTAGCTGAAGGATGTGAATAAGGAGATCTTAAAGCAGAATTAATAAGAGACCGCATTGTTGTAGGTATTGCTGATGAATCCCTATCATATTTTTTGGAGTCTAAAGAAGACCTCACCCTGGACAAAGCTATTCAGCTGGTTAGACAAGCTGAGGTCCAGCAGAACAACAAAGCAGTCCTGAGAGGTGAAGGGAGACCTTGTTTCAGGAAACAACCAGCAACCTTACAGTTCCTTAACCAGAGGGCAGTGAAAGAGGCACCAGTAAAAAAGGTACATGGGGGAGGGGGGGGAGGGGACGGCAGGAAGCAAAAGATGCCATGAAGCCCTGCCAGAAGTTCCCACAGGCACAAACAGTGTCCTGCAAACAAAGCAGAAAGCTTCCATTGTAAGAAAATAGAGCATTTTGGTAAAATGTTCCTAACTAAAATGTCTACTTCCACAAGTTCAAAAGAAAACACATTCAAGACTAGAGTGGTTAACAAAGTTAAGCAACCTCCTTCAGAAGAGCAACCAAAAAATTTTTTTGCAGCGATCAACGATCCTAATTAGACATTTTGGTCAGTAGATATATATGTCAATGGACATATCACTAATTTTAAACTCGACACTGGAGCAAGTAACGGCCTTATTAGACAAAAAAACCATGGTTATCAACACATTTTCTGCAACCAACAGAAACCCAGTTACATGGTCCAGGAGGGAATGAACTCGAAGTAAAGGGGAAACTACTGGCAATGCTCCAGTACAAGGGAAAGCAAGTATTAGAAACAATGTGTTGCAACCAAGTGAGAAAGGGGTCTAGGGTTCCCTCTCAGCCTTCACCTGGTCTTACTGTAACTGGGTTTAATTTTAAACGCACCGTTTTTTTACCTCCCCCTTAGTGAATCCTTGTTTACTAACTTCCAATAAAACGGCAAAGAAACTAGCCAAACAAGTTTTCTTAGGTTTAAAGAAAAAATGTTGAACTTTATTCAACCTGAACTCTAATTTGGTTAATGCCTACAGATACGCGACGCACCTACACTAGCATGCATACATGATACACACATGCAGATAGGCACAGAAATGAGCAGAAAAAATAAAGTGGAAAAGTTTGAGGCAATATCTGAAGATGGTTTTGGTTACTGTTCTTCGAGCTCGCTGTAAAATCCTTGATTGTAGGTAGGTCTTGCTTTTTGTTGGGGCCCAGTATTCTTCTTAAACCCTGTTCGAAGAAGGAGACTTTTCTCTTTTGAAGTTCATGTGTCCTCAGTGGGTCCAGAGGCTTGTCTTCTCACTCCAGGAGCAAACAGTCTTTCTCAGTTTAAACTCTTTGTACTATTCAGAAAAACCCAGGTTGTCAAGCAGGTTAGTCATGTGACTAGCTGGTCTGACCACGTCTGTTTGTGGATTCTCTTGTCTTAGCTGACCCTGGAATGTCTCTTCTTACACACAATACCTGATGCTCAAAGTCCATTGTGGGTTAAATTGGAGCAGGGAAAAGCTCCTTTGTCCCTCCAAGCACTGTCTGTTAGTATGCACAAATGTTTTTCCAGCCACAGCTGATCTATTTAACAGGTCATTTCCTCACTCCAGTAACAGTTGAAATTCTATGTTCATATGACAAAATGAATATGCCTCATTCTTGGCAGGCGGCGAATCTGCTTGACAATAGTGCTGAATTTTAATAGCGCGGCGTGCTCTGCAGTGGCGTGCTTTGAACTCGGCGGCATTCCAACATGGAAGTGCCGTCGCCAAGCCACCGCGATATTACTCGTTGCAGCTCATTTAAATAGAGGGGGCAGAACGGCCGCTCCCGATGACATAGAGGGGGCGGTCGCCATGTCACCAGCAATGGCGCCCGGCGCCACCGCGCAGGCACCGGCATCATTTTTAAAGGGCTTCAAGCCCTTCAGTAACATTTTTATATTTAAAGGTCCTGGTCTCCAGGAAATATAAATAAAATTTTATTTCAACTCTAAATCCCGTCTCCCACCCCACAGTGGGTAATTTATATATAAATTGACCTCTCCCTTTTATTGATGTCCTGAACTTTCCCCCTGAAATTTATTCCCTTTGACCCTCAACCCCTTCCCACCGTCCCCACAGCCAATAAAAATTGTTTTCCCCGCTCCCCGACCCCTCCTGCCTTGAATATTTTATTCCTCTCCCATCCCCACCAGGTTCTTGCCTCGGAACACCGGACAGAGTTCTGAAGGCACGCGAGGTGCGTTCGGCGACCATAAAATCGGTGTGGGATGGCCGCCACCAGCAGGTAAGTTCATTTCCATCTACTTTATGTTAATTTAAATATTTAGATGAAGGCCCTGCCGCTTGGCATGGGGGTGGGGGCCGCACCGAGGTCCCCCCACCGCCAGTAATATGCGGCGGGCCCTTCTTGACGTTGGGGGTCAAGGTGCACCTCTCCCTGCAGAATTTTATGGGCTCCCCACCACCACCACGACCCACGGCATCAAGGGGCTGGTAAAATTTAGCCCATTGTATGTTTTAAAGCATCAGGAATTCCCTTTCTTAAGTAGAAGAGTTTGTACTGACCTTCATCTTAAAAGAAAGTAGAAGAAGTTAAACAACAGAAATCCAGGAGTCACTTCCAAGAGAATTTCCCTAAATTGTTTACTGGTCCAGGCAGACTGAAGACTGACTAAAGTATTACTTTGCAAAAAGATGCTGAACCAGTATGTCTTTTCATGCCTAGGAAGATTCCACACCCACTAATGAGGCAAGTCCAACATCAACTAGAAGACATGACCAGGACGAGAGTATTTTCTCCTGTTACTGAACCTCCAGAGTGGTGTTAGGAATGGTTCCAGTTCCTAAACCTAATGGTGATCTTTGCATTTGTGTCGACTTAACTCAACATAATAAGGCTGTGGCATGAGAAGTCCATCTGATGTCCTCAGTGGACGAAAGCTTGGCAAACTTATCCAAAAGTACTGTGTTCACAAAGCTTGATGTGAATAGTGGCTTTTGGCAAGTTCCATTGGATAAGAAGTCAAGGTTACTGACAACCTTCACTACTCTGTTTGGAAGATTTTGTTTTAACCTCTACCATTCAGTATCATGTTAGCACCAGAAATACTTCAGATAACTATGTTGAATATTCTACAGGGCCTTGAAGGTGTAATATGCCATATGAACGACATCTTCGTTCACAGTGAGTCCAGTGAAGAACATAATCTAAGGGTTTTGAATCGTCTGCAGAACAAAGGTCTAACACTCAATGAGAAGTGCTAATTTTCAAAAAGGTCCATTTGTTTTTTAGGACACATTGTCAGCTGTAGTGGCATAATGGCCGACCTGCAAAAGACCAGAGCCATTGGCGAATTTCCACTTCCTATTCTGTCCATGATATTCAATGGTTTCTTGGCATAGTCAATCAGTTGGCAAAATTCCTACCAAATTTAGCACAAGTTATTGAGCCTTTATGACAGTTGTGAAGGAAAGCTCAAGCAAGGAGGCACATCAGCAACAAGCATTTGTCTTCGGGAAAATGTTAGAAGCTATTACTAAATTATAGCAGGGCACTTAAAAATAATTCAAGCTAATCAGGCAGAGTCAACATGGTTTTGTGAAAGGGAAATCATGTTCAACCAATTCTTTGGAGTTCTTTAAAGACGTAACATGTGCTGTGGATAAAGGGGAACCCGTGGATGTACTGTACTTAGATTTCCAAAAGGCATTTGATAAGTTTAGTTTAGTTTATGTTTTAGTTTAGAGATACAGCACTGAAACAGGCCCTTCGGCCCACCGAGTCTATGCCGACCATCAACCACCCATTCATACTTTTCTTTTTCTTTCTTTTGGGCCTCCTTATCTCGAGAGACAATGGATACGCGCCTGGAGGTGGTCAGTGGTTTGTGAAGCAGCGCCTGGAGTGGCTATAAAGGCCAATTCTGGAGTAACAGGCTCTTCCACAGGTGCTGCAGAGAAATTTGTTTGTTGGGGCTGTTGGACAGTTGGCTCTCCCCTTGCGCCTCTGTCTTTTTTCCTGCCAACTACTAAGTCTCTTCGACTCGCCACAATTTAGCCCTGTCTTTATGGCTGCCCGCCAGCTCTGGCGAATGCTGGCAACTGACTCCCACGACTTGTGATCAATGTCACACGATTTCATGTCGCGTTTGCAGACGTCTTTATAACGGAGACATGGACGGCCGGTGGGTCTGATACCAGTGGCGAGCTCGCTGTACAATGTGTCTTTGGGGATCCTGCCATCTTCCATGCGGCTCACATGGCCAAGCCATCTCAAGCGCCGCTGACTCAGTAGTGTGTATAAGCTGGGGATGTTGGCCGCTTCAAGGACTTCTGTGTTGGAGATATAGTCCTGCCACCTGATGCCAAGTATTCTCCGAAGGCAGCGAAGATGGAATGAATTGAGACGTCGCTCTTGGCTGGCATACGTTGTCCAGGCCTCGCTGCCGTAGAGCAAGGTACTGAGGACACAGGCCTGGTACACTCGGACTTTTGTGTTCCGTGTCAGTGCGCCATTTTCCCACACTCTCTTGGCCAGTCTGAACATAGCAGTGGAAGCCTTACCCATGCGCTTGTTGATTTCTGCATCTAGAGACAGGTTACTGGTGATAGTTGAGCCTAGGTAGGTGAACTCTTGAACCACTTCCAGAGCGTGGTCGCCAATATTGATGGATGGAGCATTTCTGACATCCTGCCCCATGATGTTCGTTTTCTTGAGGCTGATGGTTAGGCCAAATTCATTGCAGGCAGACGCAAACCTGTCGATGAGACTCTGCAGGCATTCTTCAGTGTGAGATGTTAAAGCAGCATCGTCAGCAAAGAGGAGTTCTCTGATGAGGACTTTCCGTACTTTGGACTTCGCTCTAATCCTGCACTAATCCCATATTCCTATCACATCCCCACCTGTCCCTATATATTTCCCTACCACCTACCTATACTAGGGGCAATTTATAATGGCCAATTAACCTATCAACCTGCAAGTCTTTGGCATGTGGGAGGAAACCGGAGCACCCGGAGGAAACCCACGCAGACACAGGGAGAACTTGCAAACTCCACACAGGCAGTACCCAGAATCGAACCCAGGTTCCTGGAGCTGTGAGGCTGCGGTGCTAACCACTGCGCCACTGTGCCGCCCCATAAGGTTCCACATCATAGGTTATTGTGGAAAATAAAAGCTTATGGTGCAGGGGTAATATATTGGCATGGATAGAAGATTGGCTAGCTAACGGGAAACAGAGAGTAGGCATAAATGGGTCATTTTGTTCCTAGCCAGCAATGCCCACATCTCCCGAATGATATAGCTAGGTTAAGTGAGTGAGCAAAGATCTGGCAAATTGAGTGTTATGTGGGAAAATGTGAAATTGTCCATTTTGGCAGGAAGAATAAAAAAGAAGCATATTATCTAAATGGTGAGAGATTGCAGAGCTCTGAGATGCAGAAGGATCTGGGTGTCCTAGTGCATGAATTGCAAAAGGTTCGTGTGCAGCTTCAGCAAGTAATTAGGAAAGCTCATGGAATGTTATTGTTTATTGCGAGGGGAATTGAATACAAAAGTATATGCTTCAGTTATACAGGGTATTGGTGAGACCACATCTGCAGTACTGTGTACAGTATTGGTCTCCTTATTTATGGAAGGATGTAAATGCTTTGGAAGGTTTATTAGACCAATATCTGGAATGAGTTGGTTGTCTTATGAGGAAAGGATGGACAGGCTAGGCTTGTATCAGCTGGAGTTTAGAAGAGTAAGATGGAACTTGATTGAAATATATAAGATCCTGAGCGGTCTTGACAGGTTGGATGTGGAAAGGATGCTTCCCCTTGTGGGAGAATCTAGAACTGGGGGTCAGTTTTTAAAACAAGGGGTTTCCCATTTAAAATAGAGATGAGGAGAAATGTTTTCACTCAGAGGGTCGTGAGTCTTTGGAACTCTCTGCCTCAAAAGGCAGTGGAAGCAGAGTCTTTAAATATTTTTAAGGCAGAGGTGGATAGATTCATGATAAGCAAGGGAGGGGGTGAATGGTTATCGGGGGTAGGCGGGAATGTTACAATCAGATCAGCCAAGCAGAACTTATTGAGGCGCCGAGTGGCCAACTCCTGCTCCTAATTTATATGTTTGTATAACCTTTCACTTTCAACCACAATTGCAGCTGACGTCTCATCTACAGGGATAGGGGCAGTCCTTTTCCAAGAACCGCCAGATGGAAGTCGACGACCTGTTTGTTCTGCATCACGAGATTTCTCTGACACTGAGATGAGATACATTGCGATAGAGAGAGAAGCTCTTGCAGTCATTTGGGCTTGTGAGAAGTTTTCAGACTATATTAGAGGCTTAAAGGCTGGCATAGAGACAGACCACAAACCCCTAATCTTCTCAATTGATGAAAAGGAACTTGCCAGGATGCGTCCGCAGATCCAGAGGTTCCAGTTGAGGCTAATGAGGTTCACGTATGAAACGGTATACGTACAGGGCAAGCAAGAAATGACAGCAGCTGCATTATCCAGAGCGACGGTCAACCATCCTACTCAACAGGATGTTAACTTTATTAACAAAATTGACTTACCTGAGGACCGGAGTGGTGGCAGGCGGACGTGGGAGAAATCACATCCTGAGCGGGACCTGTATAACGAGAGTGCGGGGCTCGAGGCCCTTGCTTACCTAAAGACTGGAGCGGCGGCAGGTGGACATGGGAGGAATCACATCCTGAGCGGGACCTGTATAAAGAGAGTGCGGGGCTTGAGGCCTTTGCTTACCTAGAGACTGGAGCGGTGGCAGGCGGATCTGGGAGGAAACGCATCCTGAGCGGGACCTGTATAAAGAGAGTATGGGGCTCGAGGCCCTTGCTTACCTGGAGACTGGAGGCTCTTTCTCTCTCTGTCGGCGCGCACTGAGTTTCAAAAGAGGAAAAAAAGACTTACAGTGACATCACTGGAAATCTGTAAGCTGATTGGTTGGGTAAGTAACAGCTGTTAGTGCCTTTAATTATCTTTAAAAAAAGGGGAAAGTTTTTTTTTTAAAACCTCAAAACCTACCGTATAGGTGATAACGTCAGTACGACTAAAGTGTGTTTTTTTAAATTAGTGTAATTTATTAAGGACTTTAGATAATAGTGGGTAGTGTTTGAAGTAGAACAAGGCCCCTAGTGTAATTAGTATTTTTAAATTAAAGGGAGTAACTAAATAATCTAAAGGTAAGTCATGGCAGGAGATCTCGCACCTATGATATGCTCTTCCTGCACTATGTGGGAAATCAGGGACGTTTCCAGTGTCCCTGACGACCATGTGTGCAGGAAGTGTATTCATCTGCAGCTACTGGCTACCCGCATTGTGGAGCTGGAGCAGCAGGTGGATTCAATATGGAGCATCTGTGATGCTGAGATCGTCGTGAATAGCACATTTAGCGAGGTGGTCACACCACAGGCAAATGCAGCAAAGGCAGGAAGGGAATAGGTAATCACCAGGCAGAGTAGAGGAATAAAAACAAGAAATGCTGGAAATACTCAGCAGGTCTGGTAGCATCTATGGAGAGAGAAGCAGAGTTAACGTCTCAGGTCAGTGACCCTTCATCAGAACTGAGGAAGAGTAGAGGAAGGCAGGTAGTGCAGGAGTCCCCTGTGGCCATCCCCGTCTCTAACAGGTATACTGCTTTGGATATTGTTGGGGGAGATGGCTCAGGGGAAAGCAGGAAGAGCCAAGCTCATGGCACCGTGAGTGGCTCTGCGATACAGACGGGGAGGAAGAAGAGTGGCAGGACTATAATGACAGGGGATTCAATCATAAGGGGAACAGACAGGTGTTTCTGCAGACGCAAAAGAGACTCCAGTGTGGTATGTTGCCTCTGTGGTGCTCGGGTCAAGGATGTATCTGAGAGGCTGCAGGGCATTCTGAGGTGGGGGGGGGGGGGGGGGGAGAGCAAGCAGCCTGTTGTCTTGGCATGTATCAGTACCAACAACATAGGTGAAAAAAAGGGATGCGATCCTACAAGCTGAATATAGGGAGTTAGGACGAAAATCAAAAAATAGGACCTCAAAAGTAACAATCTCAGGATTACCACCACTGACACGTGCTAGTGAGAGCAGAAATATCAGGAAAAATCAGATGATTACGTGGCTGGAGAAATGGAGTAGTGTGGAAGGATTCAGATTCCTGGGACTTTGGGACCGCTTCTGGGGAAGGTGGGACCAGTTCGAGGGAAGGTGAGACCAGTACAAGCTGGACAGGTTGCATCTGGGCAAGACCGGGACCAATTTCCTCAGGGCTGGGGGGGGGGGGGGTGGTGTTTGCTAGTGCTGTCAGGGAGGGTTTAAACTAGAATGGCAGGGGGATGGGAATCTGAGCAGGGAGACAGAGGAGAGGGAAAAAGGACAGAAATGAAAGACAGAAAGGTAAGAAGCAAAAGTGGAAGGCAGAGAAAACAAGGGCGAGAAACAAATGGGGCCGTAGTGCAAAATGAAACTAAGATGATGAGCAATGTTAAAAAGATAAGTCTTAATGTGTCTTAATGCGCGGAGCATTCGCAATATGGTAGATGAATTAACAACGCAGTCGATATAAACGGTTATGATATAGTCACGATTACGGAGACATGGCTGTAAGGTGACCAAGGATGAGAACTGAGCATCCAGGGGTATTCAATATTTACGAAAGAAAGGCAAAAAGGAAAAGAAGGAGGGGGTAGCATTGTTAGTAATGGAGGAAATCAATGCAATAGTGAGGAAGGATATTGGCTCGGAAAATCATGATGTGGAATCTGTATGGGTGGAGCTAAGAAACACCAAGGGGCAGAAAACGTTGGTGGGGGTTGTCTTTAGGCCCCCAAATACTAGTGGAGATGTAAGGGATGGCATTAAACAGGAAATTAGAGATGCATGCAATAAGGGTACAACTGTAATCATGGGTGACGTTAGTTTAGTTTAGTTTAGAGATACAGCACTGAAACAGGCCCTTCGGCCCACCGTGTCTGTGCCGACCATCAACCACCCACTTATACTAATCCTACACTAATCCCATATTCCTACCACATCCCCACCTATCCCGATATTTCCCTACCACCTACGTATACTAGGGGCAATTTCTAATGGCCAATTTACCTATCAACCTGCAAGTCTTTTGGCGTGTGGGAGGAAACCGGAGCACCCGGAGGAAACCCACGCAGACACAGGGAGAACTTGCAAACTCCACACAGGCAGTACCCGGAATTGAACCCGGGTCGCTGGAGCTGTGAGGCTGTGGTGCTAACCACTGTGCCGCCCTACAGAGATTGGTCAAACCAAATGAGCAATAATACTGTGGACGAGGATTTACTGGAGTGTGTACGTGATGGATTTTTAGATCAATATGTTGAGGACCCAACTAGAGAACAGACTATCCTAGACTGCAATAAGAAAGGATTAATTATCAATCTTGTTGTGCGGGGTCCCTTGGGGAGGAGCGACCATAACGTGATAGAATTCTTCATTAAGATGGAGAGTGAAGTAGTGAAATCCGAAACTAGGTTCCTGAATCTAAATAAAGGAAACTACGAAGGTATGAGGCGCAGGTTGGCTATGGTAGATTGGGGAACTTTACTAAAAGGTGGATAGGCAAAGGATAATATTTAAAGAATGTCTGCATGAATTACAACAATTATTCATTCCTGTCTGGCTCAAAAATAAAACCGGAAAGGTGGCTCAACCGTGGCTTACAAAAGAAATTAGGGATAGTATTAGATCCAAAGAGGAGGCATATAAAATTGCCAGAAAAAGCAGCAAGTCTGAGGATTGGGAGCAGTTTAGAATTCAGCAAAGGAGGACAAAGAGGTTGATTAAGCGGGGGGGAAATAGAGTATGAGTAAACTTGCGGGGAACATAAAAACTGACTGTAAAAGCTTCTATAAATATGTGAAGAGAAAAAGATTAGTGAAGACAAATGTAGGTCCCTTACAGTCAGAAACGGGGGAAATTATAATGGGGAACAAAGAAATGGCAGAACAATTAAACACATACTTTGGTTCTGTCTTCACCAATAACCTCCCAGAAATGTTAGGGAACCAAAGATCTAATGAGAGGGAGGAACTGAAGGAAATCAGTATTAATAAAAAAAATAGTGCGAGGGAAATTAATGGGGTTAAAGGCTGACAAATCCCCAGGGCCTGATAACCTACATCCTAGAGTACTAAAGGAAGTGGCCCTGGAAATAGTGGATGCGTTGGTGGTCATCTTCCAAAATTCTATAGACTCTGGAGAAGTTCCTACAGATTGGAGGGTGGCAAATGTAACCCCACTATTTAAAAAAGGAGGGAGAAAAAACAGGGAACTACAGACCAATTAGCCTTATATCAGTAGTGGGGAAAATGCTAGAGTCTATTATCAAGGATGTGATAGCAGAACACCTGGAAAGCATAAATGGGATTGGGCAAAATCTGCATGGGTTTATGAAAGGGAAGTCATGCTTAACAAATCTACTGGGGTTTTTTGAGGATGTAACGAGTAGAATAGATAAGGGAGAATCAATGGATGTGGTGTATTTGGATTTTCAGAAGGCTTTTGATAAGGTCCCACATAAGAGGTTAGTTTGCAAAATTAAAGCACATGGGATTGGGGGTAATATACTGGCATGGATTGAGAATTGGTTGACATACAGGAAACAGAGAGTAGGAATTAACAGGTCTTTTTCCAGGTGGCAGGCAGTGACTAGTGGGGTACCGCAGGGATCAGTGCTTGGGCCCCAGCTAGTCACAATATATATTAATGACTTGGGTGAGGGAACTAAATGTAACATTTCCAAGTTTGCAGATGACACAAAGCTGGAGGGGGGCGGGGGGTGGGGGGGGGAGGGGGGGGGGTGGTGGTGGTGTGCGGTGGAATGTGAGCTGTGAGGAGGATGCAAAGAGGCTCCAATGTGATTTGGACAAGTTGGATGAGTGGGCAAATGCATGGCAGATGCAGTATAACGTGGATAAATGTGAGGTTATCCACTTTGGTTGTAAAAACAGAAAGGCAGATTATTATCTGAATGGTGATAAGATTGGAAAAGGGGGAGATGCAACGAGACCTGGGTGTCCTTGTACACCAGTCGCTGAAAGCAAGCATTCAGGTGCAGCAAGCAATTAGGAAGGTGAATGGTATGTTGGCCTTCATTGCAAGCGAATTTGAGTTTAGGAGCAAGGATGTCTTACGACAGTTATACAGGGCCTTGGTGAGACCATTGTGTATTGTGTGCAGTTTTGCTCTCCTTATCTGAGGAAGGATGTTCTTGCCTTGGAGGGAGTGGAAAGAAGATTTACTAGGCTGATTCCTGGGATGGCAGGATTGACATATGAGGAGAGATTGGGTTGACTAGGCCTATATTCACGAGAATTTAGAATAATGAGAGGGGATCTCATAGAAACCTATAAAATTCTAACAGGACTAGACAGGCTAGATGCAGGGAGGATGCTCCCGATGGCTGAGGAGTCCAGAATCAGGGGTCACAGTTTCAGAATACAGGGTATGCCATTTAGAAATGAGCTGAGGAGAAATTTCTTCATTCAGAGGGTGGTAAACCTATTGAATTCTCTACCGCAGAAGGCATTGGAGGCCAAGTCATTAAATATATTCAAGGAGTAGATTAGATATATTTCTTAATGCCAAAGGGATCAAGGGATATGTGGAGAAAGCAGGAACAGGGTACTGAATTAGATGATTAGCCAAGATCTTTTTTGAATGGTGGCACAGGCCCAAAGGGCCTAATGGCCTGCTCCTGCTCCTATTTTCTATGTTTATATGAGTCATATTCTCAAGTCACCGCATCACAATGGCTCAAATAAGCTCCAACAAATTTGTCAGGCGCAGATGCAAGATGAAGAATACCATCTATGTCCAGCAATATTGCAAGCAAGGTTGGCTGCAACTGAGTCCCAGTGGTAAGAGTACGAAAATCTTCTTTGAATACTGAAGACACTTTACCATAGTGGATGATTTGCTGGTATATGATGAGAGACTTGTGATTCTAGAGTCACTTGGGGTAGATATCTTGGAGAAAATACACCAGGGTCATAGTTTTTTTTATTCGTTTGAGGGATGTGGGCATCACTGACTGGGCCAGCATTTAATGCCCATCCCTAATTGCCCTTGAATTGAGTGCCTTGTTAGGTCATTTCAGAGGGCATTTAAGAGTTAACCATACTGCTGTGGGTCTGGAGTCACATGTAGGTAAGGTAAAGACAGGAGATTTTCTTCCCAAAAGGACATTAGTGATCCAGATGTGTTTTTACAACAATTGACAATGGTTTCATGGTCACCATTAGACTTGCTTTTAATTCCAGATTTATTAATTGAATTCAAATTTCATTATACCTCCCATAGCAT
Organism: Heterodontus francisci; assembly: GCF_036365525.1. Classification (NCBI taxonomy): domain Eukaryota; kingdom Metazoa; phylum Chordata; class Chondrichthyes; order Heterodontiformes; family Heterodontidae; genus Heterodontus; species Heterodontus francisci. The sequence continues at coordinate 113,122,012 of NC_090371.1, read as the reverse complement.
TACTAGTCCAGTGACATTACCACTATGCCACAGCCTCCCATACTGGCATAACGACATGTAGAGCACAGGCTCAGGCGTCCATGTGGTAGCCAAAAGTATCAAAGGATATAGAAGAAGTGATTTCAAATTGTCACATATGTGCAATTTACAGACTGGATCAGAGAGAACCTCTTACCTTGACCCAATTTCCAACCAGACTATGGGAATCTTTGACGATGGATCTATTCATCTTTGATGGAAAATCCTATCTAATCGTAGTAGATTACTTTTCAAGGTGGATCAAGGTTAAACGTACTAACACAACAACAACTGAAGCAGTCATTCGAGTGTTACAAGAAATCTTCGCAATACATGGTATACCTGATCAGATAATGTCCAATAATGGACCTCAATTTGCAAATGACTACTTCAAACACTTTGTGGAAAACAGTGGATTTGTACATATAGCAAGTTCCCCTAGCTATCTACAATCTAATGGAGAAGTTGACTGAGCAGTCAGAACTATTAAAGTACTGTTAAAGAAAAATCAAGATTTCCAAACAGCACTTCTGAACTACAGAACTACTCCATTGTTATGCAGATTAGCACGATCCAAAATGGTAATAGGAAGAAAACTTAGGACGCAACTTCAAATTTTACCCTCGCAATTACTTCCAGGTCTTCAAATCCAGGATTATCAGAGAGTTCAAGACAGAGAAAAGTCTCACCGGAAAAAAAGCCCATAATTACAACAGGAAATGCCATACCAAGAACTTACTGAAGTTGTCAGAGGGCAAAAGGTATGGGTACAAGACCAAAGCAGAGAATGAGTAATTGTCCAGAGAGAGGAGAATATACAGTGATATTATTTACTAAGAACTTCAGAAGGTACTGTATGAAGAAATAGAGGAATCTTATTCCAATACATCAAAGACGCCAATCGGTCATACATTTGGATGAATCAGATGTTAAACTTGAAATTCAGAAAGCAGCAGATATTGCAAACCTCAATGAAGGCAGTCCAAGTAAGAAATAAGAGTTCAAAGAAAAACTGCCAATCTTCCGCATCTGACGACATGGTCAGGGAGAGTTGTGAAGCCTCCTGACAGATTGAATCTATAAAGTCAGAGACTTGGGGGGAGATGGGGTAGTATGTAAATAAAAAGTGAATGTATGTAAATATATATTTGGATAAAGACTTGGGGGGAGATGTAGTATAAGCGTCTAAAAGGGTTAATCTTGAGAGGGTGTAAAAGATACTTCCTACCATGATGATGTAAGAGATTACATGTGAAAGACAGATGCAGCGTGGCTTATGAGGAGTCACACAGATAGTGTGAAGTTGTATATAGTTATAATGTAATAAATGCTAATGTTCTAATTACTCCAGACTAAAGAATCTCTCTAAGCTAGACTAACTAAGGTGGCAGCATACAAAACAAACGTACGACAATAAGCCTCTTCCTTTGATCTAATATAATCTTTAACTTCTCTTGTTAGCTACGGTGGGATCACTTTTCCTGTTGTGCCTCAAAGAAATGTATATTTGTTGTAAACCATGTATTAATTCTTTAAATGCTAGCCATTTTCTGTCTACTGTCATAACTTTTATTGTAGTTTCCCAATCTACCACAGCCAACTTGCTCCTTCTTTGTTTAGATTTAAGACCCTAGTTTCGGATTGAAATCCGGTTTTAAATCACTTTAAAACTTAATGTAAAATTCTATCATTTTATGATCACTCTTCCTTGAAGGCTCCTTTACAAAGAGATTATTAATTTTCCTTTTCACATTGCACAATACTGGTTCTAAAATAGCCCATTCTCTAGTTGGTTCCTCAACATAGTATTCTAGAAAACCATCTCATATACATTCCAGGAATTCATCCTCCACAACATTTATGCTAATTAGGTTTACCCAGACTCTATGTAGATTGATATCCCCCATGATTATTGTATGACCCTTGTCACATGCAGTTCTAATTTCATGATTTATACCATGCCCTACATTACCACTACTGTTTGTTGACCTATAAACAACTCCCACCAATGTTTTCTGCCCCTTGCTGTTTCTTAGCTCCACCCAAACTGAATCTACATCTTGAACTTCCGATCTCAGATCCTGTCTCACTAATGTACTAATCTTATCCTTGATTAACAGTGCTACCCGACCTCCTTTTCCTTTTTGCCTATCCTTCCTAAATGTTGAATCCCTTGAATATTCAGTTCCCAGCTTTGGTCACCCTGCAGCCACGTCTCCATAATGGCAATTAGATTATACTGGTTTACTTCTATTTGTGCCATCAGCTCATCTACCTTGTTGTGAATACTGTGTGCATTCAGATAGAGTGCCTTTAATTTTTCCTTTTTAAACTTTTTCCATAATTTGACCCTATTTGATGCTGGCCTTTGTTTCTGCTGTCTTGCAATTTCACTTACTACTTTTCTTCCTACCATTACCAGCTTTGTTTCTCTCCTGAAACCCCTCTCAGGTTCTCACCCCTCTGCCAAGCTAGTTTAAACCCTCCCAACAGCACCAGCAAGTCTTCCTGTGAGGATATTGGTCCTGGTCCTGCTAAGGTGTAACCCATCCTCCTTGTACAGGTCCCACCTGCCCCAGAACCAGTCCCAATATCTCAGAAATCTAAAGCCATCCCTCCTGCACCATCTCTTCAGCCATGCATTCATTGCTCTATCCTCCTATTTCTGTACTCACTAGCATGTGGCACTGAGTAATCCTGAGGTGACTGCCTTTGGAGTCCTGCTTTTTGATCTCTTTCCTAGCTCTCTAAAATCTGCTTTCAGGATCTCATCCCTCTTTCTACCTATATCATTGGTACTGATGTGGACCACGACCTCTGGCTGTCTACCCTCCTTCGTAAGAATGTCCTGCAGACGTACAGTGACATCCTTAACCCTGGCACCAAAGAGGCAACATATAATCCTGAAGTCGCAACTATGGCCACAGAAACGCCTGTCTGTTCCCCTAAATATTGAATCCCCTACCTCTATTGCTCTTCCACTCTTCCTCCTCCCCTCCTGTGCATTTGAGCCACCCGTGATGCCACGGACTTGGTTCTGGCTGCACTCTTTTGAGGAATCATCGCCCTCACCATTATCCAAAACAGTAAACTGGTTAGTGAGTGAGATGGACTCAGGGGACTCCTGTACTATCTGTCTGGTCCTCCTGTACTGTCTGGAGGTCACCCATTCCCTCTCTGCCTGCGCTCTCTTAATCTACGGTATGACCCTGTCCTTGAACGTGCTGTCCACGTAGTTTTCAGTCTCATCAGTCTTCTCAATCTGTTTTACTACCTTCAGAAATTTGTGTACATATAACCTCAGGTCTCTATGTTCCTGCATCCTGTTTAATAATGTACCATTTAATTTATATTGGCTTCCCTTATTCTTTCTACTAAAATGAATCACTTCACATTTCCAAGTATATTTCCTGTGTTTAACCAAAAAAATTGTTTCAGTCTTGTCAAGTTTCACTATTTTCTGGGAAATTGATTTTTTGATAGTAGACACAGTCGGTTGAGTCACACATCTCTGGTCCATTGCAGACACAAGAATTAGAATTAGAACATTACAGCACAGTACAGGCCCTTCAGCCCTCGATGTTGCGCCAACCTGTGAAACCATCTGACCTACTCTATTCCATTTTCATCCATATGTCTATCCAATGACCACTTAAATGCCCTTAAAGTTGGCGAGTCTACTACTGTTGCAGGCAGGGCGTTCCACGCCCCTACTACTCTCTGAGTAAAGAAACTACCTCTAACATCTGTCCTATATCTATCATCCCTCAACTTAAAGCTATGTCCCCTCGTGTTTGCCATCACCATCCGAGGAAAAAGACTCTCACTATCCACCCTATCTAACCCTCTGATTATCTTATATGTCTCTATTAAGTCACCTCTCCTCCTCCTCTCCAACGAAAACAACCCCAAGTCCCTCAGCCTTTCCTCGTAAGACCTTCCCTCCATACCAGGCAACATCCTAGTAAATCTCCTCTGCACCCTTTCCAAAGCTTCCACATCCTTCCTATAATGCAGTGACCAGAACTGCACGCAATACTCCAGGTGCGGTCTCACCAGAATTTTGTACAGCTGCAGCATGACCTCGTGGCTCCGAAACTCGATCCCCCTACTAATAAAAGCTAACACACCATATGCCTTCTTAACAGCCCTATTAACCTGGGTAGCAACTTTCAGGGATTTATGTACCTGGACACCAAGATCTCTCTGTTCATCTACACTACCAAGAATCTTCCCATTAGCCCAGTACTCTGCATTCCTGTTACTTCTTCCAAAGTGAATCACCTCACACTTTTCCGCATTAAACTCCATTTGCCATCTTTCAGCCCAGCTCTGCAGCCTATCTATGTCCCTCTGTACCCTACAACATCCTTCAGCACTATCCACAACTCCACCGACCTTAGTGTCATCCGCAAATTTACTAACCCACCCTTCTACACCCTCTTCCAGGTCATTTATAAAAATGACAAACAGCAGTGGCCCCAAAACAGATCCTTGCGGTACACCACTAGTAACTAAACTCCAGGATGAACATTTGCCATCAACCACCACCCTCTGTCTTCTTTCAGCTAGCCAATTTCTGATCCAAAGCTCTAAATCACCTTCAACCCCATACTTCCGTATTTTCTGCAATAGCCTACCGTGGGGAACCTTATCAAACGCCTTACTGAAATCCATATACACCACATCCACTGCTTTACCCTCATCCACCTGTTTGGTCACCTTCTCGAAAAACTCAATAAGGTTTGTGAGGCATGACCTACCCTTCACAAAACCGTGCTATCGCTAATGAACTTATTCTTTTCAAGATGATTATAAATCCTGTCTCTTATAACCTTTTCCAACATTTTACCCACAACCGAAGTAAGGCTCACAGGTCTATAATTACCAGGGCTGTCTCTACTCCCCTTCTTGAACAAGGGGACAACATTTGCTATCCTCCAGTCTTCCGGCACTATTCCTGTCGACAATGACGACATAAAGATCAAAGACAAAGGCTCTGCAATCTCCTCCCTGGCTTCCCAGAGAATCCTAGGATAAATCCCATCAGGCCCAGGGGACTTATCTATTTTCACACTTTCCAAAATTGCTAACACCTCCTCCTTGTGAACCTCAATCCCATCTAGCCTAGTACTCTGAATCTCAGTATTCTCCTCGACAACATTTTCTTTCTCTACTGTAAATACTGACGAAAAATATTCATTTAATGCTTCCCCTATCTCCTCTGATTCCACACACAACTTCCCACTACTATCCTTGATTGGCCCTAATCTAACTCTAGTCATTCTTTTATTCCTGATATACCTATAGAAAGCCTTAGGGTTTTCCTTGATCATATCCGCCAATGACTTCTCGTGTCCTCTCCTTGCTCTTCTTAGCTCTCCCTTTAGATCCTTCCTGGCTAGCTTGTAACTCTCAAGCGCCCTAACTGAGCCTTCACGTCTCATCCTAACATAAGCCTTCTTCTTCCTCTTGACAAGCGCTTCAACTTCTTTAGTAAACCACGGCTCCCTCACTCGACAACTTCCTCCCTGCCTGACAGGTACATACTTATCAAGGACACGCAGTAGCTGCTCCTTGAATAAGCTCCACATTTCTATTGTGCCCATCCCCTGCAGTTTCCTTCCCCATCCTACGCATCCTAAATCTTGCCTAATCGCATCATAATTTCCTTTCCCCCAGCTATAATTTTTGCCCTGCGGTATATACCTGTCCCTGCCCATCGCTAAGGTAAACCTAACCGAATTGTGATCACTATCACCAAAGTGCTCACCTACATCTAAATCTAATACCTGGCCGGGTTCATTACCCAGTACCAAATCCAATGTGGCATCGCCCCTGGTTGGCCTGTCTACATACTGTGTCAGAAAACCCTCCTGCACACACTGGACAAAAACTGACCCATCTAAAGTACTCGAACTATAGTATTTCCAGTCAATGTCTCTTTGTGATCCACACTGTGGCTGTAAGATAGATTCTTGATCCTGACATGTCAAAGTTGCTATCAAAATGGCAGACTCCATTGGATGTCTGATGACCTTTGTATCTCAGCTGTGCACTGAGAGACAGGGTTTTAGGAGCAGCAGTTGATTGCTGAAGGTGAGCTACATGGCTGAACAATGCCTTGAATTGTGACAGCAATACAAGATAGCCTAGGCTTTGAGACAAAGTCTGCATTTTTCATGAAAGTCCTTCTTTCTAAAGCACTTTTTTATATTTAGGAAAAAAAACTCATCAAGGGGGTGGAAGGTTATTGGGGGTAGGTGGAAATGTGGAGTAATCAGTTCAGCCATGAACTTATTGAATGGCGGAGCAGGCTCGAAGGGCCGAGTGGCCTACTCCTGCTCTTAATTCATATGTTCGTAAGGTGAGGAATGTCAATACTAGGGAATTTCAGGCAACTTCTAACATTCCAGGTTAGGTGAAGCATCGCAAAGGTTTTTCCAGGCCCAAAAACTCCCAGTATCAGATGAGCAATTGCGCCTGTACCAGCACTCCTCCCCACCTCCCCCATTTTGCACACTAAATATCCTGTGGCTGTTTGAGTAATTCAGTCAATTAGAGCAAAATTAAAGATTGAGACAGCCTACTTTATTTTAATCAATACTCTTAAAACCCCCAGACAACTGAGATTTCTTTCTCACCAGTCTGGTTTGGATATGTACCCAGGCCCTGGAGGTTAAAGGTCAGTTTTTAAGCCACCCAGTTTCCACTGTCTATCCTCCTGTATGTATGAGAAGGATATGTATACATTTCAGAGAGACATGATAATGAAGTCAAACCATCAAATGCTCAGGATGTCACACTGGCATTACAAATGGAAATCTTTGGAGAGCTTTTCAGTCAGTTTTCTGAACAGTCCAGATCTCTGATCCACAGTGTAAGATAGAGAGTGTGCATGTGATGCACAGACAAAACTTGGACTGGAAGATCATGTGAGAACTTTTGCATACTTTGGCCTGTGACATCAGACCTATGATACTGATTCCAAATTGCATAATTCTGGAAATGCAGCTGCCTGAAGAACAAATACACACCACTACCTTCTCAAGGGCAATTAGGGATGGGCAATAAATGCTGGCCTTGCCATCGACACTCATATCCCAAGAATGAATTTAGAAAAAAGATAAATTATATGACTGGCTTTATTGCAGAGAGATGTTTGTGCTGGTCCTGTAACCATATAAAACTGCACAAGCCAGGATCTTTGAACGTCAAGGTTTTGCATTGTCTTTGTCAATGCCTTGAAGTTCTGGAGAGATGATGCAAGTCTGTTCTGGAATATCATTATCTGTAAGATTGGAGAAAGAAAACATGCCCTATTTGGAGCCTTTCTCGGACACAAAGGTTTTTACAAATCAAAACATCTAATGATTGAAATTATGTGGCACTTGACAGATTTGTACCACTTTTTTTAAAGAATGCATACAAAATTATGATGGGAAGAAAACTTGTTTCAATAGCAATTTTTAAAAAATCAGGCAATAGAATATGTATGTAGGCAGAGCTTAGCAATTATGAATCAATGACCAAGTAATCAATAAAATTAAAATCAGCATATGCCACCCACTACCAATATGATGCTGGTCGCTGCTTCTTTTATTGTACTATGTACTAATAAGCTATATAATAAATCTCACCTAAGTTCAGTATGTTTTATTGTTGTGTGGTAGTCATATTCATAGTCTCAAATTGCTTCCATCATCAGCTCCACAACCAATAATTTACTCAAGTTTTATTGCTCAAAATGATCTCCTTAAACATAAATTTGGAAGAACAAACTATCTAATTGCCATTGTAAGGGTGAGGGCTTGCCCCAGTACCCAAAAACGCCTCGAGAGTCAGATGTCTTGTTCAAACGAGCAATCTTTTATTATGAGCACGCAAGAAGTCCTCCTCTCACGAATGATTGTAGGCATTCTGCTAGTACATTGTTTCAGTAGTCATTTTATGCAGTTTTACAGGAGGTTTGCTTGATAAACTATTGCTTAATTACATCATCTCCCATCTATTGCCTTCCCTGATCTCATCCTGCCTTGGTCATATTATTCACTTCGTCAACCTCTTGATTACCCTATTCATAGGATTCTTAGGCTATTCATAGGATTCGGGTGTCTCCCGCCTGAGCTTGCTACCTTCTGATTAAGTATTCATATAATTTGGGTGCCTCCCTCCTAACCTCGTTACCTTCTGATCAGGTATTCATGTAATTCATGTGTCTAGCAGGCAAGCTTTCTCTAGTTACAGGGACCAAAGTTACGCCAAGTATCCCATGATTTGATATGCCAGTCTTCCCTACACCACAAAGATTTCTATAACACAAAATTAAAAAAGACTTGCATTTATATAGCACCTCTCATGACCACTGGACGTCTCAAAGCACATTACAGCCAATGAAGTACTTTTTGAAATGTAGTCACTGTTGGAATGGAGGTAATGCAGGTCAGCTGAGAGTGACTGCCCTTGATATCAAGGCAGCATTTGACCAAGTCTGGCATCAACAAGCCTGAGCAAAACTGGAGTCAAATATAAATCAGCCAGAAAATTCTCCGTTGGTTGGATTCATACCTAGTACAAAGGAAGATGATTGTGGTTGTTGGAAGTCAATCATCTTGTCCCAGGACATCACTGCAGGAATTCCTCAGGGTAGTGTCCTCGGCCCAGACATCTTCAGCTATTTCATCAATGAGCTTCTCAGATACAGAAACAGCCCATGTCCATATGCAGCATACCTGGACAACATTTAGGTTTGGGCTGGTAAGTGGCAAGTAACATTCACACCACACAAGTGCCAGACAATGACCATCTCAAACAAGAGAGAATCTAACCATCTACCCTTGATGTTCAATGGCATTACCATCACTGAATCACCCACTATCAACATCCTTGGGGTCACCATTGGCCATAAAATTAACTGGACCAGCCACATAAATGCTGTGGCTGCAAGAACAGGTCAGAGGCCGGGAATTCTTCGGCGAGTAACTCACCTCCTGTCTCCCCAATGCCTGTCCACCATCTACAAGGCACAATTCAGGTGTGTGATGTAATACTCTCCACTTGCCTGGATGGGTGCAGTTCCCACAACACTCAAGAAGCTTGACACCATCCAGGACAAAGCAGCCCACTTGATTGGCACCCCATCCACCACCTTCAACATTCACTCCCTCCAGTGTGTACCATCTACAAGATGCACTGCAGCAACTCACCAAGACTCCTTCAACAGCACCTTTCAAACCCGCAACCTCTACTACCTTGAAGGACAAGGGCAGCAGATGCATGGGAACACCACCACTTGCAAGTTCCCCTCCAAGCTACACACCATCCTAACTTGGAACTATATCGCTGTTCCTTCACTGTCGCTGGGTCAAAATTCTGGAACTCCCTTCCTAACAGTCCTGTTGCTGCACCTACACCCCAAGGACTGCACCAGTTCAAGAAGGCAGCTCACCACATTAAGGATGGGCAATAAATGCTGCAATAAATCCCCCAAAGGAATAAACAAAATGCGGCAGCCAATATTTGCACAGCAAACTCCCACAAACAGCAATGTGATAATGACGAGATTCTGTTTTTATGATGTTGATTGAGATAAAGGTGGGCCAGGACACCAGGGATAACTCCCCTACTCTTTTCCAAATTAGTGCCATGGGATCATTTACATGGTAGGGTTATGTAATTATGCCAATTTCATATTATAACAGAGAACATACAGCAATGCTTTAAAATGTCGATTGAGTGAATTTTAAGCTTTCCAGCACCGTGGGGAATTGCTGGCGGTCACGGATTTGCCACTGGTGGTAATGAAGCTGATGGATCAGAGTATCACATGAGAAGCATGTTTGGTACAATATTTTTCTGATATGCTCGCTAATCTTCTGTGTCATTGCAATGGTGAGTCAAGATCAAGTGTAGTCTTCAGATGAAATGGATTAGAGGGCAGAAGATGTTGCACCAGAATGTGCAAATGTAACACTGGGGCGGCACAGTGGTTAGCACTGCAGCCTCACAGCTCTAGGGATCCAGGTTCAATTCTGGGTACTGCCTGTGCAGAGTTTGCAAGTTCTCCCTGTGACCGTGTGGGTTTTTGCCGGGTGCTCCGGTTTCCTCCCACAGCCAAATGCTTGCAGATGATAGGTAAATTGGCCATTGTAAATTGCCCCAAGTGTAGGTAGATGGTAGGGAATATGGGATTACTGTAGGGTTAGTATAAATGGGAGGTTGTTGGTCGGCACAGACTCGGTGGGCCGAAGGGCCTGTTTCAGTGCTGTATCTCTAAATAAATAAATAAGAACATAAGGAATCGAAGCAAGAGTAGACTATATGGCCCGTTGAGCCTGCTCTGCCATTCAATACAATCATAGCTGATTTTATTCAGAGATACAGCACTGAAACAGGCCCTTCAGCCCACCGAGTCTGTGCCGACCAACAACCACCCATTTATAGTAACCCTACAGTAGTCCCATATTCCCTATCACCTCCCTACACTAGGGGCAATTTACAACGGCCAATTTACCTATCACCTGCAAGTCTTTGGATGTGGGAGGAAACCGGAGCACCCGGCGAAAACCCACGCAGACACAGGGAGAACTTGCAAACTCCACAACTCCACTTTTCCACCTGCCCCACCCTGAGAGATCAAAAAAGGCATTTGATAAAGTGCCACATAGCAGGCCTGCCAGCAAAGTTAGAGCCTATGGAATATATGGGACGGCAGCAGCATGGGTACTAAGTTGGCTGACTGACAGGAAAAGGAGAGTAGTTGTGACTGGTTGTTTTTCGGATTGCAGGAAGGTATATATAGTGGGGATCCCTAAGGGTCGGTGTTAGGACCCCTGCTTTTCTTGACATATTATATTCATAACTTAGACTTGTGTGTACAGGGCAAAATTTCAAAATTTGCAGATTACACAAAACTTGGAAGTATTGTGAACCATGATAATGAAAAACTTCAAGAGGACATAGACAGGACGGTGGAATGGGCGGACAATTAGCAGATGAAATTTAATGCAAAGATGTGTGAAGTGATTCATTTTGGTAGGAAGTACAAGGAGAGGCAAAATAAAGGGTACAATTCCAAAATGGGTGCAGGAGCAGAGGGACTTGTGGGTATATGTGCACAAATTATTGAAGGTGGTAAGGCAGATTGAGAAAGTGATTAATAAAGCATGCAGGATCCTAGGCTGTATAAATATGGTCAGAGAGTACAAAAATAATAAAGTTATGATAAACCTGTGTCATGCAGGCCCCCACCTGCCAATAATGAGGCATATTAATTTCACCACAGAGATTAAATTTCAAATTGTTGCTGGGAAGAAGAGAAGGCCTGTTACAAGGACTGCCAGACCTTGGCTGAAAAAAAAAATTGACATACTAACAGACATTGAAGATCATCTTCTTCTTCTTTGGCCTCCTTGTCTCGAGAGACAATGGGTAAGCGCCTGGAGGTGGTCAGTGGTTTGTGAAGCAGCGCCTGGCGTGGCTATAAAGGCCAATTCTAAAGTGACAGACTCTTCCACAGGTGCTGCAGATAAAATTGGTTGTCGGGGCTGTTACACAGTTGGCTCTCCCCTTGCGCTTCTGTCTTTTTTCCTGCCAACTGTTAAGTCTCTTCGACTCGCCACGCTTTAGTCCCGCCTTTATGGTTGCCCGCCAGCTCTGGCGATCGCTGGCAACTGACTCCCATGACTTGTGATCAATGTCACAGGACTTCATGTCGCGTTTGCAGACGTCTTTAAAGTGGAGGCAAGGACGGCCGATGGGTCTGCTACCAGTGACGAGCTCGCTGTACAATGTGTCCTTGGGGATCCTGCCATCTTCCATGTGCCACACATGGCCAAGCCATGTCAGGCGCCGCTGGCTTAGTAAGGTGTATATGCTGGGGATGTTGGCCGCCTAGAGGACTACCGTGTTGGAGATATGGTCCTGCCACCTGATGCTAAGGATTCTCCGGAAGCAGCGAAGATGGAATGAATTGAGACGTCACTCTTGGCTGACGTTCATTGACCAGGCCTCGCTGCCGTAGACCAAGGTACTGAGGACACAGGCTTGATACACTTGAACTTTTGTGTTCTGTGTCAGTGCGCCATTTTCCCACACTCTATTGGCCAGTCTGGACATAGCAGAGGAAACCTCTCCCATGCGCTTGTTTAATTCTGCATCGAGAGACAGGTTACTGGTGATAGTTGAGCCTAGGTAGGTGAACTCTTGAACCACTTCCAGAGTGTGGTCGCCGATATTTATGGATGGGGCATTTCTGACGTCCTGCCCCATGATGTTCGTTTTCTTGAGGCTGATGGTTAGGCCAAATTCGGTGCAGGCAGCCGCAATCCTGTCGATGAGTCTCTGCAGACATTCTTCAGTGTGAGATGTTAATGCAGCATCGTCAGCAAAGAGGAGTTCCCTGATGACGACTTTCCGTACTTTGGTCTTCGCTCTTAGACGGGCAAGGTTGAACAACCTGCCACCTGATCGTGTGTGGAGGAAAATTCCTGCTTCTGAAGACTTGAACGCATGTGAGAGCAGCAGGGAGAAGATGATCCCAAACAGTGTCGGTGCGAGAACACAGCCCTGTTTCATGCCACTCAGGATAGGAAAGGGGTCTGATGAGGCGCCGCTATGCTGAATTGTGCCTTTCATATTGTCATGGAATGAGGTGATGATACTCAGTAGCTTTGGTGGGCATCCAATCTTTTCTAGTAGTCTGAAGAGAACACGTCTGCTGACGAGGTCAAAGGCTTTGGTGAGATCAATGAAAGCAACGTAGAGGAGCATCTGTTGTTCACGGCATTTCTCCTGTAGCTGGCGAAGGGAGAACAGCATGTCAATGGTGGATCTCTGCTCGAAAGCCACACTGTGCCACAGGGTAGACACGCTCAGCCAGCTTCTGGAGCCTGTTTAAAGCGACTCGAGCAAAGACTTTCCCCACTATGCTGAGCAGGGAGATTCCACGGTAGTTGTTGCAGTCACCGCGGTCACCCTTGTTCTTATAGAGGGTGATGATATTGGCATCGCGCATGTCCTGTGGTACTGCTCCCTCTTCCCAGCACAGGCAAAGCAGTTTGTACAGTGCTGAAAGTATAGCAGGCTTGGCACTCTTGATGATTTCAGGGGTCATGCCGTCCTTCTCAGGGGCTTTTCCGCTGGCTAGAGAATCAATGGCATCACTGAGTTCCGATTTTGTTGGCTGTACGTCCAACTCATCCATGACTGACATTGAAGATAGGGAAGTGTATTCCATTCCCTGCTAAGGTGATACAATACACAGAGCCAAGACATGGTTAGACCAGTTAGTCACATGACTAACCTGCTTGGCAACCTGGAGGTTTCTGAATTGTACAGTTTGAACTGAGAGCCTGCAGAAAGTTGTTTGCTCCTGAATTGAAAAGACCTCTCCTGTCTGCTCCAATCTCTTTCTCACAAGCCTCTAAATTCACTGAAGACACATGAACCCCAAGAGAGAAAAATCTCCTCCAGCAAACAAGGTTTAAGAAGAATACTGGGCCCTAACAAAAATCAAGATCTATCGACAATCAAGGACTCTACAGTGAGCTCGAAGAACCATAACAAAAACTCTTCAGATATTGCCTCAAACATTTCACTTTATTTTTCTTCTGCTCTTTTCTGTCTTTATTTGCAAGCGTGTATCCTGTATGCATGTTAGTGTGGGCACGTCGTGTATCCGTAGGCATTAGTCGAATTAGAGGTTAAGTTCAAGTTTAATAAATTTCAACTTTTCTTCTTTAAACCTAGGAAAGCCTGTTTGTGCTGGTTTCTTTGCCTTATAATTGGAAAGCGGTGAACAAGGCTTCACCAATGCGGAGCTAAAAACACAGTGTATTTAAATTAAACCCTATTGCAGTAAGACCAGGTGAAGGCTGAAAGGGACCGCTAGACATCTTTCTCATCTGGTCGTAATACCTGTATAAAACACTGGTTTGGCTTCAACTGGAGTACTGTGTCTCGTTCTGAGCACCACATTAGGAAGGATGTAAGGCATTAGAGGATGCAGAAAAGATTCATGAGAATGGTTCCAAGGATGAGGAACCTCAGTGAGGTGGATAGGTTGAGAAGTTGGGGCTGTTTTCCTTGGAGAAGAGCAGATTAAGAGGAGACTTGATAGAGGTGTTCAAAATCATGAGGGGTCTGGACAGAATAGATAGGGAGAAACTATTCCCATTGGCGGAAGGATCCAGACCCAGAGTACACCAATTTCAGGTGACTGGAAAAAGAAACAACCGCGACATGGAAAAAACTTTTTTATGCAGCAAGTAGTTAGGATCTGGAATGTACCTCTTGAGTTTGTGTGGAGGCAGATTCAATGGAGGCCTTCAAAGAGAATTGGAGAACAATCTGATTTGCAGAGCTACAGGGAAAAGGTGGGGAATGGGACTAGCGAGTTGCTCATGCAGGGAGCTGGGACACACGGGATGGGCCCAATGGCCTCCTTCTGTGCTGTAACCATTCCACACCAGCCTTGAATATACTCAATGACAGAGCATCCATAACCCTCTGGGGTAAAGAATTCCAAAGATGCACAACTCTCTGGGTGAAAAATTCTCCTCATCTTAGTACTGTATGATCCACCCCTTAACCTGTGACTGCCCATTTTCTCGACTCCCCAGCCAGGGGAACAACCTCTTTCAGTGTCTACCCTATCAAGTCCCTTCAGAATCTTATATGTTTGAATGAGATCACCTCTCATTCTCCTAAACTCCAGAGAGTATAAGTTCAATTTACTCAGACTCTCATCAGAGGACAACTCTCTCATCCCAGGCACCAATCTAATGAACCTTCAATGTACTGCTTCCAAGGCCAGTATTTTCCTCCTTCAATATGGAGATCAAAACTGTGCACAGTACTCCAGTCTCCTTGCAATAAAGGCCAGCATGCCATATGCCTTCCTAATTGTTTGCGTACCTGCATGCTAACTTTCTGTGTTCCTTGTATGAGTACACCCAAATCTCCCTGAATATCAACATTTAAAATATTCTGCTTTTCTATTCTTATTACCAAAGTGAACAATCTCATATTTCCCCACAATATACTCCATCTGCCACCTTGTTGGCCACTCACTTAACCTGTTTCTATCTCTTTGCAGTCTGTTTCTGTGCTCATCACAACTTACATTCCCACCTAGCTTTGTATCATAAACAAATTTGGATACATTATCCTTGGTCCCTTTGCCTAAGTCATGAATATAGATTGCAAATAGTTGAGGTCCCAGCAGTGATCCTTGCGGTACTCCACTAGTTACAGGGTGTCAGCTTGAAAAATGCCCCGTTTATCTGTACTCTCTGCTTCCTGTCCAATCCTGCATCCATTGTAATATTGTACTCCCAACTCCATGAGCCCATATCTTGTGTACTAACCATTTGTGTGGCACCTTATCGAATGCCTTTTGGAAATCCAAATATACTACATCTCCTGGTTCCCCATTATCTATCCGACCAGTTACATTCTCAAAAAACTCTAATAAATTTCACAGAATTGTTACAGTGCAGAAGGAGGCCATTTGGCCCATTCTGTCCACACCAGCTCTCCAAATTAGCAATTCATCTAATGCCATTCCCCCACCTTATCTCCATAATCCTGCACATTCTTCCTTTTGAAGAGCTCGATTGAACCTGCCTCCACCACACTCTCAGGCAGTGTATTCCAGATCCTAACCACTCACTGCGTGAAAATGTTTTCCTCATGTCGCTTTTGCTTCTCTTGCCAATCACTTTAAATCTGTGCCCTCTCATTTTCGATCCTTTCATGAGTGGGAACAGTTTTTTCCTATCCATTTTGTCCAGATTCCTCATGATTTTGAATACCTCAATCAAATAGAGTCATAGAGTTATACAGCACAGAAACAGGCCCTTCAACCCATCGTGATCTCCTCTCAGTCTTCTCTTCTCCAAAGAAAACAGTCCCAATCTATCTTCATAAATGAAACTCCCTGGAACCATTATTGTGAATTTTCTGTACAGTCTTCAATGCCTTCACATCTTTCCAAAAGTGCAGCACCCAGAACTGGACGCAGTACTCCAGCTGGGGCCAAACTAGTGTCTTCTCCAAGTTCAACATAATCTCCTTGCTCTAGTACTCTATGTCCCTATTAATAAAACCTAAGATACTAGATTAGAGATTAGAGATACAGCACTGAAACAGGCCCTTGAGCCCACCGAGTCTGTGCCGACCATCAACCACCCATTTATACTAATCCTACACTAATCCCATATTCCTACCAAACATCCCCACCTGTCCCTATATTTCCCCACCACCTACCCACACTAGTGACAATTTACAATGGCCAATTTACCTATCAACCTGCAAGTCTTTTGGCTTGTGGGAGGAAACCGGAGCACCCGGAGAAAACCCACGCAGACACAGGGAGAACTTGCAAACTCCACACAGGCAGTACCCACAATCGAACCCGGGTCCCTGGAGCTGTGAGGCTGCAGTGCTAACCACTGCGCCACTGTGCCGCCCAAATGTATGCTTTATTAACCGCACTCTCAACCTGTCCTGCCAGCTTCAATGACTTATGCATATAGACCCCAGGTCCCTCTGCTCCTGCACCCTCTTTAGAGTTGTACCCTTTATTCTATATTGTCCCTCCATTTTGTTCCTACCAAATGAATGACTCCACAGTTCTCTGCATTGAACTTCATCTACCACTTGTCCGCCCATTCCACCAACTTGTCTGTGTCCTTTTGAAGTTCTATACTATCCTGCTCACAGCTCACAATTGCTCCAAGTTTGAAAAACAGTATTTCCATTTCATAAAACCACGTTGACTCTGTCTGATCATATTATGAAAAATTAAAGTGCGCAAAAAGGTCTGTGACATTTGCTTGCAGAACCACACATTACACATTAATTTCGACGACTAGGCATATTCAAGGTATTTTCTCCACTTCTACTGGAATTTTCCCGGACGCTCAATGTAAAACAATGATATTTAAGCAAATTGTTTATAACTTGACAATCTCCGTTCGATGCCCAGCACGGTTCCAATTGATCGTTGACCTGCACCCGGGAAGCGGAAGTAGACCTATTCCAGTTGACCCGCTGCTTGGCGGAGCGAGTGCGTTTGTTGTGCCCTGCGGATGCGTCATTTCCGGTTCCATCTCTATGGTTTCAGTAACGGCTCGAGGGGCACTCGGGGAGAGTTTGGCGGGAGAGCGCGCTCAACCCCGCGAGATAGGGTTCCGTTACTGAGCCATCGCCGCCGGGACAGTGAGCAGTTTCCCTGAAACAGTGAGCGTCTTTTCTTTTTCACTTTTTGAGTAAATCTGTTGCCGCTGCTGCAAGCCCGAGTTAGCGGTGGGCCGAGGCCCGGAGGGTCCTGCAATGGGTGTGCAGGTGCGGGTCGGATAGAATCGGATGATCGTTTGACGGCCTTCGAGGTGGGCTCCGCTCTGCCTGCCACCCGTTGCTGGGTTACGGAGGAACCGAGTTTGGCAGCTCATGCTTTAGTATTTCGACCTGCTAAACCTGGAAATTAAGTCGCTTCTTCTTAGTGCGTTGTAATTTGTTTGTTTACCTCTGGTTGTCAGCTATGTCCTGAAGCACATTACATCCAATGCAGTGCATGTTGTGATTTAGGCAGTGTGGCAAGGGTCTGACAAACAACAATGTGATAAATGACCAAAAATATTTGTGTTGGTTGAGGGATAAGTGTGAGTGGCTCTTTGTATAGTGCCTTTTGATATTTTACATATGCCCGAGAGGAATTAACATTTCATCAAGAAGGCACCTGTGACAGAGCAACATTCCCTGTGCCAGCTGAGATGTTGTGCTCAAATAAAAACAGAAAATGCTCTCTTTCGCAAGAAAGAGTTAACATTTCAGGTCTGATGAAAGGTCACACAGACCTGAAACGTTAACTCTGTTTTTCTCTCCACAGCTGCTGCCTGATCTTCTGGATATTTCCAGCATTTTCTGTTTTTGTTTCAGATTTTCAGCATCTGCATTATTTTGCTTTTGTGCACAAGTCTCTGCAATGCAACCTGAACCCACAACCTTCTGACTCAGGTGAGTGCTACCATTGAGCCAAGTCAGACACCTATCGAGGGGGTGTTGAATTGTGTACTATATTGCAGGGCATTCTTCGTGAGATGTTTTCAGTTAAGCGTGAAAAAAATGCTGTCCAAAAAAAAAACTCTCTTCTGTCTAGTAATTTGAAGATGGCAGCTGGTGGTGATCCTTTGTTTGAGGAAGGTATTGAAGATCAGGACTTGCCCAGCTGTACTGTGAATAATGAAAGTCTGGATGATCAGCTTAATAACCGGGTAAGACAAAATTATTCCAGTTCAGTTAAAGTGCTGAGAGTATGGGTTAATGCCAAATCAATGAAACATCAGTGTAGTCATAGGATCATAGAAAGTTTAAGGCACAGAATGAAGCCACTTGGCCCTTCGTGTCTGTGCCGGCCGATCCACCTATTCTAATCCCACCTTCCAGCATTTGGTCCATGGCCCTGCAGCTTATGGCACTTGAGGTGCATATCCAGATTCCTTTTGAATGAGTTGAGGGTCTCTGCCTCAACTACCCTTTCAAGGCAGTGAGTTCCAGACCATCACCACCCTCTGGGTGAAAACATTTTTCCTCATCTCCCTTCTCTTTTTTTACCAATCACTTTAAATCTATGTCCCCTCGTCACTGACCTCTCTGCTAATGTGAATAGACCCTTCACCTCCACTCTATCCAGGCCCCTCAAAATTACATTTGGTATAGTAGAAGCTCTATTAAGTTGGAAACGTTTTTCTTTGGTGTGAAACTTCTGATATGCTGAAAGACAGACAAATCTGTGAAGGCTCAAATGTAAGGTAATTTGTTTTTAGAATTATCACTTTGTTTATTCTCATGTTATGTTTTGTTTTGTTGTGATATTAAAGCCCTGGTAAACCTTTGAGCAACATGTTATGAAGAGGCGCGGGAATGATTGTTATCCCAGAAATAACTTGTGTGCAAGATGTAAATTGAATTTCTTGCACTTTTTTTTATATATATATAATATATATGTATTTTGTTCTGGTGGATAGTGCACTTTTTCAGTAACATTTATGTTGCCTTAAATGAAAGATATTTTGTGGCAGTGATATCAAGAGTTAAACTTGTTGTGCTTTTTTGCAATTAGTCGTTTAGTAGTACAGAACTTGAGTATTGCTGAAAATAGAGACATGTTGTTGAAGTTTTTCGTCTTACGCTCACCAGGACAAGCGCAACAATCACCAATGTAAGGGAAAACCACAACTTATGCTGCATGAGAAGAGAGTGCTGATTGTTTGGCAAGTGAACTTTGGTAGAGGCGTTGCCATGGAGAATGCACCAGTTTATGGTGACTGAGTTAACTGTCAAGCCTTGATTGAAATTTAAACCAGGCAGCTTGACTCTGGTCAAGGCATAGCCCTGAGGAATAAATCAGCGAATGGCTGTCACTTATTTTGTTCAGCTGAAACAGGCGCAATGTTTGTACATATTTTTTCTATCTGCAAATGAACAGGGCTCTGTGTATTCATATATTTCGCTTTCAGTATGTGCAAATGTTCCACACTGTGAGCCCTACTGACAATCTTAAATTGGTTGTCAGTTTAATTCTTAGCACACTGTGGATTATTTAGCAAATGTTGTCCAACTGCGGAATCACTTCTAAAGTTGGACACTGTGTTTTGAGTTTTGCAAGCACGGGCTGGTTGGGTATGGCCCGTACCTTACCTGTTGTGAACAGCAGAAGGGACAGATTGTTTGATACAATCCGCCAGTCTTTGGGACGTACGGCCTACTTACCTAGCATCACACTGGCATAGAAATTCGTATATCACATTACTCATTTGTGTGATAGGCAGGACGTCTTTTTGGCTTGATGGCAGCATCCTGTTAGCAGCGAACACCACATGTGTTGCTACTGCGTGGTAGCAGCGTGCAACAGCTAGCTTTACCTGTTGCTCAAATTTTTGGGATACATTACCCTTCTGGGATAATTTTAGGTAGAGTGGGCACTTGCCAACCAATCAGCACTCTCTTCTCATGCAGTGTAAGTTGTTGTTTTCCCTTACATTGGTTATTCTTGCGATTGTCCTGATGAGTGCAAGACGAAAAACTTCGACAGCATGTCTCTATTTTCAGCAATACTTTTTTGCAATTATTCTTTCTCATCACATTTTAACTAACTAAGCTCATGTGTTGATGAGCTTTCTATTTACAAATCTAACAAGATAAACTTAATAAATAATGTTGACATAAATAATGAAATTAACAACTTTTCTCAACAACCAGACATTTCAACAGCTAGAGCCAATATAAGTTAAAACCATTGCTACATGCTGCAGCATTATGTTCTTATGTTAAGGGATTGTCCATAGTGAATTGTATATGTAAGCCAATGGAATACTTTCCAACACCAACAGAAACGGGACTGAGATTCAAGGTCAGTTTACCCAATGTATTTCTGTTACTGGAACATTGTGATTGTAAGTAATGTGCAAGTGATACTTAGAATTGTGTTGCTGAGTATGACTTACTTTGATACAACCTTCATTTGCAACAGAAAGTAATTTTAATTGGCCTTAAAACCCAAGAATTTTATTTCAGCTTTATAGTAATGTCCATTCTAGTTAGTATCTTTTAAGATTACTCTCTGATCTCTGGCTTTGCTCATAGTCACAGGATTATAGTTTAGCATACATGTTATGCATTAACAGAGATCGGAGATGGATAGCAGACTTGACATGGAGAAAGAATTTTATCATATATGCTAAAAAAAATTTTTTAGATAAAATATCACAACTAAAAACATACTTGGCTTCCCTTTCTACTGGCTTGCAGCCTTCCCTCATTTCCGCAGTCATAGCCTGCTCGCCTTTGTCACACAACCTCTTTTACACCCAGAACCATATCTTGCCCTCCCCTTTATCCTTTCCTATCACCTTTCCCAACTTCCTCGGGTCTCCACCTTCTCCCCCTCCTCCTGTCTTTACCTTCTCCTCCCTTCTTCTTTACCTCCTTCTCTTTCTACTTTACTTTCTCCTTTGTATTTTTTCTGTATTTGATCCACCTGTTCTAATCCCACTATCCTTCTCCTTCCTCAAGTCCCTTTAATAAAGTTCTTCTCTTTTAAACAACTAACTAATTTTCATTTCAAATCATTTATGGGTTCTGCATCCACAATGGTTTGTGATAAATTCCAAATTCTAAGACACTCTGTATAAAAAAGAATTTCTGTTAATTATTGTTGTGGTTATTGTGATTTGTGCTCTGTTGTTATCATCCCATGTGACCATTGGAAACAATCGAGCACTATTTACGGTTACCTTGCAAGACTTCCATCGATTGACTTATTAATTCAGCTGGAGTGGAAAATACTGTAACTTTGGAATCCTTTCCCTCATAACTCTATTTCTTTGGCCCTACCAACTGCTTTGTGTATTTATGAAACCCTCTTTGTTGAGATCCTGCAGTTGGAGTTTCAGGAGCTAGGGAGGAAGCTAAAAAGCAGGACCTCAAAGGTATCAATCTCTGGAATACTCCCATTGCCATGTGGTAGTAAGTATAGGAATAGGAATAGTAGGATAAAACAGATTAATGCGTGGCTGGACAAATGGTGCATGCAGGAGGGCTTCAGATTCCTCGGGCATTGGGATACGTTCTGGTAAGAAGTGACTTGTTCAAGGTGGACAGGCTGCACCTCACAGCTGGGACCAGTGTTGTTCTTCTAGTACTGTAGGGGAGGGTTTAAACTAAATTGGCAAGGGGATGGGCACCAGGATGAAACATTACTGAAGAGAAACAAGGTCCACAGTGGATTGGGAGAGGTGAATCGTTAATAAATAGGAGGGATCAGACGTGAAAATGCAAAGCAGTCCAAGATAGCTTTGTAAATGCATGGAGCCTGGTAAATAACGTTGGTGAGTTTCAGGCGCAAGTCACTATCTTACAGTGGCAATAACAAAGACTTGACTCAAAGAGGGGGGAGGATTGGGAACTTAATAGTCCTGGCTACATGATATCCAGGGAAGGGAAAAAAGGAGGGGGGCGGTAAAAGGACATCCCAAGCTGAGTAATGAAAAATATAGCCCTGGATGCTTTTGGAGGTGGGGGTGGGGGGAGGGTGGTGCGTAGTGAACTGTCAGCATTTGCCATCATTACCCCTCTGAAACTGACTGCAACTTCAGGGTGTAGCGCATGTGCAGATTAGAACAGAAATCTTGAAGTTGTGGTTTATCACTCAGTGCTGCGCTGGGGAGTCCCCCAGAGCCATCATTCGTTGAAATTGAGAATTTAAGTTTTCCCACTCCTGTGTCACTTTTGGAAATCCCGATGTGATTAGTATTGTTTGAACGACAGAACTGGCCCTGGAAAAATAATTTGCTATTCATGGAGTGCTGTTAAATGATTAGATATTTTAAGCTACATTTTTAAGTTTTTTTAATAGTTTTTTTCAGAATATTTTAGCCTCTACTTTCATCTTGTGTATGTGCCAATCTTGAAACTTTTTCTATGTAATTTTTAAAAATGATTTAATTTTACCGCTTTTTTTGTTTCCTGGTTGGGGGTTGTGAATATCCTTTTATGTGATTGGCTGCTTAGACATCTTGATGACGCTACTCCAGCCCCACGCTGGGAATGCCCAGTAAGGAATGCTGCAGTCATTTGCAGTACCATGCACTACGTTAGAGGTGAAATTCTAACTATTGTCTTCAGCCCCCATCTCAAACTCCGATCCCTAGCCACTGACTGTATCCTTCTCCCTGGCAACTATCTGAGACTGAACCAGTCTGTTGGTAACTTCATGTCATATTTGACCCCGAGATGAGCTTCCAACCACATAACCAAACCATCACTAAGACTGTTTATTTCCACTTGGGTAGCATCGCCCAACTCCACTCCTGCCTCAGCTGTTCTGCTGCTGAAACCCTCATTTGTGCCTTTGATACCTTTAGACTTGATTATTCCAATGCCTTCCTGTCTGGCCTCCCACATTCGACCCTCCATAAGCTTGAGGTCATCCAAATCTCTGCTGCCCATGTCCTAACTTGCACCAAGGCCTGTTCACCCATTGTCCCTGTGCTCGCTGACTTACACTAGCTACTGGTTAGGCAACACCTCAATTTTAAAATTTTCATCCCTTTTTTCAAATTCTTCTATGGTCTGGCCTCTCCCTTTCTCTGTTTTCTCCTCCAGCCTTACAACCTCCCAAGACGTGTGCACTCATCTGATTCTGACTTCTTGGGTATTCCAGATTTTAATTGCTCAACCATTGGTGGCCATGCCTTCGGCTGCCTTGGCCCGAAGCTCTGGAATCTCCTCTCTAAACCTTTCTGCCCCGCAACCTCGTTTGCCTCTTTTAAGATACGTCTTAAAACCTACTGTTGAGCTACAAACATGCTTTTGGTCACCTGTCATGTCCTAATGTGGTTAGGTGTCATAGTTTGTTTTACTATGCTGATCTGAAGTGCCTTGGGGGTGTTTTATTGCATTAAAGGCGCTATATAAATACAAGTTGTTGTTGCCAGAAAGATCACTAGATCTTAGCGAGGCTCACTTCAAGGTCAGTGGCAAATGCACTTGATTCATCTCTGATCGCAAACTCCAGGCTATTGAGTTTAAAATGAGACAGAAAGGAAGGTTTTCTACAGATTTAATGTTCATTATGTAGGAGAGAACCGAGATGAATATCAAGACACAGAGGATGTTTTAAAAAAAAAAGGGAATAAGAGCAGCAAATAAAGTGTATCAGAATAGATTAGTGACTAAAAGTGAACTCAAAAGCCTATAAACACATAAATAGTAAAGATTGGGGCTGATTAGGGATCAAAATGGAGATCATCTTGCAGAGGCAGAGGACATGGCTGACGTATTACATGAGGACTTTGCATCAGTCTTCCCTAGAGAAGAGAATCTGGCAGTAAAGGAGGAGGTAGTAGTGATATTGGATAGAATAAAAATAGATAGAGGTACTGAAGAGGTTGGTAGTCCTCAAAGTTACCTGGTCCGGAGAGAATGCTCATGGAATTAAGGGTGGAAATTGCATATTCTCTGACCCCAATTTTCCAAATTTCTTTGGTTATGGGGGTTGTGCCAGAGGACTGTTTTAAAAAAAAAAATGTGGAGCGGGATAAAACCCAGCAACTATAGGCAAGACAACCTGACGTCAGTGAAGGGAAAACTTTCAAAGGCAATAAACTGGATCAAAATGAATTGGTATTTAGAAAAGTATGTCCTAATAAATGAAAGATGATGGCAAATTGTGTTTGACTAACTTGATTGAGTACTGTGATGAAGTAAATGAGAGGGTAGTGTGATTAACATTAGTGTATATGGACTTTCAAAAGGCATTTGACATTCCACATAATAGATTTGTTGGCAAAATAAAAGCCCATGGGATTGCAGGGATAGTGCAGCATGGATACAAAAATGGCCAAGGGACAGAAAGCAGAGAGTAATAGCCCTGGTGAAGCTGATGATAGAGGTGAAGTTCTCGTCATTGTCTTCACCTGCACCTCAATCTCAGGTCCCTAGTCAGTGACTGTATCCCTCTGCCTGGCAATTTTGTGCGTTCTTGCTGTCTACTCTTATAAAAAAATTTAGATATTTGCCCCCCCCAGTTTTCTGACAGTCTTCCTTTCCACAGAAATTTGGGCAATTATAGTTGGCTATCCTTCTTTCAAATCAAAGATGTTGCGATGGGAACCTGCATGGGTCCTAGTTATGCCTGTCTTTTTGTGGGATATGTCGAACATCCCTTGTTCCAATCCTACTCGGGCCCCCTCCCCCAACTGTTTTTCCAGTACATTGATAACTATATCG
The DNA here is from genome assembly GCF_036365525.1 of Heterodontus francisci. Taxonomy (NCBI): domain Eukaryota; kingdom Metazoa; phylum Chordata; class Chondrichthyes; order Heterodontiformes; family Heterodontidae; genus Heterodontus; species Heterodontus francisci. Next base: position 113,097,199 of record NC_090371.1, on the reverse strand, counting down.
GTGTTGTTTCCTGCTCCCGCCCTGAACTTGAAAACTTTATCAACTTTGCTTCCAATTTCCACCCTTCTCTCACCTTTACATGGTTCATCTCCGACACTTTCCTTCCCTTCCTTGACTTCTCTGTCTTCATCTCTGGGGGTAGACTGTCCGCTAATATTCATTATAAGCCCACCGACTCACAGATAAACGAACCATCCACAACAGAGCTTCTGATATGTATTCCTTTTTCCTCAACCGAGGACTCTCTCTCTCTTTCCCCCCCCCCCCCCCCACCACTGTGGTTGACAGGGCCCTCAACTGTGTTCGACCCATTTCCTGCACTTCTGCTCTCACCCCTTCCCCCTCCCTCCCAGAACTGCGACAGGGTTCCCCTTGTCCTAACTTCCCACCAACAGCCTACACATCCAAAGGATCACCCTCTGCCATTTCTGCCACCTCCAGTGTGATGCCACCACTAAATGCATCTTCCCCTCCCCTGTCAGCATTCCGAAAGGATCGTTCCCTCCTCGACACCCTGGTCCACTCCTTCATTATCCCCGACGCCTCGTCCCCTTCCCATGGTACCTTCCCATACAATCGAAGGAGGTGTAATGCGTGCCCATTTACCTCCTCTCTCCTCAATATCCTTTCAGGTGAAGCAGTGATTGACTTGTACTTCTTTCAATTTAGTATACTGTATTCGCTGCTCACAATGCGGTCTCCTCTACATTGGGGAGACCAAATGCAGATTAGGTGACTGTTTTGTGGAACACCTCCACTCAATCCGAAAACAGGACCCTGAGCTTCCGGTCAATTGCCATTTCAACACAACCCCCTGCTCTCAAGCCCACATCTCTGTCCTTGGCCTGCTGCAGTGTTCCGGTGAACATCGACGCAAGCACGAAGAACAGCACCTTATTTTCTGATTGGGCACGCTACAGCCTACTGGACTGAACATTGAGTTCAATAATTTCAGAGCATGACTGGCCCTTTTTTAATTTAATTTTGTTCCATCTTTTTTTTTTGCTATGTGCCTGCCTACTGTTTTTTTCATGTTTGTGCTTTTGGCTAGATTGCTCATTATTCTGTCATTAACACTCACACTGCACTAATGCTTTGCCTCTCATCACACCATGAGCACAATCTCTTTGACTTTGTCTCATGACCTTGTCAGTTAATCTCTCCGGCCTTCTGTCCTATCACACATCTCCCTTTTCTCTTTTCTCCCCCCCACCCCCACTTTACTTGTTTAAATCTATTACATTTCTAACCTTTGCCAGTTCTGATGAAAGGTCACTGACCTAAAACGTTAACTTTGCTTCTCTCTCCACAGATGCTGACAGACCTGCTAGTTTTTCCAGCACTTTCTGTTTTTCTATAGTTAGCTATCAGTTTCCTTCAGGATCATTGCATCTAAGCAATAATGGCTTATTTTAAATTCGCAACTTCTAGGTCTATTTCTCCTTGCTGATGGTTCCATACCCACCTCTAGAGTCTACAATCCCAATATTTACCACTTCTGTAAAAACTGGGGCAAAGCACTTAATTAGTATCTCTACCATTCTCTCACTGAGATATATTTTTAGTATGATCAATGATTGGTTGCTTCATAAATATTCCAGTCTGTACGTGTTGAAATTGGAGCATTGAGCTGTTTCGGCCTTTTCACTGTCCTGTGCTTTACAGAAAAGCAGACAAAGGCTTTTTTAAAGTACTGAGTGCTTGCAACCACCTTGTGAATTTGTATTAATGTTTTGAAATGTAATGCTTAGCATCAGTACTAGTGGATCTCATGTTGGTCATAGGATGTCAGTGCAAGTATTGTTCTGGAGTGCATTCGTGATAGGTAAGGGGAACAGCAAGTACTTGAGTTTCCAAAGAGATGTGTCCCGTACATATGAAATTCAATATTATAGGTAGGTTAATGGCCTTTACGTAACATCAGTAATCAAAAAAACACTATCAATAGGCATAGAATGTATGTGTGACTTTTCTTTGCAGGATTGGAGCCTTCAGTATAAGAAGGCTAACAGATCATCCGAGAAGAATAAGAAAAAATTAAGTGCAGGAAATGAAAGCCGACTTCGAAACGACATCTCTCCTGAATCCTCCCCGGGGGTTGGCCGCCGAAGGACTAAAACTCCCAAAAGTTATCCTCCTACAAAGCATGCAGCTCATTTCTCTGTTCCAGACTCTGCAGAGCTTGAGAGGCTGAAGCAGCGTATAAATTTCAGTGATTTAGATGAGGTAGGTAAAGAGGTCAAATTTTGCTTGAGATTTATTTTAGTATTGATTCTAAATAACCTTTTTCAAAATAATAGGTAAACTGCATTTTTCACATGACCATATTACAAACATTCCAATGTACAGAAAATGTGCTTAAATAAGAAAAGGTACTGGGTGGGGTGTTGTGGGTGGAAAGAAAAGAAAACTTTTTTATTTAAAAATCAAATTTCACTCCACTGCTAAAATAGTCTGTAAATGCTGGTCTTCACAAAGAAGGTTTGTACCAATTCATCAACTGCAATTGTTTGTAGAAATCAGTTAAACTAAATAAATCAAATCTTTGAGTCATCTGATAGCCAACATCTAACTAATAAAACTGCTTTGGGAACTTGAGTTATCCGTTGTTTAAATCCACCAGCCGCCGCTGGAATGGTACTATTTATCTCCTTGAAAATTGCTGTATAGGCTCCCATATAAGTTGAAAAACTTATATTGCTGTTTGTGTTAAGGGGGGGGTGTCTTGCATGCAAGTATAAAGTAGTGTGGGGAGGCCTGCAATTCAGAGTGTGGTGCTTGAATACTGCAGTGTGATGCTGTTTTTAGTCTCCAATTGCACTTAAATTTTCATTAGACCAGACAAACGTGCAGTTACAATACTTGCCATCCATTTGATCCAATGTGGTGTTCTTGCTCTACTTCATCTAAAACAGTTTTATTTTTCAAAAGTAAAGTGATCGGGGAGTATGAACAAAGCCAACAGATTTCAATCTCCTATGTTTTTATGTTATGGCATGATTCAGGGCGGCGCAGTGGTTAGCACCGCAGCCTCACAGCTCCAGGGAACTGGGTTCAATTCTGGGTACTGCCTGTGCAGAGTTTGCAAATTCTCCCTGTGACCGCATGGTTTTTCGCCGGGTGCTCCGGTTTCCTCCCACAGCCAAAGACTTGCAGGTGATGGGTAAATTGGCCATTGTAAATTGCCCCTAGTGTAGGTAGGTGGTAGGGAATATGGGATTACTGTAGGGTTAGTATAAATGGGTGGTTGTTGGTCGGCACAGACTCGGTGGACCGAAGGGCCTGTTTCAGTGTTGTATCTGCAAATAAATAAAATAAAAATAAAATAAATTGGAGGAGGGAAGGCTGTCCCTTTTGTAACTTGCCACTTGAATAGTAGAATGCTAGATACTGGTTTGTTCTTGAGGTCCTATTATATACAAGACTGTTGGTACAAAGATAAAGTATTAAAATCTGCTACATCTTAAAAAGTTTTCTTAATTGGAAAGTTAGTCGGACTCTATGGGGTGTATCATGTTGGGTCCCTTCAATGTTATAAATTATGCACTTCACCAGGAAGTCTTTTTTTCCTTCCTTGTCCCTAATTGCCCTTGCGAAGGTGGTGGGGAGCTGCCTTCTTGAACCATTGCAGTCCATGTGGCATAGGTACGTCCATAGTACTGTTAGGGAGGGAGTTCCAGGATTTTGACAGAGTGAAGGAATGGCATGGGGAGGTGGTGGCGTTGTGGTATTGTCTGGACTAGTACCCCAAAAAATCTGGTCTAATGATGGTCATGAAACCATTGTTGATTGTCGCAAAAACCCATTTGGTTCACTGATGTCATTTAGGGAAGGAAATCTGCTGTCCTTACCTAGTCTGGCCTACATGTGACTCCAGACCCACAGCAATATGGTTGACTCTTAAAATGCCCTCTGAAATGGCCGAGCAAGCCACTCAGTTGTACCTAACCGCTAAAAAGTCGATAAGGAATGAAACCGGACGGACCACCCGGCATTGACCTCGGCACTGGAAACAACAATAGCAAACCCAGCCCTTTTGACTCTGCAAAGCCCTCCTTAGTAACATCTGGGGCTCGTGCCAAAGTTGGGAGAGCTGTCCCACAGACTAGTCAAGCAACAGCCTCTCATAGTCATCCTCACCGAATCATACCGTACAATGTCCCAAACACAACCATCACCATCCCTGGGTATGTCCTGTCTCACCGGCAGGACAGACCCAGCAGAGGTGGCGGCACAGTGGTAGACAGTTGGCAGGGAGTTGCCCTCGGAGTCCTCAACATTGACTCCAGATCCCATGAATTCTCATGGCATCAGGTCAGACCTGGGCAAGGAAACCTCCTGCTGATTACTACCTACTGCCCCCCCCCCCCCCCCCCCCCCCCCCGTCAGCTGATGAATCAGTACTCACTATGTTGAATACCACTTTGAGGAAGCACTGAGGGTGGCAAGGGTGCAGAATGTACTCTGGGTGGGGGACTTCAATGTCCATCTACAGACCGAGCTTGCCAAGTCCTAAAGGCCCTAGATGCTAGATTGGGTCTGCGGCAGGTGGTGAGGGAAACAACAAGAGGGAAAAACACACTTGACCTCGTCCTCACCAATCTGCTTGCCGCAGATGCATCTGTCCATGACAGTATTGGTAGGAGTGACCACCGCACAGTCATTGTGGAGACGAAGTCCCGCCTTCACATTGAGGATACCCTCCATCCTGTTGTGTGGCACTACCACCATGCTAAATGGGATAGATTTTAAACAGATCAAGCAATGCAAAACTGGGCATCCATGAGGCAATGTGGGCCATCAGCAGCAGCAGAATTGTACTCAACCACAATCTGTAACCTCTTGGCCTGGCATATTCCCCACTCTACCATTACCATCAAGCCGGGGGATCGACCATGGTTCAAGGTAGAGTGCAGGATGGCATGCCAGGAGCAGCACCAGGCATACCTCAAAATGAGGTGTTAACCTGCTGAAGCTACAACCCAGAACTACTTGCGTGCCAAACTGTGTAAGCAGCATACAATAGACAGAGCTATGTGATCCAACAACCAACGGATCTGTTCTAAGCTCTGCAGTCCTGCCACATCCAGCCGTGAATGGTGGTGGACAATCAAACAACTAATTGGAGGAGGAGGCTCCACAAATATCCCCATCCTCAATTTTGGGGGAGCCCAGTACATCAGTGCAAAAGATAAGGATGAAGCATTTGCAGCAATCTTCAGCCAGAAGTGCCAAGTGGATGATCCATCTCGGTCTCCTCCTAAAGTCCCCAGCATCACAGATGCCAGACTTCAGCCAATTTGATTCACTCTGTGTGATATCAAGAAATGACTGAAGGCACTGGATACTGCAAAGGCTATGGCCCTGACAACATTCTGGCAATAGTACTGAAGATCTGTACTCTAGAACTTGCCGCGCCCCGAGCCAAGCTGTTCCAGTACTGCTACAACACTGGCATCTGGCCGGCAATGTGAAAAATTGCCCAGCTATGTCTTGTACACAAAAAACAGGACAAATCCAACCCGGCCAATTACCACCCCATCAGACTACTTATTTTATTTAGAGATACAGCACTGAAACAGGCCCTGCGGTCCACCCATTTATACTAATCCTACATTAATCCCATATTCCCTACCATCTACCTACACTAGGGGCAATTTTACAATGGCCAATTTACCTATCAACCTGCAAGACTTTGGCTGTGTGAGGAAACCGGAGCACCCGGTGGTAATCCACGCGGTCACAGGGAGAACTTGCAAACTCCACACAGGCAGTACCCAGAACTGAACCCGGGTCGCTGGAGCTGAGAGGCTGTGGTGCCAACCACTGCGCCACTGTGCCGCCCTTCGATCATTAGTAAAGTGATGGAAGTTGTTGTTGATCATGCTATCAAGTGCCACTTGCTTAGCAATAACTTTGCTCAGTGACGCTCAGTTTGGGTTCTGCCAGGGCCACTCAGCTCCTGACCTCATCACAGCCTTGGTTCAAACATGGACAAAAGAGCTGAACTCGAGGTGAGGTGAGAGTGACTGCCCTTGATATCAAGGCAGCATTTGACCGAGTATGGCATCAAGGAGTCCTAGCCAAACTGGAATCCATGGGAATCGGAAAAATCTCCGCTGGTTGGAATCTTAACTAGCACAAAGGAAGATGGTTTTGGTTGTTGGAATTCAATCATTTCAGCTCCAGAACATCACTGCAGGAGCTCCTCAGGGTAGTGTCCTGGGCCCAACCATCTTCAGATGCTTCATCAATGACCATCCTTCAATCATAAGGTCAGAAGTGGGTGAGTTCGCTGATGACTGCACAATGTTCAGCACCATTCGCGACTCCTCAGATACTGAAGCAGTCTGTGTAGAAATGCAGCAAGACCTGGACAATATCCAGGCTTCGGCTGATAACTGGCAAGTAACCTTCATGCCACACAAGCGCTAGGCAATGACGATCTCCAACAAGAGAGAATCTAACCATCTCCCCATGACCTTCAACGGCATTACGATTGCTGAATCCCCCACAATCAACATCCTGGGGGTTACCATTGACCAGAAATTGAACTGCAGTAGCCATATAAATACCGTGGCTACAAGAGCAGGTCAGCGGCTAGGAATCCTGCGGCGAGTAACTCATCTCCTGACTCCCCAAAGCCTGTCCGCCATCTACAAGGCATAAGTCAGGAGTGTGATGGAATACTCTCCGCTTGCCTGGATGGGTGCAGCTCCAACAACACTCAAGCAGCTCGACACCATCCAGGACAAAGCATCCCACTTAATTGGCACCCCGTCCACAAACATTCACTCCCTACACCACCACCGCACGGTGGCAGCAGTGTGTATCATCTATACGATGCACTGCAGCAACGCACCAAGGCTACTCAAGCAGCGCCTTCCAAACCCGTGACCTCTACCACCTGGAAGGGCAAGGGCAGCAGATGCGTGGGAACACCACCACCTGCAAGTTCTCCTCCAAGCCACACACCATCCTGACTTGGCACTGTATCATTGTTCTTTCGCTGTCGCTGGGTCAAAATCCTGGAACTCCTTAATAGCACTGTGGGTGTATCTACCCTACATGGACTGTAGCGGTTCAGGAAAGCAGCTCACCACCACGTTCCCATGGGCAATTAGGGATGGTCAATAAATACTGGTTGGTCAGCGACGCCCACATCCCATGAAACAAAAAAAAATTTTCAAGTCAGGATGGTGTGTGACTTGGAGGGGAACCTGTAGGTGGTGGTGTTTCCATGCACCTGCTGCCCTTGTACTTCTTGGTGGTCTGGTCGCAGGTTTGGGAGGTATTGCCAAAGATGCCTGGGCAGGCTACTGCAGTTTACTTTGTGCCACTGTGTGCTGGTAGTGGAGGGAGTGAATTTTTAATGTGGTGGATCAAGCCAATCAAGTGGCTGCTTTATCCTGGATGATGTTGAGCTTCTTGAGTATTGTTGGAGCTGTACTCATCGAGGCAAGTAAGGAATATTCCATCACACTCCTGACTTGTGCAGTGTAGATGATGGGCAGGCTTTGGGGAGTCAGGATGTGAGTTACTCAGTGCAGAGTTCCCAGCCTCTGACTTGCTGTTGTAGCCACAATATTTATGTGGCTGGTACAGTTAAATTTTTGGTCAGTGATAACTTGCTGGATGTTGATGGCGGGGGATTCAGCAATAGTAAAGCTGTTGAATGTCAAGGGTAGATGGTTATATTCTGTCTTGTTGGCAATGTTCATTGCCTGACACTTGTGTGGCAGAAATGTTACTTGCCACTTATTAGCCCTGAATGTTGAATAATTGTAATTGACAACCTTATTAATCATACCTGATAAAAATAACAGCTTGTTATTTGTCCAAATGAAAAGATCAGAGTACAATGATGCATTAAAATTTATTCACACTAAATATTGTGATGCTTGTTGGTCAGCGGAGTATTGGGAGTGATTCTCATGGCAGAGCCACAGCTGCGAACAACCAGCGTCCACCTGGTGAAAATAGGAAGCCATTCAACTTTCTTCAGCAACAAATCAACAGCAACAAAAGCAAGGAACCTGACTTAAATCCACAAAGAAGACAAACAAAGCTGCCTACTTCAAGGGTGGATTTGTTTGCATCCATAAGCAAAGATTCATTGCAAAGTGATCAAGTTTCACTTGGAGATGACCAAGGAGAATCTGAAATAGAGAGTAGTCAGGTGAGTTGCTTAAATTTCAAATTTTATTGTTTTGATGGTTAATAAAGTAAGCCTTATGAATTAGTAATCTGAGTGGACAAGACCTTTTATTGTCTTGGTCCAACATTCCTCTGTCCACGGTCTCAGTGATGTATTAACCCAGTTCATATAAATATCTCAACAGTGGTTTTTAGACTCAGTTTGTCAAGTCAAACATAATTTTAACTTTTTAAAACTTTTCGTTATAAATAGATGCTCATTGATTTTTATCAGGGTGTTTGCAAATGTTGCCCATGTATTTACCTACACTGAACATTGCTAGTTTCCTTCAATCTTATATGCCTTGAAGTTACTGCTGTCCATATTAGAGGGCAAATAGCTAGTCTATTTCTGAGCCATTCCCCTGTATAATATTTCAGCATAGGGGGTTAACTCATTTCATTGAGTAGGTTGGTGCTTCACTTAATATAGTGAGTAAGGAATGGGTTCTGAACATGTGAAGCATTGGCCCACTAATATTTTTCTTCATTTTCTACATTTTTCGAAGTTGTATCCTGCATTTCTGCTAGTATCCTATTTGTTAATCATGAATGGTCCCAAAATCATATTGTGTTGTCTGAACTGTTGGCATTTGTGTATCAAAATTATGCTTTGTTTAAATTGATTTTGGTCATCACGATATTAAAGAACCATTTAGACTAAATATCACTGGTGGATTCATGTGTTCATACAGAAGTACTACTTCATTTGTTCCTTCATTTTACCTGATCTCTTAGCCCATCTAAAGTAAACTGCACCAAGGAATTCCATAACCTGTGAATTTTTGTATGAAGGTTACACAGTACATACTGACTTGTAGGTGTTGGCTTTACCTCAGCACGCTCATCTCTGAGTTAGCAGGTTATAGTTTGAACACATAATCTAGGTTGACATTTGAGTACAGTACTGAGGGAGAGTTGCACCCAAGTGTACTTTCAGGTGAAACGTTAAACTGAGGCACCATCTGCCCTCTCAGGTGAATTTATCGTATCACAAGGCATGATTCACAGAAGAGCAGAGAGTCAACATCGATCCGTCAACCAACAACACAAAAAATGGATTTTCTTGTCGATTATCTTGCTGCTATTTGTTGGACTTTGCAGTTTGCAAATTGTCTGTCACGTTGCCCTAAATTGGAACAGTGACTACACTTCAAATGTACTTCATTAACTGTTAAGTGTTTTGGGAGGCCCTGAGATTGTGAAAGGTGCTATATAAATGCAAGTTCATTATTTAAATATAATTTCTGAAAATAAAAGTGGGAAAGCATTTCCTTCCTGTTATTGTTGCCATTTTGCTTGTGTCGATGCAGATTGCAGCTCAATACCTTTTGTGTCACAAAATCTGACCTCGTTTTTGTGAAAATTATCAGTTAAGCTCATTAACATCTGTCACTCATTCTGACAGTGAACCAGGCAGCTAAGATAATTCCTAACTTTGTAATGCATCTTAAAAATGTGCTTATGATGCACAGTGAAACAGAAATTGTACAGATCTTTGTAGTGGTTCCCATGCATTTCTTTTGACATAGGTTGTGAGCAGGCTTATCCAGATTCGTGATTATATCAGCAAGGCTCATTCTATGCGGGATGACCTTATGGAAAAAAATGAAAGATCTGCTAATGTCGAGCGTTTGTCTCAGCTGATAGACCATCTAAAAGAGCAGGAAAAATCCTACATGAAATTTTTGCAAAAAATGCTGGTATGTTTTAGACCATTTTGATACTTTATTTTATTTATAATAAGAATAAGCATTCGGGGCTTATGTGCATAACATGCAGTTTGACTTGATATACCATAAAATCCAAGGCATGGGATACATTGTCACACCTTTTGTGCAGGTCTCCTGTTCCCATCAGCTCACTTTTCTTTCTTAAAGGAGTTGATTCATGCTTGGCTATCATAAGATCATAAGAACTAGGAGCAGGAGTAGGCTGTCCGGCCCCTCGAGCCTGCTCCGCCATTCAATAAGATCATGGCTGATCTTTTCGTGGACTCAGTTCCACTTACCCGCGCTCCCACAGTATCCCTTAATTCCTTTATTGTTCAAAAAGATATCTACCTTAGCTTTAAAGACGTTTACTGAAGAAGCGTCAACTACTTCACTGGGCAAGGAATTCCATAGATTAACAACCCTCTGGGTGAAGAAGTTCCCTCTTAATTCAGTCCTAAATCTGCTCCCTCTAATCTTGAGGCTATGCCCTCTTGTCCTAGCTTCACCTGCCAGTGGAAACATCCTCTCTACTTGTATCTTATCTATTCCCTTCATGATTTTATATGTTTCTATAAGATCCCCCCTCATTCTTCTGAACTCCAATGAATATAATCCCAATCTACTCAGTCTCTCCTCATAAGCCAACCCCCTCAACTCCGGAATCAACCTAGTGAACCTCCTCTGCACCCTCTCCAGTGCCAGTATATCCTTTCTCAAGTGAGGAGACCAAAACTGCACACAGTACTCCAGGTGCGGCCTCACCAGTACCTTATACAGCTGCAACATAACCTCTGCTTTTAAACTCAATCCCTTTAGCAATGAAGGACAAAATTCCATTTGCCTTCCTAATTACTTGCTGTACCTGCAGACCAACCTTCTGCGATTCATGCACAAGGAAACCTAGGTCCCTCTGCATAGCAGCATGCTGCAACTTTTTACCATTCAAGTAATAATCCTTTTTCCTGTTACTCCTACCGAAATGAATGACTTCACATTTACTAACATTGTATTCCATCTGCCAGACCTTTGCCCACTCACTCAATGTATCTATGTTCCTCTGCAAAGTTTCACAGTCATCTGCACACTTTGCTCTGCCACTCATCTTAGTGTCATCTGCAAACTTTGACACCCTACACGTGGTCCCCAACTCCAAATCATCTATATAAATTGTAAATAATTGCAGTCCTATGACTCCCCAGGTGCAAGAAACTGTTGTATCCCAACCAAGTGATTGATGATCTGGTGTGCATGAAGACTGTGTCAGCTGGCTCTTTGGCTATGGAGAACATTGCAGATAATCCTGCTAGAGAAACTTCCAAGCCTGTTTGTGAAGAAGACACTGAGATGCTTTGGTGGAGACTGTTTATTGCTTGCCATAGAGCTGACTTCTCCACTCCTAACAACACCCAGCCAATGCTGGCTGGCTCTTTATATATACATCTGAGTACAATTAACTAATCAACACGCTATTACCTTCAACTACTAGGCATTTAACATTCATTAACAACTTATTAGACACTAAGCCTGATGATGTCCACATCTACATCAAATGAATGTTACTGAAATGTTTTCAGGAATCTCAGTCCTCGGCTGAGATCTTCTAATTGCACACGATTTAGTGATGCAACTGGAGACATTGGTTGGAATTTACTAGTGAGGCAGTGGCCCCGTCCACCAGCTGGAAAGCCAAGAGCGAGCTTGCTTCCATCATGCCGCAAAGCCATGCTGCCATTTTGCATGGCTCAGATCATTACTTGGCAATTAATTAGCCACTAAAGGGCCTCAATTGGCCGAGTGGCAGATGGGCCATCTGCTACCTCCCCCCGCTGCTGGTAAAATAGCAGTGGGGGCGGGTAGGCGTAGGGCACGGCATCCCCACAACGCCTCCCATCCTATTTTATGCTCCACCACCCCTGCCCTCGCCCCGCCCCAGTGTTGGGGGTTGGCGGGGGGGGGGGAGGTGGTGGTTGGTAAATTCTGGCCCTTGTGTTCTCTGTGGCAAAAGAGTGCAGTTATCTATTACGTACATTACAGAAGTATATAGTCACAACTATATAAAGTTAATTTGACTGGAGCACGTTATACCCAAACATGAAATGCAGTTAGCCTGTTGTCGTGGGTAAATTCTTTATATCCAGAACTTGTGATTAAAATTAGTAAGTAGTGAGAAACGCATAGATTAATCAAGGATAGCCACCAAAATTTTTTGAAGGAGAGTCATGATTAACAAATTTGAGTTTTTTTTGAAGGTGACGCGAATGCAGTAAATGTGTGGATGGATTTTCAGAGGGTGTTTGATCAGGTGTCTCGCGGTTTGTTAGAAAACTTTGGGCCTTTGGCAAATGAAGCATTGTAGTAGCATGAGTGGAAATTTGGTTGATAGACAAGGAACAGAGTTAAGGTCAATGAGTGTTCAGTTTGGAAAAGAGTTGCAAGCAATGTTCCTTCTAGATTGCACGGTGCAGCAACCCAAAGTCCCCATGCAGGCCGTGCACAAGTCAATCCCTTTAAATTACCGCCTGTGTGGGATGTGCATTTGGGGAAAAATAAATTATGGGGAACATTGGTTGCAAGTGGTGTACCACGATGGGGGTGCCTATTTTTATTCCTGCTTATTCCTATATAGCAATAATCTCAAAGTTTGCTAAAGAAACAAAAGGAGGAGATTTAACAAACAGTCAGGAGGACTGTTAAAGGAAGACTTAAGAACATAAGTAGGAGCAGGAGTAGGCCATTTGGCCATTCGAGCTAACTTCTCCATTCAATAAGATCATGACTGATCTTCAATCTCAACCCCGCCTTCCTACACTATCCTCAGATCCCTTGATTTCCTTAGTACCCAAAAATCTGTTGACCTCTGTCTTAAATATACTCAATGATTGAGCAACCACTGAAGAATTCCTAAGATTCTCAACCCTCTGAGTGAAGAAATTTCTCCTCAAATCAGTTCTAAATGGCTGACCCCTTATTCTGAGATTGTAACCTTGTGTTCTAGAATTCCCCGCCCAGGAAAAGATTTTATCACTGCCTACCCTGTCGATTTTCTTAATTTTATTTGTTTCAATTTGATCACATCTCATTTTTCTAAGCTCCAGGGAATATAGACCTAGTCTGCTCAATCTGTCCTAATAGGATAATCCTGCATCCCAGGAGTCAGTTTGGTGAGCCTTTGTTGCACTTCCTCTCGGGCAAGTATGTCCTTCCTTAGGTAAGGAGACCAAAACTGCGCTCCAGGTGTGGCCTCACTAATGCCCTTCATAATTGTATTGGACTTCTTTACTGCAATACCTTTGTGACAAAAACTAACATACCATTAGCCTTCCGAATTGCTTGCTGTACCTGCATGTTAACTTTCTATGATCGATGTGCAAGGACAACCAGGCCCCCTCTACATACATTTCCCAGTCTATCACCATTCAAAAATTATTCTGCTTTTTTAATTTTTCCTTTAAAAGTGGATAATTTCACACTTTGCTGCATTGTATTCCATCTGTCATATTCTTGCCTGTATAAAATATAAACAGATTGGTGTAATTGGCAGGCAGAAGATGTAATTTAATGTATAAAATTGAGTTAATAACATTTTGGGGGAAAAAGACAAGGAATGTGTTGTACACTTAAAGAAATGATCAAGGGTGTGGGTGAACTGAGAGACTTGGGCATTCAAATGGATAATTGCTGGAAGTTGAGAGTGCAGGTAGATAAAGGCGTAAAAAAGGGTTATAGAATTTTGTGCCTTATAAGTAGGGGGGTAGTATACAAGTAAAGGAGTATTGATGCATTTGTATAAAGCAGTGATTAAGTGCTGGTTGTAGTTTTGCATGCCTCATTACAGAAAAGGTATGAAAACCATAGAACGCATGCAGTGTAGGTTGATGAAAATTGAGAAACTAAAATGATCAGGATAGGCTTGAGATGCTGGAACTTTCCACTGGAAGGCTGAGGGAATTTAATAGTTTTAAAAAATCAAGTATTTTGATGGAGGGAATAGGGAAGGACTATTTTCCTTGACACACAGTCAGCAATTTAAAATTAATACAGTGAAGAGAGAAATCAGGAGAAATTTCTTGGCTGAGTGGGTTATTGGAGCATGGAATAAAATGCCAAAATGTGTGGCTCAGGCAGACTGCATTGCACCTTTTAAGTATTTGAAGGAAAGGAAAAGAGAGTAATGGTTGAGAGTGGTGCAGTGGTATTAATTTTGCACTATTTTAACAAAGAGCAAAGAGACATGATGAGTGGATGCTTTCTGTGTTGTAATCTCTTTGGGTCTGATTGTAGGTATTGTGATTTTTACTCTTTTAACCAGTGAATGAATTTTACAGGACGCAAAAAATACAAACTAAAAAGCTATTTCTTTTGTTTATAATGTTTTGCTGACTTGATTTTTTCCCCCTAATTTAAAAAAATGTTTCAGGCTCGAGAGAATGAGGAGGATGAAGTTGGCACAACAGACTCTGCTGTGGGATCTGGCTCTGTAGCTGATAGCACATCTCTCAATCTAGATGTTCAGTCTGAGGCATCAGATGCAACGGTAAGATGGAAGTAGAATAAGATGTATGTAAGTGCTAAGTAGAATGCACAATTGATTTTATAAGATGGACTTTAAAACTACTCGAGGCAGAAAAGTTTGGAGACATAAATTGTACTGAATATTATCCTCACACATTGCTTTTGTTTTAAAGGAAATGTATTAAAGTTAGAGCAGATTTTGTTTAAAAGCTGTTGTCTTGGGTTTCATTGGCATTTTAATCATAAATGTCTTAACTAAACTGTTTAATAAAGGAGGCATCTCGTAGTCTGAGTGTTCGGCCCCGCATTGAGGACAAGCTAGGAAATACAGCCTCCCAAGCACAGGGCTCTTCAGTTACTTCAACTCCAAAAGGGGAGACTGACAGGCTTGGTCTGAATGACAGGAGAGTCTGGCATAGTGGGATTAATGGCAAGGAGCATGGAATTTCCTCCAAGGTACCATTTCATTGCGTAGTCCTTGAAACTTGTAACCTATTAACTATTTCAAGTCTTATAACCAACTTTTGTTCATCTTATCCTTTTTCATTTTAAGCTGATCCCATTATTTAAGTCATTTTGAATCTTGGCAATTGTTAAAATGCATGTTACAATTATATCTGAATTAATTAGGATTAATATTTGATTTTTATGGGGTGAGAGAAGCATTTAAAACAGCCTTGATCCCATGGTTACATGGTTAATATGACACATGAAACCGATCATGCAACCTTTATTTTGTAATTCTGTTTGGAACTAAGAAACATGCTTATTAAAGCCTTTGGTCAAACTTTTCAAGTCTAACCACACCACCAATGACAAATTGTACATTATTCTGTTAAAAAGGAAGATTAAATCACTATACATGAGTACTGCAAACTTAAAAGTACTTCTTTTCATCCTCCCCCAAACTAAGTTTTGCGAAAACCTTTGTGCCTGTTAGGATGTTGGTTTCCATCTGCAATTTCCCTTTTCAGGCAGCTGGTCCATTCACATCAATGATTAAGTCAGTGAGGGAGCATATGAATGTGATTCCTGTAAACGTTGGTATTAATTTTTGCAACACATATTTAGGCATAACCTATGTTGCCATATGCAAGGTTTCCTGTGGAGCTATTTGTTGCCAGTAAAGTAGAAAGGTAGAACTGAAATGATATCTTCACGTGTAGGAGATTAAATTTATACTGCCAGTTGGAAACTTCTATCACGTGCTATCAAGTCGGAAGACCAATGCATTGAAAGTTGGTCAATTCTTTAAACTCTGGCATCTCAAGAGTTGTTACGCTGCAAAAAATTAATCTTCACTCCTAGGTGGTGGCTTCTGTTTTATTTCATTTAGGCAAAATTTCGATGAGTGTGTTAAGACAATTGAAATCTTAATATTGTTTTGATCCTTTTTGGAAAAAAAATACAGAAGCTGATCATGCCATTCTTTGCATTTCTGAGCCTCAGCTACCCAAAACAGGTATTGTTAGAGTTTTCAGCCAATTGAAGACGAGTTTTTAGTGTAGATGCCACCTCCAATATGAAAAATAGGTAAGTAAAAGTGTGTTAAAGCTTTTTTAATTCAGAAAAAAACCCAAACATTGAGATATCTTTGAAACCAAGTAAGTTTAGAAAAAATGGAGTGAAGATGAGGAAAATAAAGATTATGTTGAAAAGGAACAAGGACCATGCTGAAATATTAAATTTAATTTCAACATCATACTGGATGATCTCAATGTAAAAAAAAAAATATGTAAGCAGGGTTGGGAATTGAAAAAACCTTGTACTGCTGGAACTCTTGATGCTTAAACTCATTCAAGGTGGAGTGAAACAATACTTGAATATGCAATTTCATATTGAGCTTAATCTATAATACACAGTTTTTGTCAGTCTGTACTTTTCTGATTGGTTGGTGGATTGATTTGGTGGGCAGAGCTTGGCACAATTGGAGGCACGTGTGGCACATGGAGAACTGGAGTGCTGAGGCTCAACAGTCGGTGGTGGCGGAATGGAATGGGGGGAGTTGATGGAGAAAAAGAATAACGGACGATAAGGGGAACCCAATAGCTAAGTTACTTGGTTGGGGGATTGGTGAGGGGGAGTGGATGGCATTGTGGGGGCGGAGGTCAGCATGGGAGGTGGTGGGGAGAGTGGCATGGGAGGGAAGGAATGGCATGCAATGGGGATTGCATGGGAAGAGTGGGAGGGAGGGGTGGTATGGGAAGGATGGAATGGCATGAGAGGGAGAGGTTGTCCTGGAAAGAATGGAATGGATGAGCAGGATGGACAGTCAGGATTGCAGCAGGACTAACCCAAGAAGGTACCCTCCTCCACTCCCTCTCTTTCCCCCCCACCCCCGCCGCATTTAGGAGTGAAGCTGGCATTCTGGTCCACTTTGTGAGTCAGCACTGTCTTGTGTTTAGTTTGGGCATATCTGATCCTGTTGAATTTTAGTTAGATGCATTTCAAGGTGTCGGCCAAGGAGCTGCCACTTGTGGGGATATGGGGGTTGGTGGTCAGTGTCAATATGGAAGTGTGGTGCGATGGGCTGGTATGGGAGGGAGGGAGGGGATGGCATGGAAAGGGGTGGATGTAGTGATGGAATTGGTGAAGTATACTAATTTGACCACAAATGTTTTGCAGGTCTCTGCTGGTATATAATCTATTATCAAATTTGTAATCTGAAAATACTAAGTGCTAATTTAAATAGTATTCAAGTTTGTTATTTACTGGATGATTGTTACAGTTTCAAATTAAAATTTCATGCTTGTTACCTTAGTGAACCTTGGTGCACCACTGTGTATATAATCCACTTAAACTTGCTTTCTAAATATATATTTAAAAAGGATAAGCTGCATCTGGTCAATAACCAGGGGGCATAGATTTAAGGTAAGGGGCAGTCGGTTTAGAGGGGATTTGAGGAAAAATCTTTTCACCCAGAGAGTGGTTGGAATCTGGAACGCACTGCCTGAAGAGGTGGTAGAAGCAGGAACCCTCACAACATTTAAGAAGTATTTAGATGAGCACTTGAAACGCCATAGCATACAAGGCTATGGGCCAAGTTTGGAAAATGGGATTAGAATAGTTAGGTGCTTGATGGCTGTCACGGACACGATGGGCCGAAGGGCCTGTTTCTGTGCTGCATAACTTTATGACTATGATGAAACAAAACTGAAAATAAGGTGAACAAACTAATTTTGAAATGCCAAATTGTGTCGGACTTTGAGTTCATTTCATAAATTGTGTGTTTTATAATCCTAAATCTGATAACTTCAGACCAACAAAAGAAATTGGGGAGTCAATGTTACATTGAAGTTTCTTTACCATTTGTAGTGCTTTAATTGAATTAAGGAATGTTAAGTTTTCATGAACTACAAATATCCCCTTCCCATTGTTTAATTTAGTGTGACATTTGTCTGTATAGTGATCTTCTGCATTATTTATTCCTCTGAAATCTCCAAAGTGGCATCTTAACGTTGACAGTAAATTGGGTCAGATATTATTAATCAAATAAATTCCAATTTTAGTTCAGGAGTTAGTGGTTAGAGCTGAGGTGACAGCTGATGAAAATATCGATATCTGTTTCAGCTTCTGGATAGGTTGCAAGAGGAAGAAAATCACTTGAGCTCAGGTTATTAGAAGGAGAAAGAAAAGTTGCAAATGTAGACTGGCAATGTTTGTTGCCTTCTTCCTTTCACTTGCCTTTCCTCCCTCCCCTATGATTCTTCATGGACGAAGATTCATAATTTGCTTGCCTTCTGAAAATTGAAAATTCATATTGTGCAAGAGAGTTTGAGAACTCGAATTTTGAGTGCCTCAAAATTTTAGGGCTTGACAATGAATTCTTAATTTTTCAGTAAATGTCTCGTTTCAAGATAGGTGACCAGTTTGTTCTATGTTGAAGTGAAATGTTTAGATCACTTTGAATTTTAAAAAGTGCTTCTTATAAGTAAACCTGTTTAAATGGGATAAAGGTGCAATAATACATGGTAATTCTCTTATGATTTGTGAAGAATGCGATGGATTTTGTTTTGCTTATGTTTAACAATGGATAGATCGTACTGTACTATAAATAGTGGGGAACCAAGGGTTCAGTGAGCTTGAGGAAATCCCTTGTACTTGATGGCCTACATCTAGGGCTGTAAAAGAGGTGGTTGCAGTGATAGTGAGTGCACTGGCTATGGTCTTCCAAAATTTCCATGATGCTGGAATGGTCCCAGTGCATTGGATGGTAGCAAATGTAATACTGCTGTTCCAAGAAAGATGGAGAGAGAAAACAGGGAACTACAGCCCAGTTAGCCTGACATCAATCATTGGAAAAATGTTGGAATCCAGTATTAACGAAGTGATAATGGGCCACTTTAAAAAAAAAAATCATATGATTGGGCAGAGTTAACATGGTTTTATGGAAGTGAAATTGAATTTGACGGATCTGTTGAGTTTTTTGAGGATATAACTAGCAGCATAGGTAAAGGGAACCAGTGGATGCAGTGTATTTTGATTTTCAGAAAGGCATTCGATAAGGTGTCACAAAAAATTGATGTTCAAGATATGGGGTTGGGGGTAATATATTAGCATGGATAGAGCATTGGTTAAAAGACAGAAAACAAAATCAAAATAAATAAGTAATTTTCAGGTTGGCAAGCTATTACTAGTCGGATGCCACAAGGATCAGTGCTGGAACCTTACCTATTTACAATCTATATTAATGACTTCGATGAAGGGACCAAGTGCAATATCATAGTCATTTTGGCACAGCAGGAGGCCATTTGGCCCATCGAGTCCATGCCAGCTCCCTGTAGGGCAATCCGGTCAGTCCCATTCTGCTGCTGTATCCCCATAGCCCTGCAGGTTTATTTCCTGCAAGTGCCCTTCCAATTTCTTTTGGAAATCATCCATTGCCTATGAGGGTGGTGGAAGCAGGGACAGAGAGTTCCAGGTCATGACCACTCACTGCATTTAAAAAAAGTTCTTTCGCGCATCCCCCTGCATGTCTTGCCCAAAATCTTAAATCACTGTTCCCTTGTCCTTGTACAATCAGCTAATGGGAACAGCTTTTCTTTGTCTATCTTATCCAAACCTGTCTTTGTCTTGTACATCTCTATCAAATCTCCCCTCAATCTCTTTTGCTGCAAGGAGAACACAGGGCGGCGCAGTGGTTAGCACCGCAGCCTCACAGCTCTAGCGACCCGGGTTCGGTTCTGGGTACTGCCTGTGCGGAGTTTGCAAGTTCTCCCTGTGACAGCATGGGTTTTCGCCGGGTACTCCGGTTTCCTCCCACAGCCAAAGACTTGCAGGTTGATAGGTAAATTGGCCATTGTAAATTGCCCCTAGTGTAGGTAGGTGGTAGGAGAATGGTGAGGATGTGGTAGGGAATATGGGATTAATGTAGGATTAGTATAAATGGGTGGTTGTTGGTCGGCACAGACTCGGTGGGCCGAAGGGCCTGTTTCAGTGCTGTATCACTCTATGACTATAATCCTAGCTTCTCCAACCTAATCTTGTAGCTAAAATCCTTTATCCTTGGAACCATTCAGGTAAATTTCCTTATCACCCTTTCAAGGACCCTTGCAACCGTCCTAAAGTGTGATGTTCAGAGTTGGGTACAATTCTCTAGTTGTCTCCTAACTTCCTTGTTTTTGTACTCTATACCGCTAAAGCCCAGGATCCGGAATGCTTTTTTAATGACTTTCTCTTGCTATCTTCAACAAATTATGCACATATACCCTTAGGTCTCTCTCTTCCTCCAAATGTATCCACGTTTGCTGACGATAAAAAGCTTGGTGGGAAATCCCATCCTTGTCGTTAGTTTCTGAACTATCTAGTGTATTGTTCGGCGGCACAGTGGTGCAGTGGTTAGCACCACAGCCTCACAGCTCCAGGGACCCGGGTTTGATTCTGGGTACTGCCTGTGCGGAGTTTGCAAGTTCTCCCTGTGACCGCGTGGGTTTTCGCCGGATGCTCCGGTTTCCTCCCACAGCCAAAGACTTGCAGGTGATAGGTAAATTGGCTGTTGTAAAATTGCCCCTAGTGTAGGTAGGTGGTAGGGAATGTGGGATTACTGTAGGGTTGGTATAAATGGGTGGTTGTTGGTCGGCACAGACTCAGTGGGCCGAAGGGCCTGTTTCAGTGCTGTATCTCTTTAAAAAAAAAGTAAGCTGCGAGGAGGGCATGGAGTCTGCAAAGGGATATAGATGGATTAAGTGAGCAGGCAAGAAAATGGCAGATGGAATAAAATGTGGGGAAATATGAGGTTTCTCACTTTGATTGGAAGAAAAGAAAAACAGAATATATATTTTTATAAATGGTGAGAAGCTAATTGGGTGTACTTGTACATGAAACACAGCAAGTTAGCATGCAATTACAGCAAGCAATTAGGAAGAAAATGGTATTGCAAGGAGATTGGAGTAGAAGAGTAAGGAAGTCTTGCTGCAATTGTATTGGGCTTTGGTGAAACCCCATCTGCAGTACTATGTGCACTTCTGGTCTCCGTACCTAGGGAAGGAAATACTTTCCTCAGAGGAGGAGCTCAGATGGTTTACAGGATTGATTCCAGGGATGAGAGGGTTGTCCTATGAGGAGAGATTGAGTAGTATGGGCCTATACAATGGTGTTCAGAGGAATAAGGTGATCTCATTGAAGCATAGGAGATTCTGAGAGGCTGTTCCTCCTGGCTGGAGAGTCTAGAACTAGGGGACATAAGGCACAGGATAAAGGGTTGGCCATTTCGGACTCAGATGAGCAGAAATTCCTTCACTGAAAGGGTTGTGGATCTTCAGAATTCTGTACCCCACTGGACTGTGAATGTTCAGTCATTGAGTATAATCAAGGCTGCAATAGATTTTTGGACTCTAAGGGATCTTGGGTGGGAAAGTGGAGTTGAGGTCAAAGATCTTATTTTCTTGGGCTTCAAGATATCGAAGAACATATTATAGTCCATCTTGAAATGTGCTGATGTGGAATAATGGGAGCAGGTTGCTGTTTTTGGCCTGATTCTTAACTTCACTAAACTGGGAGTTAGATAGTTCCTTAATTTCTGCTTGTTTAAAGCAGTGCAACCTTAGTTCTTTCTTTTGAATTCTGAAGTTGAATCTTCGAGATGATGCAGCTTATTACAAAAAAAGCAAATAGCAATTTAACAAAGTCTTTTGCTGAGCTGCTCAGATTTGTAACATTTGGACTTGTTCTTTTCAGACTGCACTAGGAATTGTTTCCAGACCACCATGTTGCTTCCTCGCGATCCAATGTGTGATGTAGCCTCTGCAGGGGTCCTTCCAATCGTGTTTTAAAAAAAAAAAATCCATAACTTAATGATTGGTTTCACATGCAAGATTTCTGGGCGTAGCTCTGATTTTATTTGCCATCCAAATGACCTATGAACAGACCCAGATTACAAATATTTGATTTCACCCTGAGTTCTGAGCTTGATCATATCCGTGTGCTGAGGGACAGCATCTTAGTAGTTAATTTGGTTATCAAATGAGGTTCTTAATTTGGATCCTTAACTCATGTTGCCCATTTATTACTCAGAATCTGAGATGTATGCTTGACGGGCTTTGTGCAACAGTTGACTGCAACCTGGATACAAATGTACCAACTAGAATCAATGCTTCATATGGAGGTGACTTGTGCTATGAGACCGAGGGGTAAAGGCATGCTACCCGACCTGAACCCGACGGGAACCGACGACTTGCTGGGTTCAGGTCGGGTTGCACTTCCGGGTCCAGCATTCGGGCTTGGGTCGGACACGCTCTATCACAGATAAGTGGCTTCACTGTTAATTTAATTTTTGGACTAGAATGGTGGTTTTGGAACGGTTATTTTAACCTTGTGCAGATCAGCAACCAAGTGAAAAACGGAAGGTAGATTAACTGATGGTCGGGTCGGGTGCGGGAAAAACTGGAAGGACTCTAGCTCGGGTCGGGCTTTTTTTTTTGCAGACCCAAGTAGGCCTTTACCAAGGGGTGAAATTGTGCATGCTGCTGACCCCATTTTGTACTTGCATTTACTTTTTTGATAAAGTTAAAGGAGGAGTTTTATCTCCCAAGAGATAGATCAGTTTGCATAACAACAGATGTTGAGAGGATGTTTTGCCTCAACTGGAGAGTCCAGAACTCGGGGTTTTAGTCTCAGGATAAAGGGTCGGCCATTTAGGACGAAGGTAAGGAGAAATCTTTTCACTCAGAGGGTTGTGAATCTTTCAAAGTCTTTATCCCAGAGGCCTGTGGACACTCAGTCGTTGAGTACATTCAAAACAGAGCAATTGATTTTTGGGCACAAGGTGAATCGCGGGATATGAGGATAGGACTGGAAAGTGTAGTAGTTGTAGCAGATCAACCATTATCTTGAATGGCAGAGCAGGTTCGATGGGGCTGTCTTGCCTACACCTCCTATTTCTTATGTTGTTAACATGATATGGCTGCTCATAAATTGTTTGTGAACTGACAGGAGAGCATGAATGCTAGCCTGCAATTCTTGGGAGTAAATTAGAAAAAAGTTTGTTTCATTTCCTCCTTTTCCATCCATTCCAGTGTATGTCTGAAACTCTATATGCCGAGCCAAGTGGCTAGTCTCATAATCCCACAAATAGTTGCTCTCCGACAAGGCAGTATTAAACATTGTTTCACAAGTTGCTGTTGCAGTTACCAGTAGAACTGTTTGGTATGAATGACAAATTTGGTAACAATTTTGACAGAGCAGCTCTCTCCCTGACCTGTCGCTTATTTTGTGAATACTTTGCTTTGTTCTGACATGTAATTGTGATACAGACAGAATTTATTTCACAGAACAAATACGTTTGCAGACTTCTTGTGTCTGGAACAAATTAAGGTTACTTTGGACTGCAAATAAAAGGCCACTAATACGAGTAACTTCCATACTTGTCTCCTGTGCATGACTACGTAAATTCATCAGCCAAAGGCAATGGCTCTGAAACTACACTATTCTCCCACTGTGACTTTGGATCTATATATTTGAAAAACTTTGTTTCTGCAGCTGTTTCATTTTAACTACACAGACCCTATTCATTTATGGGAGAAAGCTAGACTTTTTTTATTGCTTCATGGTATGTGAGCATCTCTGGCAATACTAGCATTTGTTACCCATCCATAATAGCCCTTGAGAAGATGGTGGTGAACCACTTTCTTGAACCATTACCGTCTGTATGATGTAGCTATTCCCACACTGCTGTTGGGTAGGGAGTTGTAGGATTTTATCCAGTGACATTGAAGGAACATTGAAGTCCGAATGGTGTGTGACTTGGATGGGAACTCGCAGATGTTGGCGTCGGCATGCACCTATTACCCTTGTCCTTCCAGGTGGTAGAAGTCGCAGGTTTGGGAGGTGCTGTTGCTGAAGCCTTGGTGCGTTGCTACTGAGGGTTCGGTGATGGTAATGCCAGTGAATGCCAAGGGGAAATGGTTAGATACCCTCTTGTCTGAGATGGTAATTGCTTGACACTTGTGGCCACTTATCAGGCCAAGACTGAATGTTGTCCAGGTCTTGCTACATGTGAGCATGGACTGCTTCATTATCTGAGGAATTGCAAATGGAACTGAGTGCTCTGCAATCATCAATGAATAAACCCATTCTTGACCTTATTTTGGAGGGAAGGTCATTGATGAAGCATTTGAAGGTGGTTGGGCTGAGGAACTCCTGCAGCTTAATCCTTCAGCTACAATCCTTCATATTGGCCTTCAACAATTAGAACCATCTTCCTTTTATACTAGGTATGACTCCAGCCATTGGAACATTTTTTTCCCCCAATTCCCATTGACTTCAATTTTGCTTGGGCTTCTCCGTGCTAAACTTGGTCAAATGCTGCCTTGATGTCAAGGTCAGTCATTTTCACTTTATTATTATTTCGAATTACAGCACTGAAACAGGCCCTTCGGCCCACCGTGTCTGTGCTGACCAACAACCACCCATTTATACTAATCCTACATTAACCCCATATTTGCTACCACATCCACACCTTTCTCCTATCACCTACCTACACTAGGGGCAATTTACAATGGCCAATTTACCTATCAACCTGCAAGTCTTTGGCTGTGGGAGGAAACTGGAGCAACCAGCGGAAACCCACGCGGTCACAGGGAGAACTTATAAACTCTGCACAGGCAGTACCCAGAACTGAACCCGGGTCGCTGGAGCTGTGAGGCTGCGGTGTTAACCACTGCGCCACTGTGCCGCCTTTACCTCTGGCATTTAGCTCTTTTGTCCATGTGTGTTGGACCATAGCAGTAATGAGATCTCGAGCAGGTTATTGGTAAGCTAGTGCCGTTTGTTGGCAACATCGATGACACATTCCATGGCTTTGCTGATGATTAAGAGTAGACTGATGGGGTGGTAATTGCTGAATTGAATTTGCCCTGTTTTTTGTGGACAGACCATACCTGGGTAGTTTTCCACTTTGTTGTGTAAATGTTGCAGCTGTACTGAAATAGCTTGGTTAGGGCTGCAGCTAGGTCTGGAACACGAATCTTCAGTACTATAGCCGGGATGGTATTCGGGCCATAGCCTTTGCTGCATCCAGTGCGTTCAACCTCTTCTTGAGTGAAGACATCAAGGGATATGAGGATAGCGCGGGAAAGTGGCATTGAGGTAGATAATTAGCCATGATTTAATTGAATGGCGGATCAGACTCAATGGGCTGAATGGCCTACTCCTGCTACTATGTTCCAATGTGAAGTGAATTGACTGAATAATGGCTTCTGTGATCTTGAGCACTTCGCGTGGAGGTCAAGATGGAAGGTGGGATTAGATTGGGCGGCTAGTTTGTTTAGCTGGTGCAGACACGGTGGGTTGAATGGCCTCTTTCTGTGCCATAGTATTTCTGTGGTTCTGTGGTCTTGGCTCTTCTGTGAAAGATTGTTGCTTCAGCTTTGTCTTTTACACTCACAGGATGGCCTCTGCCATCATTGAGAATGGAGATGTACATGGAGCCTCTTTTTTAAAAAAAAAAAGAAATTTATTGATAGCATGTGGGCGTTGCTGGAAAGTTCAGCATTATTTGCCCTTAACGGAGAGGCTTGCAAAGCCATTTTAAATGGCAGTTAAGAATCAACTACACAGCTGTGGTTGGAATCACCTATAGGCCAGACTTGGTAAGGACAGCAGACTTCTCTCCCTAAAGGACATTAGTAAACCAGATAGCTTTTTATGACAATGTGGTAGTTATATAGTCAACATTACTGATATTAGCTTTTTATTCCAGATTTATTTCTTAACATAATTTAAGTTCTTCAGCTGTTGTGGTGGAATTTGAATTTGTCTCTGGATTATTAATCCAGATCATTGGATTACTAGTCC
This sequence comes from Heterodontus francisci, assembly GCF_036365525.1. NCBI lineage: Eukaryota > Metazoa > Chordata > Chondrichthyes > Heterodontiformes > Heterodontidae > Heterodontus > Heterodontus francisci. The sequence goes on along the minus strand of NC_090371.1, from coordinate 113,071,484 downwards.
ACTATGGTGTGGTTTTCACTTCCTGTTAGTTCTTTAACGGTTATAATTCATGACTTGGATGTGGCTGGACTGCAAAGCTTTCATCTGATCCTAAGATCAGCTGTGATCGTATTGAATGGCAGAACAGACTCAATGGGCCATGTGGTCTGCTCCTGCTCCTAGAAACCATAGAACCATAGAAAAATTACAGCACAGAAGGAGGCCATTCAGCCCATCGTGTCCGTGCCAGCTGAAAAAATAAGCCGCCCAATCTAATCCCACTTTTCGGCACCTGGTCCATAGCTTTGTCAGCTACAGCACTTCAGGTGCATGTCCAGGTACCTTTTAAAAGAATTGAGGGATTCTGCCTCCACCACCATTCCTGGCAGTGAATTCCTGACACCCACCACCCTCTGGGTGAAAAAGTATTTCCTCATGTCCCCTCTAATCCTTCTATCAATCACCTTAAATCTGTGCCCCCTGGTAATTGACCTCTCCACGAGGGCAAACAGGTCCTTCCTGTCTACTGCATGGAGGCCTCTCATAATTTAGTACACCTCCATTAAGTCACCCCTTAGGCTCCTCTGTTCTAAGGAAAACAACCCTCGCCTATCCAATCTTTCCTCATAGATGCAACTTTCGAGCCATGGCAACATGCTTTTAAATCTCCAATGTACACTCTCCAGAGCATTTATGTACTTTCTGTAATGAGGTGACCAGAACTGTACTCAATACTTTGACTGTGGCCTAACCAGTGTTTTATACAGTTCCAGTATGACATCCCTGCGTGTGAATTCTGTACCTCGGCCAGTAAAGGAAAGCATTCCATATGCCTTCTTCACCACTCTGTCCACTTGCCCTGCCACCTTCAGGGACCTGTGGACATGCACTCCTAGCTCTCTCACTTCTTCCACCCCTCTCAATATCCTCCCATTTATTATATATTTGCTTGCTTTATTTGCCCTTCTCAAATGCATTACCTCACAGTTATCTGGATTGAATTTCATTTACCACTTTTCTGCCCACTCAACCAAACCATTGATATCTATCCTCTTCACTGTCAACTACATGGCCAATTTTTGTGTCATCAGCAAATTTCCCAATCATGCCTCCCACATTTAAACCCAACACTGAGCCCTGTGGAACGTCACTGGAAACAGCTTTCCGTTCACAAAAACATCCGTTGACTTCTCCCTTTTGTTTCCTGGCCCTGAGCCAATTCTGGATCCAACCTGCTACATTCCCCTGTATCCCATGGGCTTTCATTTTACTGACCAGTCTGCCATGTGGGACCCTGTCAAATGCCTTACGAAAATCCATGTAGACCACATCCACTGCACATCCCTCATCAATCTTTCTTGTTACTTACTCAAAAAAACTCAATTAGGTTAGTAAGATATGACCTTCCCTTAACAAATCCATGCTGACTATCCCTGATTAATCCACGCCTTTCGAAGTGGCAGTTTATCCTGTCCCTCAGAATAGATTCTAACAATTTACCCACCTCGGAGGTCCGACTGACTGGCCTGTAATTATTTGGCTTGTCCCTCGCTCTCTTTTTAAATAATGGTACAATGTTCGCAGACCTCCAATCATCTGGTACCTCTCTGCTCTGTCTAGTGAGGATTTGAAGATGATCCTCAGCACATCCGCTATTTCCTCCCTGGCTTCCTTTAACAACCTGGGATGCAATCCATCTGGCCCTGGCGATGTATCCATTTTCAAGGATGTCAGATCCTCTGGTACTTCCCCTCTCATTATACTTGTCGTATCTAATACTTCACACTCCTCCTCCTTAATTACAATGTCGGCATCAACCCTCTCTTTTGTCAAGACATAGACAAAAAACTCATTAAGAACCCTGCCCACATCTTCTACATCCACGCAGAACATCTCTTGTTCCCTTGTACATCTCTGACAGGCCCTACCCTTTCCTTAGTTATCCTCTTGCTCTTCATGTACTGATAAAACTTCTAGATTTTGCTTGCGAATAATTTTTCATGTCCTCTCTTTGCTTTTCTAATTTCCCTTTTTACTTCACCCCTGCACTTTCTATACTCCTCTAGGCTTCCTAAAGTATGAAGATTTTTGTGATTGTCATAAGCTTTCTTTTTCTGCTTTAACTTACCCTGTAAGCTTCTAAATAACCAGGGGGCTCTAGATTTGGCAGTACCACCCTTTATCTTTGTGGGGACATATCTACACTGTGCCTGTAGAATCTTGCTTTTGAATGCCTCCCACTAATTTGCCACTGATTTTCCTTCAAGTAGCAGCTGTATCCAGTCCATTTTGCCAGGTCAACTCTCAGCTTCTTAAAATTCGCTGTCCTCCAATTTAGAACTCTTACTCCTGTTTTATCCACGTCCATTTCCATGATTATGCTAAAACTATGGTCATTATTATGGTTACTATCTCCAAAATGGTCACTCACTGTTACTTCCTCCACTTGCCCAGCTTCATTACTGAAGACTAAATCGAGAATTGCGCCCCCTCTTGTTGGGCTTGTTACATGCTGGCTAAAAAAGTTCTTTTGAACGAAGTTCAAGAATTTTGTCCCCCCTATGCCCTTCACACTGTTTGTATCCCAGTTGATATTGGGGTAGTTGTGCCCTAATCTTGTGCCTTTGTGGGATCTCTTTGTTCCATCTATAGCATGTTGCCTTTGCTGTTTAGCATGCATGTTTCCCTGAATTGTAGCTTCACCAACTTGGCACCTCATTTTTAGCTAAGCGTAGCGTTGCTCTTGGCATTCTCTTCTCCACTCCTCTCTGAAGTAGGATTGATCCCCTGACTTGATGGTAATACTGGAGTGAGGGTTATGCTGGGCCATGAGATTACAGATTGTGCTGAAATACAGTTCTGCAGCTGGTCCACAGGGCTACATGGATGCCCAGTTTTGAGCCGTTTGGGACTTTGTCTAAAAGGTATGATTGTATGAGTCTGGCTTAACCTGTCTGTGGGACAGCTCTTCCAGTTTTGGCACACGCCCCCAGATGTTGGTGAGGAGGACTTTCCAGATTTGGCTGGGTTGGGGGTCCCTGGGTCATTGCCAGGTGTTGGTTTTATTTTTCAAGTTTTGCAAAGTGCTTTGATACAACTGAGTGGCCATTTCAGAGGGCAGTCAACAGTCAATCAATAATTCTGTGGTTCTGAAGTCATGTATAGTTCAGAAAGGTAAGGGTGGCAGGTTTCTCTCCCTAAAAGACATTAGTGAACCAAATGATAATTCAGTCGCTTCATGGTCAGGATTGCTGATTAGTAGCTTTTTATTCTAGATTTATTTAATTAACTGAATTTACATGTCCCAGCTGTTGTGGGATTTGAACTCTGGTCCCCAGATCTTTAGTCCAGTAACATAACTACTGTGCTACCATATATCTAATTTAGAATTGTAGAAGATCTCTTCTGCATCCTGTGTAAGGCCTTGCTATCCTTCCTAAAATGTTGCGCCCAGAATTGAATGCAATACTCCTTTGGGGCCGAACTAGTGTTTCATAAAGATTTAGCATAACGTCCTCAATTAATAAAGCAAAAGGATCTCATTTTTGTTTAAAACCCTTCTCAACTTGCCCTGCCGCCTACGTGTACATAGAACATCACCACCAACCCCACCCACTCCCCAACCCACTCCCAACCCCGGTCACTCTCTCTTCCTGCATCTCATTTAAATTGTATTATTTAGTTACGTATTTCCTCTCCTTATTCTTCCTAGCTTCCTTCCTAATATTTATCAATCTCAGTTTTAAAATGAACAATTGATCTAGCATCAATGGTCGTTTGAAAAGAATTCCAAACTTCTCCCACCCTTTGTGTGGAAAAAGTGTTTCCTAATTTCACTCCTGAAAGGTCTAGCTCCAATTTTTTAACACTGTTCCCTAGTGCTGGACTCCACAACTAGTAGAAATAATTTCTCCAGATCCGTCCTATCTGCTGCCCTTAATATCTTGAAAACTTCAATCAAATCACCCCCACTTCCTTAATCTTCTAAGTTCCAGAGAATACAACCTTAGTTTATGTAATATCACATCGTAGCTTAACCTTGCAGTCCAGATATAATTCTCGTAAATCTATGCTGCACTCTCTCCAAGGCCATTATATCCTTCCTCAGATGTGGTACCCACAACTGCTCACACTAGTCCAGGTGTCGTCTAACCAGGGCATTGTATAGCTGAAGCATGACTTCTACCGCCTCTTCTTCTAGTCCTCTAGATGAAAAGGCCAATATTCCATTAGCCTTTTTGATTATTTTCTGTATCTGTTGACATTTTAATGATCTGTGTACCTGGACCCTGAAGTCTCTTTGGACTTCCACTGTTTTGTTTTTCACCATTTAGGAGGAACCCTCTTCTATCCCTTTTATAATTGCCTACATTGAAGTCCATTTGCCATAGTTTTGCCCATTCACTTCATCTATCAATATATCTTTGTAATTTTATGCTTCCAATTCTTCTTTGGCCTCCTTATCTCGAGAGACAATGGATAAGTGCCTGGAGGTGGTCAGTGGTTTGTGAAGCAGTGCCTGGAGTGGCTGTAAAGGCCAATTATAGAGTGACAGGCTCTTCCACAGGTGCTGCAGAGAAATTTGTTTGTCGGGGCTGTTACACAGTTGGCTCTCCCCTTGCGCCTCTGTCTTTTTTCCTGCCAACTACTAAGTCTCTTCGATTCGCCACATTTTAGCCCTGTCTTTATGGCTGCCCGCCAGCTCTGGCGAACCCTGGCAGCTGACTCCCACGACTTGTGATCAATGTCACAGGATTTCATGTCGCGTTTGCAGACGTCTTTAAAACGGGGACATGGACGGCCAGTGGGTCTGATACCAGTGGCGAGCTCGCAGTACAATGTGTCTTTGGGGATCCTGCCATCTTCCATGCGGCTCACATCGCCAAGCCATCTCAAGCACCGCTGACTCAGTAGTGTGTATAAGCTGGGGATGTTGGCCGCCTCGAGGACTTCTGCGTTGGAGATATGGTCCTGCCACCTGATGCCAAGTATTCTCCAGAGGCAGCGAAGATGGAATGAATTGAGACGTCGCTGTTGGCTGACATACGTTGTCCAGGCCTCGCTGCCATAGAGCAAGGTACTGAGGACACAGGCCTGATACACTCGGACTTTTGTGTTCCGTGTCGGTGCGCCATTTTCCCACACTCTCTTGGCCAGTCTGGACAGAGCAGTGGAAGCCTTTCCCATGCGCTTGTTGATTTCTGCATCTAGAGACAGGTTACTGGTGATAGTTGAGCCTAGGTAGGTGAACTCTTGAACCACTTCCAGAGCGTTGTCGCCAATATTGATGGATGGAGCATTTCTGACGTCCTGCCCCATGATGTTCGTTTTCTTGAGGCTGATGGCTAGGCCAAATTCATTGCAGGCAGCTGCAAACCTGTCGATGAGACTCTGCAGGCACTCTTCAGTGTGAGATGTTGAAGCAGCATCGTCAGTAAAGAGGAGTTCCCTGATGAGGACTTTCCGTACATTGGACTTCGCTCTTAGACGGGCAAGGTTGAACAACCTGCCCCCTGATCTTGTGTGGAGGAAAATTCCTTCTTCAGAGGACTTGAACGCATGTGAAAGCAGCAGGGAGAAGAAAATCCCAAAAAGTGTGGGTGCGAGAACACAGCCCTGTTTCACGCCACTTAGGATAGGAAAGGGCTCTGATGAGGAGCCACCATGTTGAATTGTGCCTTTCATATTGACATGGAATGGGGTGATGATACTTAGTAGCTTTGGTGGGCATCCAATCTTTTCTAGTAGTCTGAAGAGACCACGTCTGCTGACGAGGTCAAAGGCTTTGGTGAGATCAATGAAAGCAATGTAGAGGGGCATCTGTTATTCACGGCATTTCTCCTGTATCTGACGAAGGGAGAACAGCATGTCAACGGTCGATCTCTCTGCACGAAAGCCACACTGTGCCTCAGGGTAGATGCGCTCGGCCAGCTTGGAAGCTCCCTTGCTGTTCAACTCTATCCATGGCCATCTGCTCCCATTCCTAGTGTTTTCTGCCCCAATCTACCCTCTTAAACTGTTTAAACTTCCCTGGCTCTTTAAATCAGTTCATTTTAGCCCTAACTAAAAGCTAACAGTTAGTTTAGTTTATGTTACCTGGACCCACTGCCCTCCCCCAGCCACACCTGCTCTTTGTTTTCTCAACGAAATTGATCCGGATGAAACTGAAGAGCACAGCTGTCGATACTTTAATCTCCGATCCTTCTGTCTTCACTGTCCAGAGTGTCTGCAGCCACGGCGTGCGGTAAGTCCATTGAGGTGAAGAAGGATCGGCGGGACCCTAGGGAAGTCTTAAGAAAAGGTGCCCCGAACACCCAAAAAATCCACGAACAGCTCCCCGGCCGCAACTTCAAAGCGTCCCCGGGAGATGGCTCGGAGAGCATCTGCAGCGCGCTGTCGGCAATGCTGTATGCCTTTACATAAACCACATCAAAAAACCCTTAACGAATATAATCACCTTTGTAAGTGTGCCAAAAGATGCTTCACCTCCCGAAGGACGTGGATGAGCTTTCTGGACGTCGATGGTGGGCACTGAGGAAATGGCTTATTACCTGCACCCGCTTCCCCCCCTTCCACTCCCCCCACGCCCCCCCCCCCCTCCCGTCCCCTTCCCTGCTCCACCCTCTCAGCTCACCCCCTTCCCAGCTCCCCCTCGCACCCCACTCCCTCCACCCCTCCCCCTCGCATCCCCTCCTCCCACCGGCATCATCCTACACCTGTGTAGGGGCCCTAACAACCCCATTGCCTTGTGGGCGTCTCGGGAGAGACCAAGGCTAAGGGAGTAAACCCTAACAGATAATCCGGAGCGGAACCCCGTAGGCGGTCATGTGTCACCTTTGGCATGTTTCCGGCAGTTCCTGCAGCCATACCGGTGCCAAACGTCGTGCTCTGCACTCCTTTGGACCCCACCAGAAAGGCCGAGAGGGGGTTTTTGACGACTGGGCAACTCTCAACCTCCATAAATTCGCCCAGGCATGCGCCATGGAGAGGTCACTCCATAGTTGCCTCACAGCGGCTTCCAATTACACTGCTTACAATACCGCCCATCTTCGTGTCTTCAGCAAATTTGGCTATCTGGCTTTCTCTCCCATCTCAGCTGTTAATGAATACAGTGAATAGTTGAGGGCCCAACACGGATCTTTTCTGGAGACCACAAGTCACATCCTGACAATTAGAGTGTCTGCTCATTATCGCTACTATCTATCTCTTTCTGCTCAGCCAATTCCCTAACCTGGTCAATTATTCGCATTTAGTTCCATAAACTTAAACTTTGGCTAATGATCTCTTTTGAGGGACTTTATCAAATACCTTCTGTAAGTCTATATAAACAACATCCATAGGCATTCCCTTGCCTACTACTTTACTCACCTCTTCAAAAACTTCAATAGTTTTGTCAGGCATTACCTACCCTTTTCAAATCTATGCTGGCTCTCTTTGGTCAGCTGAAAATTGTCAAGGTGTTCCATCAACCGATCCTTAATTACAGACTCCAGCAATTTCCCGCCAAGAGATGGTAGGCTCACTGGTCCGTATTTCCCCCGCTCCTTTTTGTAAAAAGCAGAGCGACATGCCCTTAATTTTGCTGACAAGTCGAGTTGGTTATCTTGATTCTTAAATTGAAAGCATCCTTAATACACCTAAAACATCCGGTTTCTCTTTGAGAACTGTTATAAGTTGTATTATTAAGTTTTACTCTTTTTTTTTTATTTTTAAAAAAATCAGCCCGGGTGACATGATGGGAACAGTAAACAAAGTTAGAACCAATGTTCCTCAGTTTTTTCCTGCTGAAATTTTGGGCTACAAACAACATTGAATGCACGATGCTACTAGTTGAAGAACCAAGATCATATAAGGGAGTTAATTTAGTTGATATCAGATGTGCCTGTTTAAATGGATAAATGTGAATACTGACTATACAGATAGGGCAGCTACTTGCTAACTGCCCCTTCTCAAGTTGATGTTTGTGTGTATTATCCTCCTTTTCACCCCTGCTCCTCATATATCGTCAGAAGAACCTGCATAGAGCTGCATTCTAATATGCTACTGTGCTCAACAGAAGCTTAATCTGAGCTTAATTTTTTTAAGTTGTGACCTGCATGTTGTTAGATAAAATGGATCATTGACTAGTGAATGTTTTGGGTGTCTTGTAGCTTAACTTACCTTTTTTACGGTAATTGTACATTTACATTTTTTTTTACAGGAAGATGATCAGCATCGGGATGCAAAAGAAGAGTTGGAAAATCTGAAAAAGCAGCATGAACTTCTGAAAAGAATGTTAGAACAACAAGAACAGTTAAGGACACTTCAAGGAAGACAGGCAGCACTTCTGGCGCTACAGCACAAAGCAGAACAGACTATAGTTGGAATGGATGAATCTGGTATACCGAGCATAAATATTAATGTACATTAGTTTGCAAAATGGTTCTGCAGTGTAAACTTCTGTTTGTGAGCGTGTTACAGGAAGAGAATGACAACCTTAGAGGAGGGAAGAGTGTGGTTTACTGATTTCAGCCTTTGCTTTTTCCTGATTGAGATGCTTCCTAATAGGTGTCTTAACCTGGCTGATGTATCGGATTCTGCATTACTATGTGGATTCGCTACAGGATGCATTCCATAATTTATTCAATTAGAGTAGCTCCCTGGTATGTAAAGAAACAAATTAGAAAGAGAAGCTGTCCCCTAAAGAGGATATAATTTGAACTTGTGATAAGAGGGGAAAGAGGACTCCTTGGTTGCATTCCATAGTTGCTTTAGCTCAGACCATTCTAAACCACATAACATTTAGTAACCTTGTGTACCAGTTTCATAATCAGTTGATGGACCAAGTAAAATTCAGTTTTTACATAAGATGTCAGGATATTTGGTTGATGTCTTGTTCATCACATTTTGTGATTTTTAATGTTTATATTTAAACCTAGTAGATGGTGGTAACTGAATTAGTCAAACATTTCCCACCCCCACAGTGTCCGTAATAATCTTTTAATGGAGCCACCTCTATCACACAGAGTCTGTCTCAGTGTGATGATATGGCAAACAATTGGTTGAAACAAGGAAATGGGAGTGCAACAAAGGTTCACTTGTCTGATTCCTTGGATGAAAGGATTGTCTTATGAGGGAAGTTTAAGTAAACTAAGCCTATATTCCCTAGAATTTAGAACAATAAGAAGTGATCTAATTGAAACATCAGTTTTTAAGGGGCTTGACAGGGTAGATGCTGGGAGTGTATTTCCCCAGACTGGGGAGTCTAGAACCAGGGATCACAGTCTCAGATTGGCCATTTAGTACTGAGATGAGCAATTTCTTCACTGAAAGGGTGATGAATCTTTGAAATTCTCTACCCCAGAGAGCTGTGGATGCTCAATTGTTGAGTATGTTCAAAGCTGAGATTGATAGATTTTTGGGTAAGAAGGGAATTGGGGATATGGAGATAATGTGGGAAGTTGGAGTTGAGGTAGATGATGAGCCATAATCTTATTGAAAGGCAGAGCAGACTCAAAGGCTCGAATAGCCTACTCCTCCTATTTCTTATGCTATTATGGGATGGGGTTGATCCCTCATATTTTAAAACAATACTGAGTCAAAGGCAGAATATAGCACAGCATGAAAAGGAGTTAGACAATTTGTCAGCAATCCATTTCGTCATTCAAATTGAAATATGGGAAAGGTAGACTTCTTGTCATTTGTGTTTTGCTTTAATTGTTTTTGACAGCTGCTTGAGATATAAAAGAGTTTGACTGCAACTGCACATTGCATTAACATCTCAAAACATGAGAACATTTCTGATATCGTTTTATAAGTCCAGGACACCAACATTACTATGGGTATGCTGCTGGCTCCCCTTAAAATGAACAGCTGTTGAATTGTCTTAATGCACCACACAGAGACACAAGAAGGACAGGGAAAAACCTAAAGGTCCATTGAGGTTTCCACATCTGGGCATTGATCTCCTGGGAAAGGAAAAGAGAAAGAAAATGACACACTCACACAATTGACTGAAATTTGAGGGGGACTTCAAGAGCCATGGCTCCTGATAAATACAGCAACATGTCCTCTTGCTGGAATTGCCCTATTCACCCAGAAACTTGTCAAACTAACTTCAAAAGGACTATAGTGAGCTATATCTACTACACGTTTTCGCAATCTATTCCAGAGGATAATGACTGAAAAACAAATGCTCCCAAAGAATTCCTTTCAGAAAGAAGCTAAGTTTGATTTGACATTCCCAATACATTGGTCAATCTAAAAATTCATACAAGAACATGAGATTTTGCAGCTTCTGCAACCTCAGATGACCTCGATGTCTCTTTTTGTTGCCTTATAGGGCCAGGCCCTTTCACAGGGTTCCATTTCAGCAGAGGAATAATACATTTGTTATATTGTGCACTGCCCCCGTCTAAAGCAGCAACAATCAGAGGTCAGAGGGACCTTGGTGTACTTGTCCATAGATCACTGAAGGCAGCAACACAGGTAGATAAGGTGATTAGGAAGGCATATGGGATACTTGCCTTTATTAGTCAAGGCATAGAATATAAGAGCAGGGGGGTTATGATGGAACTCTATAAAATGCTAGTTAGATCACAGCTGGAGTACTGTGTACAGTTTTGGGCACGACACTATCGGGAAGGATGTGATTGCACTGGAGAGGGTACAGAGGAGATTCACCAGGATGTTGCCTGGGCTGGAGCATTTCAGCTATGAAGAGAGACTGAAAAGGCCAGGGTTGTTTTCCTTCGAGCAGAGAAGGCTGAGGGGGGACGTGATTTGAGGTATACAAAATGATGAGGGGCACTGATAGGTTAGATAGGAAGAGACCTTTTTCTCTTAGCGGAGGGGTCAATAACCAGGGGGCATAGATTTAAGGTAAGGGGCAGGAGGTTTAGAGGGGATTTGAGGAAATATTTTTTCATTCAGAGGGTGGTTGGAATCTGGAATGCACTGCCTGAAGAGGTGGTAGAGGCAGGAACCGTCACAACATTTAAGAAGTATTTAGATGAGTACTTGAAATGCCATAGCATACAAGGCTATGGGCCAAGTGCTGGAAAATGGGATTAGAGTAGTTAGGTGCTTGATGGCTGGCACAGACACGATGGGCCAAAGGACTTGTTTCTGCACTGTATAACTCTATGACTCTAATCAAAGATGCTAATTCTTAACAATGTAACTTTTTTAACCACAAAACCCTTAGTTACTTTGGTTAAAAAAAATTACTAAAATTTTTTTCTTGCCCCCAGTAGTTGTAACTGAGACAACTGGTAGTGTTTCAGGACTAAGTCTAACATCTGAACTCAATGAAGAACTAAATGATTTGATCCAGCGGTTTCACAACCAGCTCCAGAATTCCCAGGTATGGAATCTCATGATGAAGAATGCTCATTGCCAAAAGTACCAGACACTTTTCTCAGTTGTACTTTTCTTTATCCTGTCATAGTCAATAATAATTTATTGGAGAGGCGGGGCTTAGTTGGGGTGGCGGGGAAGGAGAGTGGAAGAGGGGTAATTTGGAGAGGGAAGGGGTGTGGATGGATGAGCAGTGGAAGGGCAGAACATGATCAAGGAGCTGAATGGAGGAGGAGGGAGGGGAAAGAAAAGATGGGCGAGAGAGGGAAAGGGTAAGTGGGAAGGGGGGGGGAGAAAGTAGGATGGAAAGACAAGGTGGTAGAGGTGGAGACAAGATATGAAGGACAGATGAACAGGTGAAAGAAGGGAAGAACAAAGAAGAAAGGGAGGGGCAAGAATGGGAGAACAAGATGGGGACACAGAACAATAAGATGCCATTTTTGCTCCGCCTTTTTTTATTCTTTCATGGGATGTGGGCCTCACTGGCAAGGCCAGCATTTGTTGCCCATCTTTAATTTCCCATGACAAATGAGTCTCTTTCTAGGCTGTTAAGAGTCAACCACATTGTTGTGGGTCTGGAGTCGCATGTAGGCCGGACCAGGTAAGGATGGCAGATTTCCTTCCCTAAAGGACGTCAGTGAACCAGATGGGTTTTTATGACAGTCGATGATAGTTTCATGGTACCATTATTGAGACTAGGTTTCATTTCCAGATTTTATTTATTTAATGAATTGAATTTAAATTATACCAGCTGCCATGGTGGCATTTGAACCCATGTCCACAGGGCATAATCCTGGGCCTCTGGATTATTGGCCCAGTGACATTACCACTACACCACTATCTCCCCCTCAGTTCTGCCCCCCCCCCCTTTCCTCCTCGCTGTTTTTTCTCCCTCTCCACTCCCACGAGTCTCCCTCTCCTCTCAGTCCCCCACCCTCTCTTCTCTTTCCCCCCCACTTTGCTCTACAGTAGATCAACTTATAATTAATAATAAGAAAAAAAACAAATGTGATGTCAATTTGTTGAGCATAGAGTTGGGAACTTCATTATAGTGCATGCTGACGGGCTAAGTGATGGTAAGCTGTGATGCTACGAGTGTGATGTGAGCACAACATCTTTACTTAGCTAAATTGTCATAAATATGGATGTACGAATTTGTGAAGGAGAAAAAGTTTAAAATTTAAAATTTGTCAACCGGAAGTAAACAGGAAGTGCAAGTTTTTTTTATGCAGGTAGACTTTGAAACACACATTAAAATTTTATGCTTTTTCAGCCCCCATCCTTATTCTCGGATGGCTCACCTTGGCATCATCAATTATTCTTTGTATACTGATCCTAAGACCCTGTGGATGACCTTCAGTTATTCCTTTCCCCTCCTCTAGCATTGGCTGAGATTGGGAACTTGGCAGTATTGGGGCTGGAAGTGCATATCCTCATCCAAATTCTCCAGGGAACCCTGTTGGTGCTCCTTTGTAATGCCTTGTATTTCAGAACCCAACCTAAAGATCTTTACTATAAGTATTCTGAAAGGCGAGGGAAAGTGTAAAATTTTGTTTTAATTTGAATATTGTGTTCCTTTGAATAAACCTTTTCTATTCTTCAAAATCATGTAATTGTTTTTGGTAAAATTTTGAATCTGTTATTCATGTTACTGGGCATTATGTGTACTTTTGCAACCGCAGTCAGTTCCCGACAACAGGAGACAAGCAGAAAGTCTGTCACTGACTCAAGAGGTTTCTAGGAGTAGAGGTTCCTCAACCTCAGAACACTTGTCAGAACAAAAACTCCAGCTGGTTAATAAGCTGAAAGTTTTACAAGGAAAGAAGGAGAGAATGGATAAACTACTTGATGAGTTACATACACTAAGAGACCAGCACGTTAACAACAGTTCCAGTAAGTGCCGAGATGACCATTTAGACTATGTGATAACAAATCCAAATTTGGTGACTCGTTATGATATTGAAATGGCATCAAAAATGTGTTGTTCCACATCTAAATATTGGGATTGGCATATGGGATCCTCAGCTTTATAAATCGAGGCATAGATAACAAAAGCAAGGAAATTAAGGTGAATTTTTTAAAAACTCCAGTTTTGCCTAAAGTGCCATATTGTGTCTAATTCTGGGCACCACACTTTAGCAAGGATGCAAAGGCTTTGGAGAGGGTGCAGAAAAGATTTACGAGTGGTTCCAGGAATGAGGGACTTCAGTTCCGTGGATAGATTGGAGAAGCTGACATTGTTCTCCTCTGAGAAGAGAAGGTTAAGAGGAGATTTCCTAAGTCTTCAGAATCATGAAGGGTCTGGACAGAGTAGATGGGGGAAATTGTTCTCATTGGCAGAATGGTAGAGAATCAGAGGACACAGATTTAATGTGATTGGCAAAAAAAAGCAACAGCGACATGAGCAAGAACTTTTTACACAGCAAGTGGTTGTGGTCTGGAATGCACTGCCTGAGTGGAAGCAGATTCAGTTGTGTCTTTCAAAAGGGAATTGGAGAAGCACGTGAAGAGATAAAAATTGCAGGGCTACAGGGAAAGGGCAGGCAAATGGGACTTAATAAATTGCTCTTGCAGAGAGCTGGCAAGGACTTGACTGGCTGATTGATCTTCTGTGCTGTAACCATTCTATGATTGTTGATAGCTGGAATGAAGTAATCATATTGGCTGGCTGTACTATGGTGATTGATTATGCAGTTGAAACTCCTGCCCATGTCATATCACACACCAAGTCCCATTCACACATCACGAGTGTCCACCTTATTTGTCTCCCCATTCCCAAGCTCCCCAAATCCTCCCTATTTCTAAACTTCTCCAGCTATATGACCCCTACGACCCCTGTCCTGGCTTCTACTCATTAGATTCTGGTCTTTTGTGTATAGCCCCTCTCTTCACCCAACTGTTGGTGACTGCCTTTAGCCAGTGGGCGCCAAGGAGAATTCTCTTGTTAAGCGCCTCCAACTCCTTGAACACCCAGAGAAGCATCGAATGATGGAGCTTAGAAAAAAGACATTCAGCCAATCGTGCCTTTGATGGCTTTTTGAAAGAGTTATCCAATTAGTCCTGCTCCTGTGTTTTTTTTTCCCCATAGCCTTGCAAATTTTTCCACTGTGTGTAATGAAGTAACAATTTCTTAAAACTCTCTTGATTAAGCTGATGAAGACCTCATCTAATATTTCTTCATCCATATTTTTTGATTACGCTTTTAATATTTTCCCCCATTAATATAGCTATATAAATGCAAGTCATTGCAACTGATTTAGGCAGACTGTTAATAATAATGCGCAAGAAATTTTATTTTGCACCTGAGAGCATTATGCGTTAAGCATATGTTATAATGAGTTTGTTGCTCCGGTTGTCTAGTTATATGAAAATCAAACTTTAAGCTCTTGATTTAACAGGTGAGTAATAATTATTTCTCCACAGTGGTGCCAGACAACCCAACATTTACCTAATATTTAACTTTTATCCATTGAAGTTTTAGTTAGTGATGCTATATAACTGCACCTTTATGATAAAGATAGTAGTTTCATGTACAGACAGACCTGTTGAATAAGGTTGTGAGAGCCTAAATTTTGGTCTTGTTTTCTAGTTTCCTCCAATGCTCCTGGTGTGTCTTGCTCATCTCACAGGAGTGATCAAAGAAGTTATGTTTCTGCACCAACAGAAGCTGGTGCTACAATCAACAGGGAACCCAGCAGCTTGGCCTCCTCAGCATGTGTTTTGGATTCCTTACCCTCACAGCATGAGAATGATACAGAAGATAATGCTAATCCTCGGAAGAAATTAAAGTATGATTCAAAACCAAATGCAGTTAAAATCAATGCATGCTTCAATATAGTTCTGTGTCCATTATGTGTGATCAGAAGTGGTCTTTTGTTCATTGCGAGTTGTGGTTGATTCTTGTAATTAACAACATAATTTGCATATGCATTTTATCTTTTATGGCTTCTATTTTGTTTTTAACAAAGATAAGGATAAGTGGTGAGCGAGTCTATTTTAACTCTCGAAGATCGGGGCGAGGTTAAATTGTCAAATTTGCAAAACCTGACCCCAACGTGCTGCAAACATGCTTGCTTGAATTTCAGTCGTGGCAGGTTTGGTGGCATCCAAATAACCCGTTCTACACAGGTGGGTCGGTGATTGTAATATGTATTTTGGCAGCCATTTAAATGTAGATCTTGGGAAACTCTGCAACTAATCGGAGGCAGGAGCTGCTGGATCCAACAGGTAAGTGCTTTTTATCCCACTGCCTGTGGGCTAGGAGGAGCACTTATGATGATTCCTGCACCTACCTCCCTCCCTGACCCCTATTGACAGCTCAGCTATTCCTCACCTCAACCAACCAGCCAATGTTTTCTAGTTGCTGGAGACTGTTACCAACTGACCTTGGCTGCAGCCTCCTACCACTGACTTTCCCACTCGGCCAGCATGTTAATTTGCTCAGCTGTCAGGCAGGAAACAGTAAACAAAATTATGACAGGAGAACTTTGCTGTAAAATTCTTTTCAAAACTCTTCATTTTTGCTGCAAGATGAGATGCTATTTGTGCATGTTATTGATAAAGAAATCTATCCTCCTCAGTTTGTCTGTCTCCTCTTTAGGTCTCCTTATACCATGCATCAGCTAAAGCTGCAAAAGCATTTATTCACTGTACTCCCAGGCTTTTGCCTGCTTTACTGTGAATTGACTGATGGGAAATGCAGAAGAACAGCAATCCACTGCCTTGAAATTTATCACCCCTTCCGCAAAACCAACATGTTAGCATTTGGCCTCTGCTCAGTGCCTCTTGCCATCTAAAGCTGAGATTAGAACTTTAGTGCACTGGGAGAACAAGTGGAAAACCGCCTTTCCTAACACTTTGATATTGTACATTGCACTGCACTATTGTGCCGACATATTAGATACAGTTTTGAATTATTTGAACCGTGCTGTGAAATGCAATCTTTAATGGCATTTGAAGGAAATAAGTGTGAGCAAGATGATGGTGTTGAAAAACAGTGACTTGCAGTGTATGTTTTTATAGTGAGGCATAGAAGGAACTGATAACTAATGTCTTATATCAGAAGTCCATACCATCCAGCACATCTTGTCTAAATTAATCGCTAATGTGACGCCGCCCCTATTCAAGAAAAGAGGGAAACAGAAAGCAGGAATCTTTAGACCAGTTAGCTTAACATCTGTCATTGGGGAAAATGCTAGAGTCCAGTATTAAGGAAGAAATAGCAGGACATTTAGAAAAACATAATGCAATCAAACAGAGTCAGCATGGTTTTATGAAAGGGAAATCATGTTTGACAAATTTGTTAGAGTTCTTTGAGGATATAACAAGCAGAATGGATAAAGGGGAACCGGTAGATGTCATGTATTTAGATTTTCAGAAGGCATTCGATAAGGTGCCTCATAAAAGGTTATTGCACAAGGTAAGAGTTCAGGGTATTGGGGGTAATGTGTTGGCATGGATTGAGGACCGACTAACACACAGAAGGCAGAGAGTTGGGATCAATGGGTCTTTTTCAGGTTGGAAAGCCGTAACTAGTGGGGTGCCACAAGGATCGGTCCTAGGGCCTCAACTATTTACTATCTATACCAATGACTTGGAGGAAGGGACAGAGTGTAGTGTATCCAAATTTGCTGATGATACAAAAATAGGTGGGAAGGCATGTTGTGATGAGGACACAAAGAATCTGCAAAGGGATATAGATAGGTTAAGTGAGTGGGCAAAAACTTGGCAGATGGAGTTCAATGTGGGAAAGTGTGAGGTCATTCACTTTGGTAGGAAGAATAAAAAGGCAGATTATTATTTAGATGGAGAAAGACTACAAAATACTGCAGTACAGAGGGATCAGGGTGTTCTTGTAAATGAAACACAAAAAGTTAGCATGCAGGTGCAGCAAGTAAGTAGGAAGGCAAATGGAAATTTGGCCTTTATTGCTAGGGGGTTAGAGTTTACAAATGGGGAAGTCTTGTTGCAACTGTACAGGGTGTTGGTGAGGCCACACCTGCATACAATTTTGGTCCCCATATTTAAGGAAGGATATACTAGCATTGGAGGCAGTTCAGAAAAGGTTCACTACACTGATACCTGGGATGAAGGGGTTGTCTTATCAAGAATGGCTAAACGGCTTTTATTCATTGGAGTTTAGAAGAATGAGAGGTGATCTTATAGAAACATATAAGATTTTCAGGGGGCTTGACAGAGTAGATGTTGAGAATATGTTTCCACTGGTGGGGGAATCTTGAACTAGGGGACATAGTTACGAAGTAAGCAGTCACATATTTAAAACTGCGATGCAAAGGAATTTCTTCTCTCAGAGGGTGGTGAATCTCTGGAATTCTCTGTCTCAGAGAGTTGTGGAGGCTAGGTCACTACATGTATTTAAGGAGGAGGTAGATTTTTGAAATCTCGGGGAGCCAAGGGGTATGCGGAGCAGGCCCGATAAAGGAATTGAGACCTGGAACAGATCAGCCATGATCTTATAGAATGGCGGGGCAGGCTTGAGGGGCTGAATGGTTGTCTGCTCCTATTTCTTATGTTCTTATGTAAGTTACATTTTAGGATTAGAAAGTCTTTGTATCTTCTTATTGTTTAGAACTTACCCAGTAAGTCGCTGGGCCAAACAACCCAAGAGGATTTTCCAGCTTTGAACCCCAGTCTGAGTTAGCTGATCTTACCTGGATTGGTGGCAGTGGTGCTACAATTGGCCTTTTTGCCCCAGGTTAGTGAGGGAAAAAGTATTGGGTATTTCCACTCCTAATTGCTAGCTAGTGCTAAGGTGTGCTCGTCTGTGGCCATCTGCCCTAGAAAGCATTCAGCTCATTCATGTTCTCTCTGGTTGAATAGCTTGTCCAGGCTCACTGACAAATAGCTCTTTGAACAGTGTAATGAAAAGTGCTGGTGCCCATGAGACCTTCTCCAGCAAGGGATTAATACCTTCAGGAGAGATGGGAGAAAAAAAATTGGAGGAAAAAAAATTTGTATCATTAGTTACCTCTAACTAAAATTTATCAGAGTGAACCTTTGACATTAATTTACTGTATAGTTTCTTCAAAATATGATGACGAGTTAAGGTTTGGCACATTATGCAAATAAATTATATTAGCAAGGAATTGTAGTTGAAATTCATTTTAATTGAATGTTAAAAATGATTTGGTATTTTCCATTTGTGTTCAGTTAAGTGGATTGCAATGTTGAATTTTATGGTTGACTCGTTGAAAGCATATTCGAAACGTGCATTTTGGAATTCATATGTATGACAGTCAGCACAATGTTGGTAAAATATGAGTGCATGCACTGTTAAAACTGCACTATTTTCCTATAATTCTGTGCTGAAACACTGCTCCCAAAATTTGAGAGTGAACGGTATTGGAATTGTTCACTCTAATAAATTTGTTATATGTAATGCAAAATTTTTACCTCCCTTCCTGCTGTGGAGACGTTGACTGGTTGTGAGGCTAGGGTTCCATGGCTAACCGAACACTCTACCTCATCCAGTAAGTATTCTTGATAGGTGAGCCTTTACTAGGGTCAGCTTTAAGAGTGGTTTCTCATACAGCTCACCTTTCAATTAAGACAAGAGGTTAGCGCCTTTAGCAGTATGAGCTAATAGGTCTGTTGATGAAGTGTCATTAGCTCATCAGTTTATCTCTTCAACTTAGTTTGGGTTTATTGTTCCAAGCTAAACTCTTAATATTTCCCTTTATTCAGAAACTGTTACAAAATATACTGTGATGAACCGTATAAAACTTCTCCCTTCAGGAAACTAAAGGAAGTTCACAAAAGGCTAAATGAATTGCGTGAATTGATTGATTACTATCAGCAAACTTCGGATATGATGACTGATGCTGTTAATGAGCATACCAAAGAGGATGATGATGAGACTGAGGAAGAGTCTATGTACTATTCTGATCAGGAGAATCCAGAAACAGTCACGAACATCAGGTGAGAAAAAATAGACATTGGGGTAAATATTGCTGCTTACTAAAGTATCTTGTGGGAATGAAAAAGTAGGACACTTAAGTTGTTGTGGAGACTGTAAGCTTATTGACAAAATGGAGCTTTGAGGTGAGAAAAGCATTTTTAATAATACACTGCATTGCTTTTAGTTCGGGCAAGGTCTTTTGTCTTGTTGCTTTTGCTTGTGTAATAAAAGAAGTATAAAGCTCAAGATTATGAAGGTTTTGTGGTACTGTGGCTTATAATAACAGCCGTTTAGCTTTAGCTAGGTTTCATTCCAGCACAGGATAAGGCATTGCAAGTCTGCCATTGCAGCCTAGTTTGCACAGATGTTTCTGAGTAGCACTAAACTTACCATCTGCGAGGTTAGGGGCTTGGCTGTGGAACGTGTCATCTGTTGAAAACAGCATTATTGGTTGAGGCTGAAGTATGTATTTGGGGTAGAGTTAAAACAGCTTTGCTTAGTGTGTGGTAGTGCTGTACCTGACGTGGAAGTGTTTGCTGACAATGGGTGCTGGATATGGCAGTGTTCAGTTTACTAGTTCTATTGCTACTTGGCTTAATAAGCAACAAAATAAAAAAATCTTAATTTTTAATGACATGATCTTTCGAGACCATTTGTGTGACTCAGTTGAATTCAGATTTTGAAACCTTAGCTTATCGATCACTGATCAAAAGCATGTAACTAGTAACAGTCTACTTAGCATTCTCCATCTTTATTGAAGTAGATCTTCATTGATTTTCTTTCCTTTTAGAAATTACTGTGGTGCAGCACTCATGCTTCCTTGAAATGTTACCACTGTTTCAGTGATCTGGTTGAAGCTGTATTTGGATTCATGATCGTCCTGGATAGTATCTTCTAAGAGAGAATTTTTTCCCATTTTTGAATATCAAATTTCATGCCTGTTTACAGGAATGCTTTGGTTTTATTATGATCTATTTTTATTCTAAGATTTCTAATGAGATCAAAAACATAAACTATCACAACAAATATGAGAAAAAAACAAAGTAGTTTAGTTTAGTTTAGTACCAACGATGCTGGTAATCTGACAAAAAAAGTTGGAAATACTCAGTAGGTCAGCCAGCATCTGTGGAGAGAACAGCCAAGTTAACGTTTCGAGTGTGTTAGCTCTTGGTCAGAAGTGCAAGATAGTATACATTAACTACATTTTAAAAAGGAACTAAGCAAAAAGGGGAAGGAAACGGGGATGTAAAAAGAAACCAAGTGACCTGTGAAACGCATAAATGAAGGAAATAAAGGTACTGAATTGGGGGAAGGCCGATTTCAATATGATAAAAGAGGATCTGGCCAAAGTGGACTGGGAGCAGCTGCTTGTAGGAAAGTCGACATCAGACTAGTGGGAGTCATTTAAAGAGGAAATAGTGAGAGTTCAGAGCCAACATGTACCCATTAAGGTGAAGGGTAGGACTAACAAGTCCAGGGAACCCTATAAGTCAAGGGATACAGAGGATTGGATCAGTAAAAAAAAAAAAGAGGCTGATGGCAGATTCAGAGTGCTGAAAACCGTGGAGGCACTAGAGGAGTATAGAAAGTGCAGGGGGTACTTTAAAAAAAAGTAATTAGGAGAGCAAAGAGGGGACATGAAAAAACACTGGCGGGCAAGATAAAGGAAAATCCCAAGGCGTTTTATAAGTATATTAAGGGAAAGAGGATAACCAGGGAAAGAGTAGGGCCCATTGGGGACCAAAATGGCAATGTGTGTGTGGAGCTGGAGGACATAGGTGAGGTTTTAAATGATTACTTTTCATCTGTGTTCACTTTGGAGAAGGACGATGTAGGTGTAGAGATCAGGGAAGGGGATTGTGATATAGTTGAATATATTAGCATTGAAAGGGAGGAAGTATTAGCTGTTTTAGTGGGCTTAAAAGTGGATAGATCCCCAGGCCCAGATGAGATGTATCCCAGGCTGTTATGTGAGGCAAGGGAGGCGATAGCATGGGCTCTGACACAAATTTTCAAATCTTCTCTAGCCACAGGAGAGGTACCAGAGGACTGGAGGACAGCGAATGTGATACCATTATTCATGAAGGGTAGCAGGGATAAACCAGGTAATTACAGGCCGGTGAGTCTAACATGAGTGGTAGGGAAGCTATTGGAAAAGATTGAGGGACAGGATTAATCTCCACTTGGAGAGGCAGGGATTAATCAGGGAAAGTCAGCATGGCTTTGTCAGGGCGAGATGGTGTCTGACTAACTTGATTGAATTTTTTGAGGCGGTGACTAGATGTGTAGATGAGGGTAAAGCAGTTGATGTAGTCTACATGGACTTCACTAAGGCTTTTGATAAGATCCCGCATGGATAAGCAGGTAAGAGCCCATCGGATCCAGGGCAATTTGGCAAATTGGATCCAAAATTGGCTTAGTGGCAGGAGGCAGAGGGTGATAGTTGAGGGTTGTTTTTGCGAGTTGAAGCCTGTGACCAGTGGTGTATCGCAACGAATGGTGCTGGGACCCTTGCTGTTTGTAGTGTACATTAATGATTTAGACGTGAATATAGGAGGTATGATCAGTAAGTTCGCAGATGACATGAAAATTGGTGGTGTCATAAATAGTGAGGAGAGAAGCCTTAGATTACAGGACGATATAGATGGGCTGGTAAGATGGGCGGAGCAGTGGCAAATGGAATTTAATTCTGAGACGTGTGAGGTGATGCATTTTGGGAGGACTAACAAGGCAAGGGAATATACAATGGATGGTAGGACCCGAGGAAGTACAGAGGGTTGGAGGGATCTTGGTGTACTTGTCCATAGATCACTGAAGGCAGCAGCACAGGTAGATAAGGTGGTTAGGAAGGCATATGGGATACTTGCCTTTATTAGCCGAGGCATAGAATATAAGTGCAGGGTGATTATGATGGAGCTGTGTAAAATGCTAGTTATGCCACAGCTGGAGTACTGTGTATAGTTCTGGTCACCACACTATCGGGAAGGATGTGATTGCACTGGAGAGTGTGCAGAGGAGATTCACCAGGATGTTGCCTGGGCTGGAGCATTTCAGCTATGAAAAGAGACTGAAAAGGCTAGGGTTGTTTTCCTTAGAGCAGAGAAGGCTGAGGGGGTACAGGATTGAGGTATACAAAATGATGAGGGGCATTGATAGGTTAGATAGGCAGAAACATTTTCCCTTACTGGAGGGGTCAATAACCAATAGGCATAGATTTAAGGTAAGGGGCAGGAGGCTTAGAGGGGATTTGAGGAAAAAAAAATTTCACTCAGAGGGTGGTTGGAATCTGGAATGCACTGCCTGAAGAGGTGGTAGAGGGAGGAGCCCTCACAACATTTAAGAAGTATTTAGATGAGCACTTGAAGTGCCATAGCATACAAGGCTACAGGCCAAGTGCTGGAAAATGGGATTAGAATAGTTAGGTGCTTGATGGCCCGCACAGACACGATGGGCCAAAGGGGCCTGTTTCTGCACTGTAAAACTCTGACTATGTAATAGGAGCTCGTTAAATTGCAAAAGCGATGTAAGGATAGTGAGTAAATTCAAAGAATGTATAGATACGAGATGGGCAGTGTGTGAATAGCTTAAAGGAGGTAGGCAAGTGCAAGGGAGGCATGAAAGACTGACAAAACAGCAGAATCCTGTAGCCCAGGCGCTTGGTAACAGAAAAATGCAGGTTGAATCCAAGGGTGAAGACTTATTGTGAGGTTCTTATGCAGGGGAGTAGTTCTTTACCGCAAGCACAAACCTGCTTCTTCCCCAAATCCCATGAACTGCTGGCACACCCATCCTACGATGTTTATACTTCCTGCTCGACAGCAAATAGGAGGTAAAGCTTTGAAGTTGTTAAACTAGATATAAAGGCCAGAGGACAGCAGAGTGCCTCGTAGAAGGGTATGGTGCTGTTCCTTGAATTTATATTGAGCTTCATTAGGAAAGTGAAGAAGGCCCAAAGCCAAGAGGCTAGAATGGGAGTGGGACAGAGAATGCAAGTGGCAAACCAGGAGCTTGGGGTCCCACTTAGAGTACAGAACAGGGGTTGTCGAATTTGCATTTCACTTCCCTGATGTTGAGATCACACAAGAAGTGCGAGGTTGGAAGAGTAGATGTAAATTTCTGTCTAACCTAGAAAGTGTGTTTGGTTTCCCCAGACAGTAGCGTGGGAGTAGATGAATGGACAGTTATTGCATCTCATGCATTTGCATTGGAAGATGTCAGGACGAGAGGAGGTGATGGAACCGGAGTGTCAGAGAGGGAACAGGCTCTGTGGAACATTTGGAGCAGAGGGAAGGGAAAGATGTGTATAATGGTGGAAAAGGCAAAAGATAACCTATTAAATGCAGAGGTCCGTGGGGTGCGAGGTGATGACAAGGTGGATCTGTTCTCAGTATTGGGGGCCGAATAAGGGCAGACATTTGGGAAATGGAATGAACATGGTTGAGGGCCCTGTTTACTCTGGCGGGGAATCCTTGGTTGAGGAAAACAATATTTTGGAAGCAGGTGTGGAACGTGTTCTCATCAGAACAGATATGCGAAAGATGTAGAAACTGAGAGAAGGGAATAGAGTTCTTGAAGGAAGCAGGATGGAAAGAAGTATAATCCAAGCAATTGTAAGAGTCGGTAGACAGGCAATAGATGTCAGTGGAAAGTCTAGCCCCAGAGATAGAAAAGTCCAATCGGGAAGAGTCTCAGACCACAAAGATGAGGGAGGGATGAAAACTTGAAGCAAAATTAATTCAGTTCTGCAGATCAGGACAAGAGCCCAAAGCAGCATTGACACATTCATCAACATAATAGCTAAAAGTGGGAGCCTGAGTGCCATTGGAACAAAAAGTTCAACTTATCCTATGAAAAAACTGACACAGTCAGGACACACTCAGGCTCCCATAGTAACACCTTTTATTTGGTGAAATATGTCTGGAGTTGAAGGGAAAGTTATTCAATATGAGAACAAGTTCAGCCAAATAACGGCAGGTGGTGATGCATGGGGATTGGTTGAGTCATTACTCGTGGAAGAGAAGGACGGTTTGGGGACTGTATGATGTATGAAAATGAACTTGCAAGAGATGTCACAATCAAGACAAATTTTTATAATTACGTTAGGAAAAAGAGGGTGGTAAGAAGTGATGATGAAAATAAGGTAATGGCAGTTATGCTGAATACTGTAGCAAAGTAATTATTTACATTGGAGGAGAAAGTCAAAATGCTAGACATCGTAGGAAAACTGTTATTAATTGGGGACAGGACTCGACAAAATTAACGTAAGCAAGTTATGAAGAAGTTAATGGCAGAAATTCCAAGGACCAAATGGTTTCCACCCAGTATTTTAAAAGTAGTCGGTGGGAAATTGCAGATGCCCTAACTGTAATCTTCCCGAATTGAGAGAATTTTGGAACCAAATTGGATAATTGCGCACGTCACTCCACTATTTAAGAAAGGTGACAGCGGGAAACCAGTGAATTACGTCGATTGTTGAGAAATTGCAGAATCTATAATTAAAGGTAGGGTGACTGAACACCTTGAGAATTTTCAGCTGCACAGAGAGACTCATCATGGATTTTTAAAAATATATTGATTCATGGAATGTGAGGCATCACTGACAAGACCAGCATTTGTTGCCCATCCCGAATTACTCTTGAGAAAATCATGAAAAAGGTCAGTTTTTATTTCTAGAGAATTAGATTACAAGGGGGTAGAAATCATGCTTCAGCTTGACAAAGTTCAGGCCAGACCACATGGAGTACTGTGAGCAGTTCTGGGCACCCACACCTTAGGAAGGATATATTGACCTTGGAGGGAGTGCTGCATAGGTTTACCAGAATGATACCTAGACTCCAAAGCTAAGCTACTGTAGGAATTACCCAAACTAAGGTTGTATTCCCTGGATTTTAGAAGGTAAAAGGGTGTTTTGATCGAAGCTTTCAAGATATTCAAGGGGAACCGATGGGGTTGATTAGGAGAAACTATTCCCACTAGTTGTGAAATCTAGAACTCGGGGACATAGTCTAAAAATTAGAGCCAGACCTTTCAGGTTTGAAATTAGGAAACACTTCTTCACGCAAATTATGGTAGAAGTTTGGAACCTGCTAAAACAATTGTTAATTTCAGAACTGAGATTGATGGATTTTTGTTAACCCAAAGTATGAAGGGATATGGGACAAAGATTGGTATATGGAGTTTGTAATGAGTTGTTTTATGTTATCTGATGCAACATAAATGAGATGCGTGGAGTCCAGTTATGCTGTAGACCTTAAATATATGCAGTGCAGAGCAAATTATTTACAGAACCTTACTCTGGGTGTTACAGTTGCAGAGTGACTCTGGCATGTAGTCACTTGACTATGTCTTGGTACTTGGCTCATTAGCATACTAAGATCTTAAAGGGACATCACTCTTAAAGGCAATCATACAACATTCCCTTTCTTTCCAAAGATCAGTCTCGTATGCTAAAAGTAAAAATACATAAAATTAGATAACATAAAAACTAGTTATACAGGATAGAGACTATAACATTTACAGGTGCAATGATAGGGATTGTGAAATTTGCATTTGCAGAGGCTTACAAGTTCACATATCGTTTCGGTGGTGTGTTGGAGAATTTGCTTCTAAGCTGTTGCTGTTTTTGCTGAAGATTCTCCCTCTCTCCATTCAGTTTCTGCTGCTCTGCCTTCAGCCTGCTGATATACTCTGTTGCTTTTCTCAAGATGACCACTTCTGAGGTCTTGTCATTCTTGGAAAGCTCCAGCATCTCATTTCAAAGAACTAACAGACAATGCTTTAACTCATTTTTCCTCTGCCTCCTCAGAGCATTGCATGTCCATCGCATCTCATCCTCCTCCGCATCTGAATGTCTTGGGCTCAAGGTCGAGGGCTTGTTGGGGGAGGAGTATTTGGCCTCATGGCGGTACCTATTTGTTCTGACTCGTGTTGGTGCTGGTGGTTCTCTGGATAGCAGAGGTAAAGGCATGGCATAGTTGTGCTGTTGCTAGGTTTCCAGGCTGCGCAGTTTGATGCTGGCCAGAGTCTGCGAGCGGGTTCCGGTCTTTGGAAATTTCCCTTTGGCAATGCTCCCCACTGCAGCCTTTGCTTCTCAGTAGTGACAACGTCAATCTCTTCTTGTGAGTCGCTGGAGAGTAAGGAAACACTGCCTATTGACAAATAACTTTCACCATCTGAGTTTGAATCTTCATTCTCTTGGTGTGGCGTCTCTGAGAAGGGGCTGATGCTCTCTAAACCAGAACCATCGTGATCCTGGAGGGACTGTGACTCAGTGCGGGTACCCTTGGTCTCCTGCTGTAATGGGATCTTGGTAAGCTTGTGGGTAGTTATGATATTGAGGTCTTTGCACGCTGGTAGACCTGCCACTGCTGGTGCGCTCATGTCTACAAGCTAGTATGTTTGTGGTTTCCATGCCAACTTGTCATAGCTGCATTGCATTGTTAGTGTGCCACTGCAAGGAATGGTGACCCGTTGTATGCAGATAACTTGGCAGTTGTCGGTTGTGTCATTGATTTCCAATGGCTCCAATCTTTTGAGTATTCGTACTGATAGAATATTTGCACGAGCGTTGTTGTCAATCTTGACCCCATGTGTATGTTTGCCAGCTTTCTTTGGGCATGTGATGTTAATAGTGGCGAAAGCTTCCAGTTGTTTGACTTCATCAACATGATGTGTCAAGTTCACTATATGGGATGTCTTCTGGCTGAGAATTACTCCTCGTTGAGTCTTGTCTCAGGTCTGTTTCACTGTGTACTTCGTGTTTCAGCTTACATTTACGCAGGTCGCTGGCACTCTCCTTGCTGCTGTTGCCCTTTTGCTGTTCCTGTCTTCTGTTGTCTGTGTCCTGCTGCGGCTTCTGGCCGTGTCTTTGGAGCCAGATTTCTTGCATAGGCAGGCCCAGTGTCCTTTTGAACTGCACGCCTTGCACAGGTCATGAAATGAAGGGCAGTTTTGCCGTGAGTAGGACAGACTCCACTTAGCACACAGCTTGCTTGCTCTTTTCGACCTGGTTATGGTGCCAATACTGTTGGCTGCTCCTAGTACTTGCATGGGTTGTTGTCCAGCGACATTGGCTTCGTATTTCCTGCCATCTTACAGCAGCGCATCAATGCTGTAACCTTTCCTTTTTCCCAAGAGGTCTTTCTGGAATGGTTCAATGGGTGTCAATGCAATCACTAGCTCCATTATTCAGTCCGACAGCTCAGTTTCTGAGAAGTTGCATTCGTTGCCTTTACTACGGCATCTACTGAAGAAACTGATCTATTGATTCCTGTGGCTGTTGCTTGTAGGACATCAATTCTAAAATTCACTCTTAATTGGAGCTTATCTTCTAGCACTTACCATATATTTGCGGGATCTTTCTGGTCCTCTTTAGATAAGCTGAAGGTATTGATTTTGTACAACTCCTCATTTCCAACTGTTAGTATTTTCACAGCCTGTTCTTCTGGTTCCACAATTACTTGGTCTGCAAAGCATAACTGCATTCTCTGTTTAAACAATCGGAACTCGGGTAGGATATCCATGGCTTTCCAGTTCATGCTGGGGAATTTGGTATCCATCTTCCTACTGTTCTTTTGTTTAAAACTAGCTTTAAGACTTGTTCTGTGACTGTGCATTGTTTGCTCTTTAAGAACTGTTTAGACTAGCTGCTTTGATTGACAGGAGCCAGTGTTTGTTAGTGCTGTGTGTTTATGTTGCTTCTTAAGCCTGTTCTGTTTATACAGCTGTTTAGCAGGCAGTTCAGTGGGTTTTTATTTTAGTGTTTTTTTTATTTTCTTCACTCTGGAGGAGTTTTAATATCTTGTTTTAAACTGTGGCTTTGTGAATGGAAGCTCTTATTCATGTTTGAGTAGTTTAATGGGTTTTTAGAGTTTGTTTTATGTTCTTCATGCTCAAGTGGCTTTAATTTTTTTTACTGTGGCTTTGTGAACGGATTTCTTAATCACGCTCAAGTGGTTTTATTTTTTTTAAACTTTGACTGCATGGAAGATGGCTCTGCAGTGATCTGGATTTTCCCGCATTTTTTCTAACTGACGCCTCCTGTATTGGCGCCGCCCTTGATCAGATCGGGGAAGGAGTCGGGTCTTCCCTGTTTTTTGTCTATACAGAGCTTTTGAAAAGATCGATCTTTTGAAGGACTTCACAGCTTTTTTTTAAAAACAGTATCCCTTGCCAGTCAGAAGAATTACTCACCTGATTTACTTGTAGCCTCTCGTTCTGAGCTCTGTCTTCTACAGCTTGAAGTAAGTTTTTTTTTCTACTGTTTGAGTATTTTTTGAACTTTCTCTCCAGTGGCTGCAGGACAGTCGTTTTCAGAGCTGTTTGACCTGTGGTCTTCAAACTGAGACTTTGTCTGCTCACCACAGCTGCCACCATGTAATGAGTTTTTTTATGTTGTCTGATGCAACATAAATGAGATGCGTGGAGTCTAGTTATGCTGAAGACCTCAAACAGGTTTGTTATAGTTAACGATTATATACAGTGCAGAGCCAACTATTTACAGGCTCTGGCTGTTACAGTTGCAGAGTGACTCTGGCATGTAGTCACGTAACTACGTCCTGGTTCTTAGCTCATTAACATACTCAGATCTTAAAGGAATATCACTCTTAAAGGCAATCATTCAACAAAGCTAGGTCGTAATTGGTCATGTCATTGAATGGCGGAACAGGTTCGAAAGGCTAAAATGGCCTACTCCTGTCCCAATGTTCCTGTGTCATGGTGACAAATGAAGCTGTAGAGGAATTGGATGTCTATATTGAAAAGGAGGCAGTTGGGGTCAGAAAATAGAATTTCAAGTCAGAATAGTTGCAGATGTTGCTGGATAAAGACTGTACAAGGGAGTTAAAAATAAATATTGGAAGTAATAAGTTCAGTGGGACGAGAGTAAGTGAAAATGATTGAGGTTGTAGTCTGTGTTGGGAAGATGTCCAGAGGAGATCCGGTCAGCTGTTATCTAGGAAATGAAGGCTTAGTGTTTAGTTGTGGAGTCATGGCTTGGGGGCAGGTAGGAGGAGTTGAGAGAATTAGCATTGAGCCTGAACAAGGTGGTAAGTCTTTTTACCATGGGGCAACCTTGCCACCTTTTGTCAGCAGAGCTCAGAAGAGATGCGTTCAAGTGAATGAAGGAAGCGAGGAGGCTAACATGGCTGATATCCCACTAATAGTTCTTGATAAAAAAGATCAAGAGGGTAGGAGACCATCGAGAGAGGTCCAGGGGGATTGGGCAGTCTAAAGACCAAGAGAAAGAGGTGGACGCGTTCAAGGAAGCCTTTTGGCCAAAAGAAATATTTTGGCATTCCTCGTTGGAAATTTGCAACACAAAAAGTTGCAAGGATTCTTGTCTTATATAGCCTGAATAATTTTACACAACTTTATTTAATGCCTAGCAACCTGTTTTCTGAGGTGACTGGTATTCTTGTTTAGAATAGGGCATATCCGATATTTGCGTTTTGCTGCAGTTTTGAAAACCATTGATTTGTTGCAGTGGTTAAGTTTATTGGTTTTAACTTGAGCTTAACTAATTATCTGAATAAAGATGTCAATATAGAGTGAAATATTTAAGGTTTTGATTACATTAATTTTTTAACAGCTATTATATGTCGTTCCTTTAGAAATCCACAAAGGTGTAACTGGACAGATATCAGTAGTGATTCCAGGATGGTGGCACTAAATGGAACCAATAATCGGAATGGGGGACTGCTGAACACAGACTGCGAAATAAACAATAGGCCAACAAATCTACAAACTTCAAATGTGCCACTTCTATCAGATGAGCCTCATATAAGCTACGTTGAGTGTAAGATTAATAGTTAAGCAAACAAGATGAATTTCTTGTCCCTACATACTGTACAGTCATTATCTGTGTGATGTTTTCAGCACCCAACTAAGTGTCCCTTTCCTGTATAGCTTCAAATTCTATCAATAACAAAGTGCCATGTTAGTGCACCTTGCATTTTATTGCTGTGGATTTTGAAGTACATACAATCAACCTGCTCTTAATTAATTAAAAGGTTTCCCTGGGTGCGCAGAAATGCCTTTTATTTTCCTATTCTTGTGCTTCTAGTCACCATCTGAGACGGTATTGAGAAGTGGTTGGATCCTCGTGCTCCGCAAAAGGCTCATGACATTAAGGTGGCCCTGGTCTCATTGCATTTTGCTCCTGGCACAGAACCACTGATGGCTGCAACTCACCCTGGTGTTGCCTCCAATGTTGTAGTTGCGTGGTGCTCTGAAGGGAAAGGCCTGGCATATACTGCTGTTGTAAGAGGTCGCAGTATCAGTCATGTAGATTCTAGGCAGTGCCTTTATGTTAATGAGTAGAATGGTTGGTCTTATGGCAACTATTCGATCATGAAAACCATGAGAGAGATTAGCTGTTGCTATGGTCTGGAAGCCACTATGCATGCATGCTATAGTCCATTCTGACTCAAAATGCCTCTGGAGCTGCTCTGGCTGCATATCTGGCCATCTATTGCAGATTCCAGTGAAGCTGCCACTCATTCCATTGGTTCTTGGAATGAAGACAAAGCTTCTCTTAGATTGTTGCGAAGCTCTGTTGTTGAATTGAGAGCGCCACCTGTCAGTTGTTGCACATCCTTAGAGATTAACTTTAGAGCATGAAAGTAGGTGTGATGTTCCTTGAACATTCTTTTCATGGGAGTACATATGGGTTCTGCGACTCACTGCTCCAAAGCCATTGGCAGCCTTTGCCTTAGCCTTTGTTAGGAAGGTGGCTTATTGTTATCATTCCTCTTCAGCTAGTTCATTTAAATTCTGGATTACCCAGGTCCGCATCCTCGTGAACACACTTCAATTTTCCTGGGGTAGTCGTGTATGAACTGGCATTGGGAGTAAGACAACAAGTACTGCAGGTAACGAATTAGTTCAGAAGGACACTGTTGAAGCATGCTGCCTTGTCTTTTTCATTCATCATCCTCTTCCTTATTGTTATTATCATCATAATCCTACTGTCCCAACTCCTCCTCCGTCCTTATCTTCCTCCTCTGGTCCCTGTTGCTGTGACAGAACTTCAGAAAAGGAAGGCAGAAGCTAAGAATGTGTAAACATTGCCCTCTTGGGATTAAGGAGACAGAGGGAGATGGTAGCTTGTGAACAACATTGGGATACGTGATGAGGTGGGCGAACGGTTAAGGATATGGACTGGTAATCTGATAATCCATGTGAGGGTACAAATCCTATCGCTGTGTTAATTTATTTTTCTGGCATGGGCCAAATGGCTACTTCCTGTGCCATTACAGCGCTATGACCAGGCTGACTGTTTTTTTTATTCTTTAATGGGATGTGGTCATCGCTGGCAGGCCAGCATTTGTTGCCCATTATAATTGCTCTTGAATGGAATGGCTTGCTAGGCCATTTCAGAGGGCAATTAAGAGTCAACCACATTGCTGTGGGTCTGGTGTCACATGTAGGCCAGACCAGGTAAGAATGGCAGATTTCCTTTCCTAAAGGACATTAATGAACCAGATGGGTTTCAATTCCAGATTTTAATTAATTAATTGAATTTTTAAAAGCAACTAATTGAACTTAAATTCCACCAGCTACCATGGCGGGATTTAAACCTGTATCTCCAGAGCAACAGCCTGGGCCTCTGGATTACTAATCCAGTGATATTACAACTATGCCACTGTCTCTTGTTTAGGCAGTACGCCATCAACCTCGCCATCTCCCATGTCAGGACTGGAGAGGAGTTGATGGTTGGTTGGGAGTGAGTTGTATGCTGTCAATAAAAGCCTTCAGCTGACTTCAGACTGAGGATAACTTAAGATGTCTGTTTTAGCTTTGTTTCTAGAGTGAAAATAGTATCACTATTATCTGTAATCTTCAAAAGAGGTGTTGATGCAAAGCAGCTGTACAATTTTTGTTTTCCTCCATTTACTGTGCAGGTTCTCACTACAATGACGAAAAAGAAGATCGGAATGTTGATGAAACACAGGAACATGAGATCCAAGGGGAATGTGTGAGCGAGGGCACAATATCTAGTCGGCGAAGTAGTTTTGTAGAAGAAGCTGACCAGGATTTTGAAATTCAACAGAAAATAAACAGATTAAATGCTGCTAAACAGAAGCTCAGACAATTGCAGGAACTTGTCGCCATGGTACAAGTAAGAAATTGAGTTTCTGCTATCCATATGTACACACAATATCTTAGAAAGTGGAAAAGTGGTATATCTTTGCCTTCACAGTTGCCTGTAGATTCAAGTGAAACACGTATGGAGGTGGTTAATCTTGTGGTGGTGAATTTCAGGTTGTGTTGCAGCACAATAGAGCCAATTTGCAGATTGATCCTCGGATCTGTGACCTTCCAGAAAAATTAACAATTCCCACGAAATCCCTAGTACTTCACTCCAGTTTTCTCCTTTCCGCTTATCCCGAAGATACTGAATCAGACCAAACAAAGTAGTTTCGTGGGCATGAGCAATTTTCTGGAACCTCCCCCAGGTGACCATTCTTCATGCCTAACACCAGACAGTGAGTGTCCGTGTAGCACAACTATGTCTGATTGTGTCTTCACTTGTGTACTTCTTAGCAAGGATCAGTCAACAAAATAACAATCAAGTAAGGCAACCCAAGCTGACTGATTTTTTTTTTCTCTCTCTCTGTTGCTTAATGATGTTGAGAAAATTTTAATAGCTATCCTTCTGCCTTTGATCCAGAAAATCTTAAAAGCACACAAACTGGCCTTTCGACCCATCAAGTCTGTGCTGTACTTTTATTCAAGTGCGCCACTTAGTCAAATCCCACTCATTGGCTCACTCCCGATGCCCTTTTGATCTTCCTTTTTTCCAACCAACCAAAGAATTTTAAAGACTATTCAGCAAAGATTTATGACAGAAAATTCTGACCACCCTGTGTAACATTTCTTTTCTAATCTTCCTTTATGTGATGATATTAAGCTTGTATCCTTTGGAACCATCTTGCTGACCGGTGATAAGTTATTCCTATTTGCTTCTCCTAGATACTCCTCTCTTCCAGAAAGTTCTAATTCATCAAGTTCTACACAACATTGGTTTCCACTAACCTTGCATAATAAATAGACTCAAAGGACTCAAACAATAAAGTTCAAGCTTCACTAGTTAGTTTTGTATTCATAAAAAAAGTGCTGCAAACATTCAGGAGGGCAGTCAAGCATCTGGAGAGATGTTTCAGGTGTCGAATCCATTACCAACTGTCTCAATGCTCCACCCTCATTTCCAACAACAAGTGCGAGGAGCTCATAAATGACTTTGTCACTACGGTTGAAAACATCTGTTCAGCTGTCTCTGCTGTGCCCTTCGCTTCCCCACTTTCATCAACCTGATCTTCCCCACCCCCTCTGCCAACTGAACCTGCACCTTTCTCTATATTTTCGCCACCTCCCTTCATACCCTTTTAATCTCTTCATGCTGTTGACTGCCCAACTTCCCTTCTTGGCCCCCATGTCAGCTGATATTGTAAGCAGTTCACTCTCCTCAGGCACTATACCTCTCCCTGTCAAAAATGTTGTCATCTTTCTCCTCAAAAAACTCACCTTGGCCCCTCATCCTTGCAAATTACTGTCCCATCTTTAAATTCCCTTTCCTTTCCTCAGTCTTTAAATGTGTTGTTGCATCCCAAATCCATGACCATATTCCTGGCAACTCCATATTTGAACCTCTTCAATTAAGTTTCCACCCCTGCGACAAGTGAAACGGCCCTA
Organism: Heterodontus francisci; assembly: GCF_036365525.1. NCBI lineage: Eukaryota > Metazoa > Chordata > Chondrichthyes > Heterodontiformes > Heterodontidae > Heterodontus > Heterodontus francisci. Next base: position 113,037,556 of record NC_090371.1, on the reverse strand, counting down.
ATGAAAATCGCACATGACATCCTGGGTTACTGAGGTACACTAATCCTCATTTTTCATGACCTTTTGACCGCATTTGACGTGGCCAATTATGCAGTTGTTTTCCAACCCCTCTTTATTGTCTAGCTGAGTGGTACTGCCCTTGCCCAGTTTCAGTTTTACCAGTGCAGTTGTAGCCAGAGCAACTATGCCAAAATGACTTACAGACCTGTGCTGTTACCAGTGCAGTTCCCAAAGCACGTATGCTCAGTCCTCTTTTATTTTTCATGTGCATATTGCCTCTCAGCAACATCATCAACAACCAGTACCACATCTGCGCTAACAACACTCAACTCTGCCTCACAGTCACCTCGTTCGACCCCTCTACTGCCTCTGCAATGTTAGACTGCTTGTCCGACAGCCACTTCAGAATGAGTCGCAATTTCCTACAACTAAACATTGGGAAGACCATTGCCATTGTCTTTGGTGCTCACCCAAAACTCCATTCCCTCGCCACTGATTTTCATTCCCTTCACCAGGCACTGAGGCTGATCTACACCTTTCGTGATCTTGGTGTCTTATTTGGTTCTGAGCTGAGCTTCTGACCCATTATCACTCCATTCCAAAGATCTCCATAGCATCAAGAAATGCTGAAAATACTCAGCAGGTCTGGCAGCATCTGTGGAAAGAGAAGCAGCGTTAACGTTTCAGGTCAGTGACCCTTCTTCAGAACTAGCAAATATTAGAAATGTAAAAGGTTATAAGCAAGTAAAGCGGGGGTGGGGCAAGAGATAACAAAGGAGAAGGTGTAAATAGGACAAGGTCACAGAATAGCTAACCAGAAGGTTGTGGAGCAAAGGCAAACAATATGTTAATGGTGTTATGAAAGGCTTTGTCTTTAACCTATTGTTTGCCTTTGCTCCACGACCTTCTGGCAAGCTATTCTGTGACCTTGTCCTATTTACACCTCCTTTGTTATCTCTTGCCCCACCCCCGCTTTACTTGCTTATTACCTTTTACATTTCCAATATTTGCTAGTTCTGAAGAAGGGTCACTGACCTGAAACGTGAACTCTGCTTCTCTCTCCACAGATGCTGCCAGACCTGTTGAGTATTTCCAGCATTTCTTGTTTTTATTCCAGATTTCCAGCATCCGCTGTATTTTGCTTTTATCTCCATAGCATCGCCCATCTCCGCCCCTCGCTCAGCACATCTGTTGAAATGCTCCTCCATGCTTTTGTTACCTCCAAACTTGACTATTCTAATACTTTCCTGTTCAGCATCCCATCTTTCACCCTCCATAAACTTCTCTACCTCTCTCTTCCTTTATGTCCCTCTTTAATACCTATGTCTTTGGCCTAGCTTTTAGTAACCCCATTTAATATCTCTTTCAATGGCTCGGTTTCAATTTTTGTCTGATTACACTCCTATGAAGCCCTTTGGGACATTTTTCTAGATAAATGTTCGAATGAAGAATCTACACCTGAAACGTTAATTTATCTGTTTCCTCAAAAGGCGCTGAGTGACCTGCTGTGCGTTGCGAGCATTGTCAGTTCTTTGCTTTTTTGTTTCCCTTTATTCTCGGCTGCCTTCTCATTCCAGTGGCCTCTGCAATTCAATTGCCTCTCACTTGTACAATGTACTTAAATCATCACTGTTAACCTAAAGAAGTAGCCAATTCAAACACATGTAAGACTTCCAAAATTTTAAAATTCACCCAGCAACAAGCACAGTTATACCTAATAGGTAGCTTTTTAATTAAATCAAACCGGCCTGCTGGTGCTTTTTAAATAAAAAGTTAACAGTTAACTCTGCAAAAGATGTAATATAGTAATTGCCTACTCACTCAGCTGCCCTATCACATCTTTTCTATACTTGAGGCCAGTTGCCATTGTTTAGCTCATGAGGAAACTGGGTTGACTCCTACTGGGAGATACTACCTGGAAGTTCAATTAACAACACAAGTCATGTTAGTCAGGCTCTCGTGCTTATCAGAATTGAGTTGCAGAGTGGCAGGTAGTTCTTGAAGTTCTGTAACTCCAACTGGTTGACTTGTGTTATGCTGTAATCCAAAGGATCGCTGCAACAGTGAGTTACGCTGCTTGTCTAAGAGCGAAGACCAAAGTACGGAAAGTCCTCATCAGGGAACTCCTCTTTGCTGACGATGCTGCATTAACATCTCACTGAAGAGTGTCTGCAGAATCACATCGACAGGTTTGCGGCTGCCTGCAACGAATTTGGCCTAACCATCAGCCTCGAGAAAACGAACATCATGGGACAGGACATCAGAAATGCTCCATCCATCAATATCGGCGACCACGCTCTGGAGGTGGTTCAAGAGTTCACCTACCTAGGCTCAACTATCACCAGTAACCTGTCTCTAGATGCAGAAATCAACAAGCACATGGGAAAGGCTTCCACTGCTATGTCCAGACTGGCCAAGAGAGTGTGGTAAAATGGCGCACTGACACAGAACACAAAAGTCCGAGTGTATCAAGCCTGTGTTCTCAGTACCTTGCTCTATGGCAGCGAGGCCTGGACAACGTATGTCAGCCAAGAGCGACGTCTCAATTCATTCCATCTTTGCTGCCTCCGGAGAATACTTGGCATCAGGTGGCAGGACCGTATCTCCAACACAGAAGTCCTCGAGGCGGCCAACATCCCCAGCTTAGTCAGCTACTGAGCCAGCGGCGCTTGAGATGGCTTGGCCATGTGAGCTGCATGGAAGATGGCAGGATCCCCAAGGGCACATTGTACAGCGAGCTCGCCACTGGTGTCAGACCCACTGGCCGTCCATGTCTCCGCTTTAAAGATGTCTGCAAACGCGACATGAATTCCTGTGACATTGATCACAAGTCGTGGGAGTCAGTTGCCAGCGATCGCCAGAGCTGGCAGGGCTAAAGTGTGGCGAGTTGAAGAGACTTAGCAGTTGGCAGGAAAAAAGACAGCAGCGCAAGGGGAGAGCCAACTGCGTAACAGCCCTGACAACCAATTTTATCTGCAGCACCTGCGGAAGAGTCTGTTACTCTAGAATTGGCCTTTAGAGCCACTCCAGACGCTGCTTCACAAACCACTGACCACCTCCAGGCGCTTACCCATTGTCTCCCGAGACAAAGAGGCCAAAGAAGAAGAAGACAGAGTTACTAATATTTGTTGCCTACCAAGCAAGGATTTAAACCAATGTTTCCTCTAATTTCTGTTTGCTGTATGCGGCCTATTTGTTGTGCTGTCTCGTGCCTTAAGCATTGTTGCACGGTCGTGCATGCACACATCTTGCATGGCCTGTTTATTCTCTGTCTGGTAAGTTTGGAGTCAAGTGGATCCACAAGAATCCAGGGCCTTATTGATTATCAGCCAGTCAGTCTGGGTCACGAATGGAATCTGGAGAGTTGTACCTGTCACCATGAGCTGGGTTTCTTCATACTTTGCTTTCGATAACTGCAGGTTTGCAGTGTAAAGGGTACGGGACTGTGGCTTGATCAGCATTAGGAAGCTTATCAGTGATTTCTGTGCCGTAATTTTTCTATGGTTCTATGGAAGGTGGGATGAGATTGGGCGGCTAGTTTTTTCAGCTGGCGCAGACACAATAGACTGAATGGCCTCTTTCTGTGCTGTAATTTTTCTATGGCTCTTTCTGTGGTTCTTATGGTTTGTTTGGTTCTATGATTTCAACTCGTTAGCTATGTGGCTTTAACTAGTTAAATTCCATCAGTACCATTGTACACATTTGAGGCTTTGTTCTGCTAACTTGTAGCTTGGCTTTCTGGACTTGGGAGAGTGGCATCTGTTTGTATAATCCCTCCAATAAGGTTTCCGCCCCTGCCACAGTACCGGAACAGCTCTTATCAAGGTCACAAATGACATCCTATGTGACTGTGACAAAGGTAAACTTTTCCTCCTTGGCTTTCTCAACCTGTCTTGCAGCCGTTGACATGGTTGACAACACCATTTTCCTCCAACACCTCTCCTCTGTTCTCCTGCTGGGTGGGACTGCTCTCACCTGGTTCCATTCTTATCTGATAAATTGGATCCAGAAAATCACTTGCAATGGCTTCTCTTCCTGCTCCTGCACCTTTACCTCTGGTGTTCCCCAAGGATCTATCCTTGGCCTCTTCCTATTTCTCATCTATATGCTGCCTTTTGGTGACATCTTCCAAAAACACACCATTAGTTTTCACATGTAAGTTGACAATACCCAGCTCTACCTCACCACCACCTCTCATGACTTCCCCACTGTTGCTAAATTATCAGACTGCTTATCTGACATCCAGTACTGGATGAGCAGAAATTTCCTGCAATTAAATATTGGGAAGACTGAAGCCATCCAAAACCCATTCCCCAGCTACCGACTCCATTCCTCTCCCTAGCAACAATCTGACATTAAGCCAGTCTGTTTGCAAGCTTGGTGTCACATTTGACCCGGAGATGAGCTTCTGACCTCACATTCGTGCCATCACTAAGACCGCCTATCTCTACCTCCGTAACTTTGCCCCTCTCTTGGCTTGTCTGTGGCTGAAAACCTCATTTATGCCTTTGTTACCTCTAATTTTGACTCCTGGCTGGTTTCCCACATTCTACCCTCTAAACTTGAGGTCATCCAAAACTCTACTGCTCATGTCTTAACTTGCACCAAGTCCCATTATCCTATCATCCCTGTGCTCGCTAGCCTACCTTGTTTCCTGGTCATGCCAAATCTTAATTTTAAAATTCTCATCCTTGTTTTCAAATCCCTCCATTGCCTCGCCCCTCCCTATCTCTGTTATCTCCTCCAACCCCACAGCCCTCCAAGCTATCTGCACTCCTCTAATTCTTGAGCAAACCCTATTTCACTCGCTGCACCATTAGTGACCGTGCCTTCGGTTGCTTTTGCCCTAAGCTCAAGAACACCCTCCCTACACCTTTCCACGTCTCTACCTTCCTTTCCTCCTTTAAGATCCTCCTTAAAACTTACCTCCTTTGACCAAGCTTCTGGTCATCTGACCTAATAACTACTTACTTTGTTTTATAATGCTCCTGTGAAACGTCTTGGACATTTTATTAATGTTGAAATGCTATATAAATATAAGTAGTGCTTGTATAAGGAGAGCCTATGTATTCCATAAATGGTTTAAGAAAATGCCCAACATGATGGGTGTAGATTTCTCAGTAGTTTGAGTTGCAACCTCTTAGACATAGTGAGTCGTTTCCATCCTTGGGTAGTCAGAAGAACAAACGATAGAACTTACTGCATCACGTAGTCATAGAATGTAGATTCTGCTGCCACCTCCTCCAGTTCCCCAGTGTTTCTATCTGTGTGTCTCTGGACCAATAGGAAGGTGGTACTCAAATTGAATGTCTGCTTAAGACAAAATTCAAGGATAAATCCACCATTTTATTCCCAGTACATGAACAGTTCCAAAGCTGCATTGTCAGAAGCCTGGGAATGAACACCCTGTTTACCCCCTAATTGGAATGGTTACATGTGGAAACAAGAAGGAGGAAATTCAACAGTAACATGTTTGAGACTGTGATGTATCCAATCGTTTTAATTGCAGGAAGTCCCAGATGCAACTGATATTGATATTTCGAACTTCCCTGACTTTTCATTAACTGAGGAAGATCAGTACAGACAGCAACCAAACAATACTAGAGCAAATGCAGCTAGAAATTCAAAAGAAGTGGCACTGGATGAAAACAAAAGGTAAGGTTTTTATTTCAAATGACCCAGTCTTCGTGCTCAAAGTAATGCCAAATCTTTTAGTCTCAGCCCTTGTATCTATTACCCCACAGTTCCTCACTTGGTAGTGCTGTTGCCTTTGGCGTTAGAAGATGGGGGTTTGGTTTTTGTATGGGAGTTTAAGATCAGCATTTTGGGTGATACTTCAGTGTAAAACTCAGATACTATTGAACTGTCAAATGTGCTGTTCTTTGGATGGGACATTAAACTGAGGCTCATCTGTCTGTTCCGGTAGTTCAAATTGACATTGAAGATCTCATGGCATTATTAGAGAAGCGAAATGTATTTTTTGGTGCCTTGGCAACACTTCTCCCTCTGCCAATACTATCAAAAACAGGTTGACAGGCCAGTCCATCTCATTGTTGTTGTGTGTAAAACAGCTGTATCTATAGGTTTTAAGTCTGTTTTCATTCAGTAGAAAAACTATATAAAAAGTAACCGTTATTCCATACTTGTGTCTCCTTGGAGAAGGCAAGATTGAGAGGAGATTTGGTAGAAGTGCTCAAAATCATGAGGGGTCTAGACAAAGTAGATGGAGAGAAACTTTTCCCATTGTCGGAACCAGAGGACACAGATTTAAGGTGATTGGTTCTTTTGCCAAAGGTGACATGAGAAGAAATGTTTTTGTGCGGAGTGTGGTGAGAGCTTGGTGGAGGTAGATACAGTCGTAGCTTTCAAAAGGGAATTGAATAAAAACCTGATGAGAGAAAATTCGCAGGACTATGGGGAAAGGGTGGGTGAGTGGAACGAGTTGAGTCGCTCTTGCAGAAGCCAACACAGACACAACTGGCGGAGTGGTCTCCTTCTATGCAGTTGTAACCATTCTATGATGCTCTGATTCTGATCTGCAGCAAGGAATTTACAAATGCAACAGTGAAATACTCCAGATGCTGGAAATCTGAAACAAATAGGAATTGCTGGAAATGCTTAACAGGTCGAGCAACATCTGGCGAAAGAGAAACAGAGTTTCAGGTTAATGACCTCTTGTCAGTTCTGATGAAAAGTCATCAATCTCAAATGCTAACTGTTTCTCCACAGATGCTGCCTGACTTGCTGAAAATTTCCTGTTATCTTGTATTAAGGAATTTACAAACTCCTGTTAATCTGCAGACTTCTCTTGCCAGCAGCAATTAATATCAGATTGTTATTTATAGCAATTGGATTTTGTGGCTTTAAAAAGAGACACAACTGCCACATAGCAGAGTAATCCATTATGGATGACATTGTATATTTCTATTATTAAAAATAGCGCATCATTTAATTTACCTTGAGCAACACCATGAGAGAGCTAGTAACAAAATAACTTAAGTAATTGTGAAGTGTTTTAAGACCTTTGATTGAAATAAGGTCCTGGTTGGCACTGGCTCGCTGCAGAGCACAGCTCCTGAGTACCAGCAATAAATGTAGTAGAATCTAGGCGGACCAGAACATGCCAGCACTGCATTCTTTCTGGTCCCAAAGAGGCACGAACAGCTTTATGCATATGGTTGGTAGCCCCACTTGTGCCGAACCTGGCTCTGGTTCTACACGTTTAATAAGGAGCCTTCTATTTCTTCAAGCTCTGAGCTATTTCTGCTGTGAATGAGTAGAATTGCAACCAGAACTAACAAGTTTGTCTGTCCTTTATTCACACAAAAGCTCTAATTGACATTTGCCTGCCTTCCCACAAAATAGCTACAAATATTTGTAAAACAAAGTAAATACTGAGCAGAATAAAAATGTTTATCTCAGTTAATATGAAAAGGTTCTGGGGGGAAAAAAAAAGAGCTGAAAGGAAAGTGAAGTTAAGCCTGGACTTCTTAACAATGAAACTTCTCATGAGTTCAATCAATTTCAACACTTTCTTGCATCAAAATATATATAGTCTTGTATGAGTGAATTACACTAAAGTTCAAGAAAAACAAACCAATAAAGCTTTTTTTTTGGGAAGCAAGTTTTCCCTTCCTGCAAGTGGTTCATCTCAGATATTTTCAAAAATGGTGTACAGCTAAAACACGAAATATAAAAGAACACTCACTGATGCATGGAGGGTTATAGATCCAGGAGTTGAGATAATTCTAGATTTGTAGAAACATACAGTGCAGAAGGAGGCCATTCGGCCCATCTTGCTGGAGTGTCGGCTCTTAGAAAAAACAATCATGTTATTCCTGCATCCCTGCTTTTTGACTGGAACCCTGCAAGTTTCTTATCCTCAAGTACCTGTCTCACTTTCTTCTAAAATTGTTTATGGAATCATCTTTCACCACCTTTTCAGATGGAGCTTTCCAGATCCTGACGATCAGAACAGCTTATACTTATGTAGTGCCTTTAAAGTAATAAAACGCCCCAAGCCACTTCACAGGAGCGTTGCAAAACAAAATTTGACACCAAGTCACGAGGAGATACTGGGCAGATCACAATCTCAGTCAAAGAAGTAAGTGTTAAGGAGTATCTGAAAGGAGGAAAGAAAAGAAGAGAGGTGGGGAATTTCAGAGCATAGGGCCTTGGCATGGCCACCAGTGGTGGAGCGTTTAAAATCGGGGATGCTCAGGAGGCCATGGAGAAATTTGAAATAAAGGATGAGAATTTTAAAATCGAAGTGTTGCTTAAACAGGAACCAGCGTAGGTCAGTGAGCATGGGGTGATGGGTAAATGGGACTTGGTGTGAGTAAGGACACAGGCAACAGAGTTTTGAATGACCTCTAGTTTATGGAGTGTACAACATGGGAGGCCAGCCTGGAGTGTATTGGAATAGTCAAGTCTTGAGGTAACAAAGGAATGGATGAGGGTTTCAGCAGCAGAAGAGCTCAGGCTGGGGTGGAGTCAGATGATATGGAGGTGGAAATAGATGGGCTTAGTGATGTTGTGGTTATGTGGCTGGCAGCTCGTCTTGTGGCACCAAGGTTGTGAACAGCCGAGGTCAGCCTAAATAGTTGCCAGAGAGAAGGTTAGAGTTGGTGGATAGGGAATGGAGTTTGCTACGAGGACTGACAATGATGTCTGTGGTCTTCTCAATATTTCGTTGGAAGAAATGTCTGCTCATCAACACTGCATTACAAGTAGTCTTGACAATTTACAGATCGCCAGTGGGTTGAAAGAGGTCGTGGTGAGATAGAACTGCATGTTAGCAGCTTGCGTGTAGCAGCTGTCTGTTTTCAGTTGATGTCTCTGAGGGAGAACATGTAGTTGGTAAATAGGGGGCTAAGGATAGATCCTTGGGAGACACCAGTGGTAACGAAATGGGAGGAAAAGAGACAACTCGGTGGCAAAAAAATTCTCCTTACCTCCCCTCTAGATCTTTTGTCAGTGATTTTGAATCTATGACCTCTCATTATTGACCCCAGCCAGAGGGAATAATTTTTCTCTTTCTACTCTTACCAAAGTCTCTCATCATCTTGAAAACCTCCTATTAGGTCACCTCTTTACCTTCTCTGTTCAGAGGATAATTGTCCCAGATAATGGTTTTCTATTAACTTGCCCACCACTGATGTTAGACTGACTGGCTTGTAGTTTGTTGGTTTATTCCACTTCCTATTCTTGAACAGTGGCATGACATTAGCAACCCTTCAGTCCTCCGGCAATGATAATTGAAAGATTGTGACCAACGCTGTTGTTATTTCTACCTTTGCTTCTTTTGGCAACCTGGGATACATTCTATCTGAACCAGGTGACTTACCAACTTTGAGTAATGCTAGTCTTTTTAGTACATCTTTGCTATCTTTTACTGTCCTAACCATAACCTTCCTCTCTTTTAGTGGAATTTTCATATCATCTTTGTGAAGTCAGTAGGAAAGGTGCTTAAATAATTGTGGACGACTTTAATGTTCATATAGATGGGATGAATCAAATTGACAAAGATAGCCTGGAGGATAAGTTCATAGAGGGTATGCAGGACGGTTTCCTGAACAATACATTCTGGAACCAACCAGAGAACAGACTACTTTAGACCTTGTAATGTGTAATTAGACAGGATTAATTAATGACTAATAAAGGATCCTTTAGGCAAGAGTGATTATTACATTCATTTTGAAGGTGAGAAATTTCAGTCTGAAACTAGTGTCTTAAACCTAAATAAAGACAATTACAAGGGTATGAAGACGGACTTGGCTGAAGTGGACTGCGAAAATAGGTTAAAAAGTATGACGGTAGAGAAGCAGTGGGAGATATTTCATAACTCTCAACAAAGATCTATTCCATTTAGAAAGAAAGACTTTGAGAAGGATGCACCATCCATGGCAAACTAAAAAAGTTAATGCTGCGAAGTTTTGTTTTAGGCCAGAGATTGGGAAAATTTTAGACACCAGCAAAGGATGGCTAAGAAAAAAATAGATGGAGAAGTTAGAGTATGAGAGTAAACTAGCAAGAAATATAAAAACAGACAATAAATATTCTATAAATTGATTTTATTGTCTGAAAATAAGAGACATTTTGTCGAAGCTTTTCGTCTTTGCGCCTTGTTCAAATAAACAAAATAAGTGACAGCCATTCGTTGGTTCATTCCTCAGAGCAATGCTTTGACCAGAGTCAAGCTGCCTGGTTTAAATTTCAAACAAACCTTGGCAGTTATAGGAACATAGGAGCAGGAGTAGACCATTCAGCCCATCGAGCCTGCCCCACCATGCAATATAAGCATGGCTGATCATCCACTTCAATGCCTTTTTCCCCACACTATCCTCATATCCCCTTATGTCATTTGTATTTAGAAATCTGTCAATCTCTGATTTAAACATACTCAATGACTGAGCTTCGACAGTCCTCTGGGGTAGAGAATTGTAAAGATTCACAACGCTCTGAGTAAAGAATTTTCTCCTCATCTCTGTCCAAAGTAGCTTCCCCCTTATTTTGAAACTGTGTCCCCTGGTTCCAGACTCCCCAACCAGGGGAAACATCTTAGCTGCATCTACCCTGTTTATCCCTTTAAGTATTTTGTAAGTTTCAATGAGATCACCACTCATTCTTCGAAACTGTACAGAATACAGGTCCAGTTTCCCTAATCTCTCTTGATAGGACAGACCCACCATCCCAGGAACAAGTCTGGTGAATCTTCGTTGCACTCCCTCTATGGCAATAATATCCTTCCTAAGATAAGGGGACCAGAACAGCGCACACTACTCCAAGTGCAGTCTAACCAAGCTTCTATACAATTGAAGCAAGACTTCACTACTCCTGTACTCACATCCTCTTGCGATAAAGGCTAACACACCATTAGCCTTCCTAATTGCTTGCTGCACCTGCATGTTAGCTTCCAATGACTTATTGACAAGGGCAACCAGGTCCCTTTGTACATCTACACTTTCTAATCTCTTACCTTTTAAGAAATATTCTGTATATCTGTTCCTCCTACCAAAGTGGATAACTCACATTTTTCCACATTATATTCCATCTGCCACGTTCTTGTCCATTCACCAAGTCTGTCCAAATCCCCTTGAAGCCACTTTGCATCTTCCTCACAACACACATTCCCACCTAGTTTTGTGTCATCCGCGAACTTGGAAATACTACATTTGGTCCCCACATGCAAATCATTGACATATATTGTGAACAGCTGGGGAACAAGCACTGGTACCCCACTAGTCACAGCCTGCCAACACGAGAATGACCCGTTTATTCCTACTCTCTGCTTTCTGCCTGTTAGCCAATCCTTAATCCATGCCAGTATATTACCTCCTATCCCATGTGCTTTAATTTTGCCAACCAACTCCTGTGGGGGAGTTTATCAAAAGCCTTCTGAAAATCCAAGTATATCACATCCACTGACTCCCCTTTATCAATTCTGTTAGTAACATCCTCAAAAAACTCCCAACATGTTCGTCAAATGATTTCCCACTCATAAATCCATGTTGACTATGCCCAATCAGATCATTATTATCCAAGTGTCCATTTAGCAACATCCTTTAGAATTGATTCTAGCATTTTCCCAATGGCTGATGTAAGGCTAACAGGTCTGTAATTCCCTGTTTTCTCTCTCCCTCCCTTAAATGGTGGGATGACATTTGCAACCTTCCAATCAGCAGGAACTTCTCCAGAATCTATTGAAATGCATCCACTATCTCCATAGCTACCTTTTTCAGCACTCTTGGATGTAGAATATCAGGTCCTGGGGACTTATCAACCTTCAGCCCCATTAATTTCTCGAATACAATCTTCCCAATCATTTAGCTTCTCTGCCATTTCTGTATTCCCCATTATAAATTCTCTCGACTCTGCCTGTAATGGATCCACATTTGTCTTAGCCAAACGTTTCCTTTTTACGTATCTCTAGAAACGTTTATAGTCCGTTTTTATATTTTTTGCTAGCTTACATTCATATTCTATTCTCCCTTTCTTTATCAGTTTCTTCGTCCTCTTTTGCTGTATTCTAAAATTCTCCCAATCCTCAGGTTTATTACTATATCTGGCAACTTTATAGACCTTTTCTTTTAATCTTATACAGTCCTTAACTTCCTTTGTTATCCACGGTTTACTGTCTTTACCTTTGGGGTTTTTGTGCCTTGAAGGAATGCATAGTTGCTGTAAACCATGTAATATTTCTTTAAAGGCTATCCATTTCCTATGTACTGTCACACCTTTTAAAGTATTTTCCCAATCCACCAGAGCCAATTTGCCCCTCATACCTTCATAATTTCCTGAATCCTGGCTTCAGATTGAACTATCTCACTTTCAAACATCATGTGAAATTCTATCATGTTATGGTCACTCATCCCTAAAGGTTCTTTTACAACTAGGTTATTAATTATCCCTTTCTCATTACATAATACTAGATCTAGTCTGTTCCTCGACATACTGCTCGAGAAAACCATTCCTAACAAGCTCCAGAACCTCGTCCTCCACAGCATTAGTGCTCATTTCGGTTTACCCAGTCTTTATGCAGATTGAAATCACCCATGATTACTGTATTCCTCATGTCACATGCTTCTCTAATCTCCTGATTAATACCATGGCCCGTGGCCTATAAACAACTCTTATCAATGTTTGCTGCCCCTTGCTGTTCCGTAGCTCCACCCAAACTGACTCCACATTTTGTTCTTCCGATCGGACATCCTCCCTTACTAATGTACTGATCCCGTCCCTTATCAGCGTAACACCACTTCCTTTTCCTTTTTGTCTGTCCTTCCTAAATGTCGATTATCCTTGAATATTCAGTTCCCACTCTTGGTCACCCTGTAGCCATGTTTCCGTTATGGCAATTAGATCGTACCCATTTACCTCTATTTGGGCCTTTAAATCATCTACGCTGTTGTGAATGCTGCATGCATTCAGGTCGAGTGCCCTTAACCATGTCTTCTTGACATAGATAAGTGCTTGATGGCCGGCACAGACACGATGGGCCGAAGGGCCTGTTTCTGTGCTGTATAACTCTATGACTCTAAGTCTAGTTGATGCTTACCTTTGTTTCGCCTGCCTTCTAATGTCATTTGCTACTTTTCTACCTCCTGTTACCAACTTTGCTTCCTTCCAATTTGAGTTACCCCTCAGGTTCCCATCCCCCTGACTAGCTAGTTTAAACCCTCCCCAACAGCACTAGTAAATCTCCCTGCGAGGATATTAGTTCGTTCCTGTTAAGGTGTAGCCTGTCCATCTAGTATAGGTCCCACCTGCCCCAGAACCGGTCTCTGCCTCAGAAACGTGATGCCCTCCCTCCTACACCAATTCTTCAGCCACGTGTTCAGTCGATCAATTCTCCTATTCCTCTGCTCACTAACATGTGGCACTGGGAGTAATCCTGAGATGACTGCTCTTGAGGTCCTGTTTTTTAATTTCCTTCCTAACTCCCTAAAATCTGACAGTTAACTGTCAGCACCATAAACTAGTGCATTCTCCATGGCAACGCCTCTACCAATCAGAGTCCACTTGCTAACCAGTCAGCACTCGCTTCTGATAATATAAATTTGTTGCTTCTCTTACATTAGTATTCTTGCGAATTGTCCTGATGAGTGCAAGATGAAAAGCTTCAACAAATATCTCTGTTTTCAGCAATATTCATGTTCTGTACTACCAAATGACTCTTTGTTTCTATAAATATATTAAAAGGAAACAAGTAGCTAAAGTAAGCATTGTTCCCTGACATAATGAGATTGGGAATTAATAATGGGCAACAAGGAAGCAGAGACTTTGAATAAGTATTTGGTATCTGTCTTCACAGTAGAAGACATAAAAAGCATCCCAAGAATTGTAGAAAATCAAGAGGCAAAAGGGAGGGAGGAACTTGAAACAATCACCATCACTAGAGGAAAAAGTACTAGGAAAACTAATAGGACTAAAGGCTGACCAGTTCCCTGGACCTGATTGCCTGCATCCTGGGGTCTTCAAAGAAGTGGTTGCAGAGATGGTGAAAGCATTGATTGTAATCTTCCAAAATTCTTTAGATTCTGGAAAGGTCCCAGTGGATTGGAAAACCAGAAATGTAACACCTCTGTTCAAAAAAGGGAGACAAAGCAGGAAACTGTAGGCCAGTTAGCCTAACATCTGCATTGGATAAAATGCTTGAATCCATTATGAAGGAAGTAGTAGCAGGGCATTTAGAGAAAATCGTAATATAATCGGACAGAGTCAACTTGGTTTTATGAAAGGGAAATCGTGTTTATCAAATTTATTAGAGTTCTTTGAGGATGTAACAAGCAGCGTGGATAAAGGGGAACCAGTCGATGTAGTGTGTTTGGATTTCCGAAAGACATTTGATAAGGTGCCACATAAAAGGTTACTACACAAGACAAGAGCTCATGGTATTGGGGATAATTTATTAGCACGGATAGAGGATTGGCTAACAGGAAACAGTCGGGATAAATGAGGCATTTTCAGGTTGACAAATTGTAACTCATGGAGTGCCACAGGGATCAGTGTTGGGGCCTCAACTATTTATGATCCATGTTAATGACTTGGATGAAGGGACTGAGTGTCTTGTAGCAACATTTGTAGATGATACAAAGGTAGGTGGGAAAGCAAGTTGTGAGGAGGACACAGTCTCCAGAGAGATATAGACTAAATGATATCATACATCATCAGGACATCACTGACCTTCTGGCATTTTGGTGGAACCATGTCAGTCATCAATGTCAAGACTTTCAGTTGACTTTATAACAACCCTTTGAAGCTATTTTCAGCCAATGAAAATCTATTTTTAAAGTTTTGCTTCTTATTCCCAAATGGACAGTGACATTACCCTGTTTGACTGATGGATATAGAATCAGTAGTAGCTTTGAAAATGGAATTGGTTAAGTGCTAGAAGGAGAAGAAAGTTTATGGGTATAGGCAATGAGCTGTGGATTGGGATTAACTGGATTACTATTTCAAAGAGCCGGTACAGACTTGATGGGCCAGATGGACTCCTTCTGTGCTGTGCTAATCTGAGATGCAAAAACAAACTTGGGACAATTATGGGGAAAATCTAGAAAAGTCCTTTGATTCCTGAAGGCAGTCAATAATTCCAGATTCCGCTCATCTAGCTTTCATAATTTGAGGTATCCTGCACTCTCAGGAATTTGCCCAACTTCCCTTTGATGGGCTGAAGTGAATCCATATTTAATACACATGTTGATAATCAATTTCAGAGGTCACCGATCGAGAAATGTTCTGTAGTGTGATTCAGTTTTATTTGGAGCAGTTTCTGAATTTAGTGTTGAGGTATATACTTATAGTTTTGCTTCTGGTGATTACAAAGGATGATATTGATAGAGAATTGTTTTCTAAATGTGGATTCCTGCAATAGAGAGAAGTTCTATGAAGCTAAACTTCAGCAACAGCAGCAAGAGTTGAAGCAGTTACAAGAAGAAAGAAAAAGGTTAATGGAAATTCAAGAGAAGATTAAGCACCTGCAGAGTTCATGCCCTGATCTAAAGGTGGCTATAATTTTGTTTAAAAAAATTGAATAGACACAAACCTATGGCTATATCCAATATAAAGCATTCCAAAATTATGCCACTGTTTTTCTCAGTTACTTAAGTTTTTATTTCCTGTCACACTTGAAAGTAAATATTTATTGAAATCAAATTGTGGTTCATGAGTTGCCAGTAACGAGTAAGCTTTAATGCTTTGCAAAATTTAATGTTTTCTTAAAAGCTTACGTAAATATGTAAAATGTTCACCTATTGTAACTGGTAGTTAACAGTCATGACCAGGTGTGCTGTAGGTCTTGCTGCTTGGTGCTGCATATCACATATGGGCTTTGTTTACTTGCAGTTGTCAACATCGAGTGCAGGAAACTTGTCAAAAATAAAAGTACCCATTGTTACATCTACCCCTGCGATCAGTGGCCAGAGTGCAACAGCAAAGGCTTTACCTGACCCAGTTGCTGCTCCACCTCCAGATAGTGAGGTAAATGATTAGCTGTTATATTCTTGTATTTAGTTATGCAATTATTAGTACATTTGCACAATATTTGTTTGAAAATGAATAGTTTAACAAGAACATGCACTTCATCTTGCTTTTAGCTAATAAAATATCTTGCGACCTTTGCAGAATGTTCAGGCAGCAGAGTAGGAAAAAAAGGGAGAGGCATTAGGGGAGGTGGTTAAAGACCGTTTGGTTTTGCAGAGCTTTTGACATTGGGGAGAGAGGGGTAGTCAGGCAAAAGTAGAAAGAATTCTAGTGGTGACGGAAAGTGTGTCAGCAGTGGCAAACTGGGTTGTGTGTTACATAGTACACCAGTGTTGGAAGATGAGAGTGTGTACTGGCCTGTAGATTGGAGAAGGTTACAGAGGTGGGCACAGGAATGAAGCCATAGAGAGTGGAAGACCAATATAAAGATTTTGAAGTGTTTGCACTAAGAGGCAGGACCCAGTGGATCGAGCAAGGATGGGTAATTACCATGTGGGGCATAATGCAGGATACGATGTGAGCTGTAGAGATCTGGACAAGTTGTGTTTTTTTTATATAAGTTTCCACTTGCCCTAGCCCTGAACTCACATCTCTCTCTAGTTTCTCTCTGAGTACATCTTATCCATGAGACCCACCTCCTGTATCTTCAAACCTATTCCCACTAAACTGCTGACCACTGAGTGTCCCTTCCTGGTCCCCATATTAGTTGATATTGTTAATGGGTCTCCATCTTCAGGTACTGCCCCTCTCTCTTTCAAGTCTGCCATCATCAACACTGTCCTCAAATAAAACAACCCTTGACCTCACACTCCTTGCAAACTACCACCCCTTCTCCAAAATCATCGAATGTGTTGTCGCCTTCCAAATCCATGTCCGTCTTTGCCGGAACTCCGTGTTTGAATCCCTCCTATCTGGTTTCTGCCCTTGCCACAGTACTGACAGGGCTCAAAAGTCACAAATTACATGTATGTGACTGTGACCAAGGTAAACTATTTCTCCTCCTCCTTCTTGACCTGTCTGCAGCCTTTGAGACGGTTGATCACACCAACCTCCTCCAACATTACCCAGCTCAATGGGACTGCATTCACCTGGTTCCATTTTGATCTGTCTAGTCATAGTTAGATTATCACCTGCAATGGCTTCTCTTTCACTCCTTCACAGTTACTCTGATGTCCTCCAAGGATCTGTCATAGAATCATAGAAAGTTTAAGGGCCAGAAAGAGGCCACTTGGCCCATTGTATCTGTGCCGGCAGAAAAAGCATTTGGTCCGTAGCCCTGCAGATTACGGCACTTGAGGTGCATATCCAGACTCTTTTTTTGAATGAGTTGAGGGTTTCTGCCTCAACAACCCTTTCAGGCAGTGAATTCCAGACCCCCACCACCCTCTGGGTGGAAAAATCTTTCCTTAACTCCCTCTAATTTTTCTACCAATCACTTTAAATCTATGCCCCCTAGTCATTGACCTCTCTGCTCAGGTCAATAGGCTCTTGGCCTCCACTCTATCCAGGCCCTTCAAAATTGTGTACATTTCAATCAGATCTCCCCTCAGCCTTCTCTGTTCTAAAGAGAACAGCCCCAACCTATCCAATCTTTCCACATAGCTGCATTTTTCCAGTCCTGGCAACATCCTCGTGAATCTCCTCTGTACCCTCTCTAGTGCAATTACATCCTTTCTGTAATGAGGTGACCAGAATTGCGCACAGTACTCAAGTTGTGACCTAACCTATCCTTGGCCTCTCCTATTTCTCATCTACGTGCTGCTCCTCAGCGACATCATCCGAAAACACAGTGTGAGTTTTATGATGTACGTTGATGACACCCAGCTCTAGTGCAACATCACCTCTCTCTATGTTGTCACTGCTGCTAAATCATTTTTTTTATTCTTTCATTGGGATGTGAGCATCGCTGGCAAGGCCAGTATTTGTTGCCCATGAGCTCACAACCACCTTGAACTGCTGCAGTCCATCTCGTGTAGGTACACCCACAGTGCTGTTCGGAAGTGAGTTCCAGGTTTGTGACCCAGTGACAATGAAGGAGCGGCAATATAGATCCAAGTCAGGATGATGTGTGACTTGGAGGGGAACTTGCAGGTGGTGGTGTTACCATGCGTCTGCTGCCCTTGTCTTTCTAGGTGGGAGAGGTTGCGAGTTTGAAAAGTGCTGTCAAAGGAAGCTTAGTGAGTTGCTGCAGTGCGTCTTGTTTCTGGTACATATGGACTGCTCGCCTGAGATCCGGTGTGGATGAGCAGAAATTTCCTCAACTAAACATTGGGAAGACCGAAGCCATTGTCTTCGGTCACCACTACCAACTCCATTTCCTAGGTATCGACTCTATCCCTTTCCCTGGCAGCTATCTAAGGCTGAACTAGACTGTGCACAACCTTGGTGCCATATTTGACCTGAGATGACCTTCTGACCACATATCCACACCAGTACTAAGACTGCCTATTTCCAACTCTGATATCGTCTGACTCCACTCGTGCTTCAGTCCATTTGATACTGAACGCTTATCCATGCCTTTGTTACCTCTAGACTTGACAATTCCAGTAAATTCCTGGCCAGCCTTCCATATTCTACCCTCCCTTAACTTGAGGTCACCCAAAACTCTGTTGCCTGTGTCCTTATTCACGCCAAGTCCCGTTCACCCATTACCCCATGTTTCCTGACCTATGTTGACTCTTGGTTGAGCAATGCCTTGAACTTCAAATTCTCATCCTTGTTTTCAAATCTTTCCATGGCCTCTCTTTCCCTTTCTCGAATCTCCTTCAGCCTCTCAACCCACCGAGAAATTTGTGTTCATCTTATTCTGGCCTCTTCAGCATCCCTGATTTTAATTGCTTTACCTTTGGTGGTTGAGCCTTCAGTTACCAAGGCCCTAGGTTCTGAATTTCCCTTCCCTAACCCTCTGCACCCCTGTACCTCTTTTCTCTTTTAAGACTCTCCTGAAAACCTATCTCTTGGACCAGGCTTTTGGTCATCTGCTCTAATATCTCCTTAGGTGGCTCAGTGCCAAATTTTGCTTTATAATGCTCCTGTAAAGCACCTCGAGATGTCTTATTATGTTAAAGGCACTATAGAAATACATGTGTTGTAGTTGATGTATGGTAAAGTTCAAGGAGCCAATAAAAAGAGTGTTGTGGAAATTGAGTGTGGAGGTAATGATGGCCTTGGGAAGGATTTTGCGAGTGAATTAGGGGTATAAGTGCATGTTTTTTTTGTGACGATGGTGGTAGGTTGTGTTGGTGATAGACTAAATGTGAAGTTTAGAGCTCTACTGGAGGTTGAACAGGACAGTCAGGTTGCACGTTCTGGCAAGAACTAAACTTCCTGAATTGTTGAACTTGAGACAGCTGTTTCACACAACTGCGTATCGCACAGCAGCATTTAGTTTAGTTTAGTTTAGAGATACAGCACTGAAACAGGCCCTTCGGCCCACCGAGTCTGTGCCGACCATCAACCACCCATTTATACTAATCCTTACACTAATTCCATATTTCCACCACATCCCCACCTGTCCCTATATTTTTCCTACCACCTACCTATACTAGGGGCAATTTATAATGGCCAATTTACCTATCAACCTGCAAGTCTTTGGCATGTGGGAGGAAACCGGAGCACCCGGAGGAAACCCACGCAGACACAGGGAGAACTTGCAAACTCCACACAGGCAGTACCCGGAATTGAACCCGGGTCACTGGAGCTGTGAGGCTGCGGTGCTAACCACTGCGCCACTATTTGTGGAGTTGAAGGTAGGGAGTGGAGGTTAGAGATGGGGTTATAGTTAGTAACCCTGGAGTGGTCTGGGTTAGGTTTTTTTAAGGAGGAAGTGATGACAGTTTTGAAAAGGAAGCTGAATCATATTTGAAGAAATTGAGAGGTTGCTGATACTCAGTTTGTTAGGCTGTCGAAAGATGATTGAGTAGTTAGGAGCCGGGTGGGAAGGAGGTCACTGGAAGAGGTGGTGGGTCTCAGGAGATTAATCTTATGAGAGCTTTAGAAGAGGTGGGAACTTTTTAGGTTGTGATTCGGAGATAGCAGAGTAAAGGGAGGCTTTGGGGCTAGAAGAGGCAGTTGTGCAGAAAGCCGAAAAGTTGGATCCCAAGAAATTCATGAGCAACTCCCATTTGCTATCAATTGAAGGGGAGGCCATCGGCAGTTAGCACTGATTGAGATTCAACTGATTATGAAATTTGTGTAAAATTGACGTCAATTCTTAAAATTAGGACTTGATTTAACAAGCATTAAATTGCCTTATGTTAAGGGATTGCTGTCTTTTTGTTTACAAATGATGATTAGCTGTGGTCTGAAATGCGGAGACACCAAATTCTGCGAGAAGAGTTGCGTCAAAGAAGAAAACAACTTGAAGCATTAATGGCTGAGCACCAGCGGCAAAAAACATTGACTGAAAGCAACTCCATTATTGCTGCATCTGTCCAAAGTGAAGGGACAGAAACACAGGACACACAGCAGCTCAGCAAAACTGAAAGGTTAGATCAGGATATATAAGCAAGTTAGCTGGATTAAGTTTTGAAATATTTGCACTTGACCCAGAATTGGCAGCTTCGTTGGAACTTAACTGTTGCTGATTCTAAAGAACTGCTTAGATATTCTCAGCCAAGTGGCATACAGTGCATATAGCACAAAACAATTTACTGATAACAAGCCTTCAAAAGTGTTGCACACTTTTTTTAATCATACAGTTAAATTCAGCAGGGTTTTTTGGAATAATTTAATGGAATGGTTTGCTTTTACAGGCTAATTGTATTGAGTATCAATGGCTAAAGTCATTTTCTCCCCACTTTTTTAAAATTATAGTTTTTGCTCATCGAGGTGTCAGTGATGATAAATAGACTATTTTCCATTTTGACATGTACTCTCCACACCAGGCACTCTGTTAAGTAAAGCTTGGCGAGGACACTTAATTGGGTTCTTTTGCATGCTAACAAGTTATAGTCTATGCCTGCTAATTCAAAGAAATAACTCCCATTTATATATTGCCTTTCACATCCGCAGGATATCCCAAAGTATTTCACACCAGTTTTTTTTTTCAGTCACCGTATAGGCTAATGCAATAGCCATCTTCACACAGCAAGATCCCACAAGCAACAGTCAGATAAATGTTCAGCTAATTTCTGGTGTTGGGTGAAGGATAAATGTTGGCCCGAACACAAGAAGAATTTCCCTGATTTTCTTTGAACGTTGTCACTTCAACAGGCAGACATCTCATCCAAAAGAAGTGTTAGCCTAGATTATGTACTTGAGACCTGGAGTGAACCCATTTACCTTCTCACTTAAGGATGAGCGTGCCACCACTGAACCAGTTCTTTTTGCACTGATCAAAATTGCCAATAATTTGAACTAAACAATGCAAATAATGCATTAATACATTAACATTTTAATTATCAGAAAATTTGATTTGGGACAAATAGAATTCAATTCCGACTTCAAAGCATAACTCTAATGATGATCACTTCATGATCTCCTGAAATGAAATTATCTATTCATTCAATTGTTGAATGATCTGTGCTCTGAACGTTGTTCTACCAGAAACTGGGTTACGGCCAAAAAATCCAATTTTATTTTGGGAAAAGACTTTTTATCTTCGTTTCGTGATGGATTCAAAGCTAGATCCCAGTGATGAAAGAGTGAGGTTATTATGCACTGTTAGTGGCTTACTAAGTCATAGGAAAATCGTTTCAGGAAATTTTAGCATTTATACCTTTGAACAAAATAAATAGAGGTAAATTGTGTTGCGAAAAGTGCAGAGGGACAGACTTTCTTTTGGACCAATGTTTGTTTTTTGGTTAAGAGGCCCTTATTTTATAAATGTGGGAGAGTATCCAGTGGGGTTGCAAGAGTAATTTAAATTCATGACACGATTCTTGACCCCATTAATATTTCACAGGACTATGGCTACTTGGGGTGGTTCTACCCAAGGTGCATTAGATGATGATGATGATGACGATGATGACGAAGATGAAGAGGAAGAGAATAATGGCGTTGATGATGATGAGGAAGAGAATGACGACCAATCTGATGGGCTTGCCCAATCAGAAGTTGAGACAAGCTCTCATGAAACATATACAGTGTATCCCAATAAAAGCAAAAGCCAAGAAACACACAATTCAAGACAGAGCAAGAACAGGTTGGTTACAGTTGAGTACTGTGCAAAAAATATATATATTAATGAACAGCTTCTTAAAAATCACGTCAGCAAGGTTACGATTCCTCAATTCCTATCTTCACGGGCTTACAAGAACATATGTTCCTATAACCTGATGAATCTGACAAAAGTACTTCTTAGTCCCGACAGACCCGCTTTTTAGTCATTCAAATTGTAAATGCAACATTGCTTCAATAAAGTGAATGTTGCAGATTTATGCTATTGGTGTAGAGGCATAAATTGTTCCAGTTTGTATTAAGGCCATTTTTTATGCAGTGTGACAACCAAACATGACCATATTATTGAACTTAATTTCTGCTGCAGGGAATTTTAAATTATCATGGATTTTTTAATGCCCTCTGTCGTCGGAGATCCCATGGGTATGTTCTTGTCTTTTCTTCTGTGGTATGTGCTTAAACCAGAATAATACACTATGGTCTAATCTGAAGAAATTCATTGAGAGTGAATTTAAGGTGGTAATTCAGACTTGGGAACTTCTAAAGTTTGTTAACTGCTTCAGTTTTATCTTTTTAATTATTGTTACAGCTGCTTTAATGCCTTGTACCCTTCCGCCACCTATTCTGTATTGCATGCAATAGGGTCCAAATTATTGACCCATGTGTAAAAAGGCAAAAATTGTGGCTTCAACCTGAATTCTGAACCTCTGCATTCTAATTCTATTTGAAGTATGAATTTCTTCTGTTGTGGTTCTTTTAATGCATTCTAACATAGCTTCTGTTCCTTAATTTATTGGTGCAATGCCAAGGTAGGGAGGTTGTTAAAAGCCAGGTTATAGGATTAACATGTTTGCTTTTGAGCAATATTTGAGGCAATCTATATTAAAGAATTCTGTATGAGGCTTCCCTTCAGAGTAGGGTGACAAGTTAATGGTGCAAGTGCATTTCTCATAATGTTCTTCACAGATGTATATGGATCTGGCTCTTTCTGCTCTGCTGCTGTTTATGGCTGTGCTCATTTCTGTGAGTGCAGTAGTAGTGCTATGACAGAGTAACCAGGCTTTGTTTCTTTCTCTTGTGGGAGACTAGGCATGTGTTCCTTTTAAGCCAGGTGTAGAATTGTTACTTTTTGTGGAATCTGACTTGAACCAGAAAATTCAGAAGGGAGAATTGTTTTAGTGATATGCAATTAGATTTTTTGTGGAATTAATGGATGGAATAACCAACTAACAGCAAAAACAAAGCTAATTAGTCAAAGGAGAAAAAATTGAATTTTCCAGTATTTTGAATAAAGTACTATGAATTTCCCTTTTAACGTGAATGAAAATCATTGTTAAATTTGGACCTAGAAACAATATTACTTTTTTTTATCATGAACTTTCCAATAAATCTTTCCAATCATGAAGTCATGCCAGATTTTCAACTGCTATTTTGGTTGCCTGATATTTTCATTTCCCACAATTGGAGCTGGATTTTATAAGCTCACCGCGACTCATTTAAATGGTCATGGCGGATCACCGATGACGTGGAGGGGGCGGGCGGTCCATCCCCTGCAATGGTGTCAGCTGTCATTGCGCAGGCGCCAACGCCACTTTTAAAGGGCTTTGAGCCTTTCCATTTCGTTTAAATATTTAAAGATATAGTTAAGTAAAATTAATTCAACAAAATGAAATAAATGTTTCCAGCCCCTCTCTCACCCCTCCAACCCACCCCCTCAATAACCATACGATTCATCCCTTGCCCTCTTTTTTTTTTTTTCTCTCCCCCCCCCCCCCACAAAAAATAGTTAGCTTGTGCACCTGACCTCCTTCACCCTGCCCCCCCCCCCCCACAGTTCAGAAACTATGCCCTTTACCCCTTCCCACCATCCCCTATACCAGTCAAAGGAGTTTGACCGTGCTGCCCCCAACCCCCAATACACTGAGATACTTACCCGGAGATAGATGCCCGGATGGGTATCTGAAGGCATGGGACTGCACCAGTATGGTACTGGAGCAAACAGCGGGTGCAGTTAAGTACTTAATTCATTGATTATAATAAATTAACATTCAAATTTGGCTCCAGTCGCCAAGCGGCGGGGGGGCCGCCATGAGGCCACGCTGCCACTGGCAATATCAGGCCGGACCTTCCTGGCGGGCCTCTGCTGGAGGCCTCTGGGGGGAGGGGCGTCTGTAAAATCCAACCCTTCTATTTTGACATGTTTATTTGGTTTCTCCATGTCCCTATTTTTAAGCCCCTGTTGTCATTTGTTTTCTTGTACCTTATGACAAAAATTTGAGTTTTAGTTGCTTATAAATTGACTTCAATTGACTTGTAACCTGATGTATCAAGATTGGCACAGCTGTGTAATACTATTGTCTAGGTCAAAATTTAATTTTTAAAAACAGGACTGCACATACGGTAGGAACTGTTTTCAAAAGCCTAACTGTTCAGTGTAATAAGCATTAGCTAACAGTCTCTCCAAATAACAGATGTAGTCTGAGGGTGTTGTGCTGTCTTTCTGGAAGCCAAAACATCATTAAACTTTCTATCTAATTCTTTGTTTTTAGATGCAGGAATAAACTTGGGGAATGGCAGTTATCTCAAACTTTTATTTTTTTTTTATGGGTATTACGTAGAATAAATGCACTGCTTGACACCAAATTTTTAGTGCAGTGTGTTGGACGGTGGGTTGAGCACTGAAAGACTTGGGAATAAGTTTTTACTGTTTTCCATAGTTTTAATATTTTTATAAATGTTGTGGAGTTGGGATTCAAAAGCATAGTGGCTAAATTTTTAGGTGATACAAAGCTCATGAAGGTGGTAGACTCTAAAGCTGAACAGGATAAGCTCCCGGAGGAATGAATATACTTGGGAATTGGACTGACAGGTGGCAGGTTAAATTTGAGGTGAAGAAATTCCAAGTGCTTCACATAGGGACAGAAAAAATCTAGAAGAGGCTTTTACTTCAATGGAAAGTAACATGTGCATGGAAAATGAGAGAGATCTGGGGTCCTCATGAACCATAAATTGAAGCTGTGGCAGTGCGTGAAGAAAATCAAATTTCAGGATGTATTAAAACATCAATATTGAGCCAGAATAGTGAGGTGATCCTACCTCTTTATCGATCATTGCTGCAAATGTATTTAAAATATTGTGTACAGTTCTAGTTGCCACAGTAAAGAAAGGATATTGCAGCTATTGACAAGATTATTTAGTGCAGATTGGGTTGGATTATGAGGAGCAATTAATTAAATTCTCACTGGCTAAGAGAGGATTGAGAAGTGATGTTTTTAGGATTCTAAAGGGACTAGATAATATACACCATGACAAACGGTTTGTTCAGAACAGTAGAACCACAGGATGCAGCCTTGAGGGGGGGGTAAATTCAAAACTAATCTGCAACTCAGAAGTTAGGAGTTCAAATGCCATCCTGGCAAATTATTACATTTAAATAAATAAATCTAGTAATTGTGGGCTAGTACCAGAAAGCTGATCACAGAGCTGCTGGATTATTGCAACAACTTAATTGATTCACCAAACTTTGTTCAATGATTATCCAAGAAGGGACACAGACTCTTTTCCCTCGTCAGGCCTGCACTTGACTCCAATCCCACAAGATTTGGTTGATTCTTATTGCCTTCTGAAGTAGTCTAACAAGGCAGTGAGAAATATAGGACAGAGTTATTAGCAACGAGCCAAGCATCCAATCAGGACAAGATTTGTGTCATCCCAACCCAGTCGACCCTTCACTAACATCTGACCAAATTGCAAGAACTGCCATAGGAACTGGGGTTAGACCAGTTAGTTCCTTTAGCCTGTTCTGCCATTCAACGAGATTATGGTTGATCTGCGATCTAACTTCATTGTCTTTGTTCGATTTCCCTTAATATCTTTGGTTAACAAAAATGTAAAAATCTCAGATTAAAAATTTACAATTGATCCAGCATCAATTGCTGTTTGTGGAAGAGAGTCTCAAAATGTTGCCATCCTTTGTGTATAGAAGTGTTTTCCTAATTTCGCCCCTGAAAGCTCTGGCTCTAATTTTCAGATTATGCCCCCATGTCCAAGACTCCCGGAGCAGCAGAAATAGTTGCTATCTACCCTATCTGTTCCCCTTAATATTCTGAAACTTCAATCAAATCACTCCTTAACCTTTTAAATTCCAGGGAATACAACTCTAGTTTTTGTAATCTCTCCTTGTAATATAACCCTTAGAAACCAGGTATCATTCTGGTAAATCTATGTTACGTTCCTTCTAAGGCCAATATATCCTTCCTAAGTTGGAGTGCCCAGAACTGCTCACAGTACTCCAAGTGTGGTCTAAACAAAGTTTTGTATAGCTGAAGCATGACTTCTTGTATTCTAGTCCTCTTGATATAAAAACAAGCATTCTGTTACACTTTTTGATTAATTTCTGCACCTGCTCATGACGTTTTATTGATCTGTGTTCCTTGACTACCAAGTTTCTTTGGACCTGCACTGTTGCTAGCTTTTCACCATTTAGATCGTACCCGGTTTTGCCATTTGTAGGTTCAAAGTTGATGACCTCATTTACCTACATTGAAATTCATTTGCCACAGTTTTGCCCATTCACTTAATCTATCAATATCTCTTTGTAATTTTCTGCTTCTGTCTACACTGCTTACAATGTCACCTATCTTTGTGTCATCAGTAAATTTGGATGTGTGGCTTTCTATTCCACCATTTAAGTTGTTAATACATATGGTGGGTTGTTAAGGCCCTAACACAGTTCCTTGCAGGACTCCACGAGTCAAATCCTGCCAATTAGAATACCTGTCCATTATCTGTACTCTGTCTCCTGCTATTCAGCCAATTTCCTAATCAGGTCAACAGTTTACCTTCAATTCCATGAACTTAAATTTCAGCTAACAGTCTCTTTTGAGGGACTTTATCAAAGGCCTTCTGGGAGTTCGTATAAATAATATCCATGGACATTTTCCTGCCCACTACTTTAGTCACCTCTTCAAAAAATTCAATCAGGTTCGTTAGGCATGACCTACCTTTTAGAAATCCATGCTGGCTGTCTCTGATCAGCTGAAAATTGTCAAGGTGTTCAGTCACCCTATCCTTAATTATAGATTCCAGCAATTCCCTGACACAGGCATTAGGAAAGCTGGTCTATAATTCCCTGTTTTTCCTCTCTCACCTTTCTTCATCATAGAATTGGTTACAGCACAGAAGGAGGCCAATTGGTATGTCGTGTCTGTGCCGGCTGTCTCCCAGAACAACTCATCTAGTCCCACTCCCCTGCTTTTTCTCTGTAACCCTGCAGATCTTTCCTCTTTAGATAATTATCCAGTTCTCTTTTGAAGGCCTCCATTGAATTTGCTTCCACCACATACACGGGCAGTGCATTCAAGATCCGAACTACTCGCTGCATAATAAATGTTTTTCCCCATGTCGCTGTTGCTTCTTTTGCCAATCACCTTAAATCGGTGTCCTCTGGTTCTGGATCCTTCGGCCAATGGGAACAGTTGGTCCCCATCTACTCTGTCCAAATTTTGAACACCTCTATCAAATTTCCTCTCTCCTTTCTCTTCAGGAAGAACAGACCCAGCTTCTCCAACCTCTCCATGCCACTGAGATTCCTCATCCCGGGAACCATTCTCCAGCATAGCTGGCAGACCATTCGGCATTGGGTGGCAAGGGATCCTGCTTGACCTTGTCTTCACCAACTTGCCTGTAGGCCTATCTAATCATAATAGGATTGATAAGAGTGACCATCACCAGTCCTTGTGAAGATGAAATCCTCCATTGTATTGTGGCACCAGAACTAGCTTGCCTCTTAACCAAGCTATTCCAACACATCTGTGCCCTTGAGAACTCAGCTAGATCAATCAGTGTGCCCTTGCTTCCATCAATTACTCTTCAACATGGAGGAGGACTAATTCGTCAGTCTGGCAGGCAGGTGGGAGTGATGCAGCAAGTGGTCCTCTTCAGGAAATTTGCTTTGCCTTGTTTGACCTAAATCCATTATTTTATGGGGAATGGAGTAAATGTTTTCCTGCTTCTGGGATATGACATAGCCAGTGACAGCAATGGAAGAGTCTCAGATTTTGG
Organism: Heterodontus francisci; assembly: GCF_036365525.1. NCBI lineage: Eukaryota > Metazoa > Chordata > Chondrichthyes > Heterodontiformes > Heterodontidae > Heterodontus > Heterodontus francisci. Next base: position 113,009,389 of record NC_090371.1, on the reverse strand, counting down.
CTTATCGACAGGACTCTGTCTCTATCAAAATACTCCTTGGTTCATGTGTGGGACATCTGTGGAAAATAAGGAAATGGCAGACATGTTGAATAATTACCTTGCGTTAGCACTTAGAGTAGAGGAAGAAATCAGCATGCCAGACATTCCAAGAAAATTGATAACTTTGAATCAGGGACAGGAACTCGCCAAAATTAAATTAAGCAAAGTAATAATAATGCTGAAAATAGTGGCACTCGAGTGACAAATCCCCAGGACCAAATGGTTTCCATACCAGAGATTTAAAGGAAGTAGGTGAGAACATTCCAGATGCCCTACATAAAATCTTCAGATGTTGTCTTGATTTGGGAACTGTTCCTTCAGTTTGGAAAATGTCAATCTGCTAGTCGGGACCAAATTAATAGCCACTTGCACAAAAATGTTTTAATTAAGGAAAGCTGGCATAGATTTGTTGAGGGCAAGTTGTGTTTAACTAAATTGCTTGAGCCTTTTTGATGAGGTAACAGAGAGTTGATGAGGGTAATGCGGTTGTTGTGATGTACATGGACTTCCAAAAGGCTTTTGATAAAGTGCCACATTACAGGCTTCTCAGCAAGGTTAGAGCCCATGGAATAAATGGGACAGTGGTAGCATGGATACAAAATAGGCTGAGTGACAGGAAATGGAGAGTAGTTGTGAACAGCTGTTTTTCAGACTGGAGGAAGGTTTAAATAGTGGGGTTCTCCAGGGGTTTGTGTCGGGAGCCCTGCTTTTCTTGATGAATCTTAATGACCTCGACTTGGGCGTACAGGGCACAATTTCAAAATTTGTGGATGACACCAAACTTGGTGAACTGTGAAGAGGATAGTGATAAATTTCAAGAGGACATACACAGGCTGGTGGAATGTGTGGACACGTGGCAGATGAAATTTAATGTAGAGAA